>NC_140342.1:9515549-10087549 GCF_963514085.1 Chelon labrosus
CCGACTTAGACAGATATGGTATTGAAGCAAAACTGCAAGGTGGGTAACAAGTGTTCTTTCCTCCTGAATTTGCATGACCATTGTACTCAACTGTACACTTACCTGTTGGGATAATTGTGCACACTGCTAATACTCTTGAAGTTTAGGCTTACAGATTTTTCTCTTTTCATTAGAACTGTGTCTGAAGAACCTCAACTCTCTGTCCTCTATTGGTCTGATCGATATGGATGAGGATATCAACATCAAACCAACAGGTAGACGGCAGTTGGTTTAAAATGTTGGGCAATGCCTAATTTTATGTATTTAGCGGTATGGACAAAATTTCAGTCTTTTGTTCATGTAAGCATAATTTTCAAGACAGAAAAGTAATTAGTAGTTTATTTGTGTTCCTTGCAGAGGCTGGCAGATTGATGGCTAGGTTTTGTGTTGCCTTTGACACCATGAGACAGTTCAGTAAAGTGACTGGCACTGAGAACCTGTCTGACCTGGTAGGCTTTTATTAAAATAGAGATAAATCTGCATTTTGTGTCAGGCTGTCCTTTCGCTGTTACTATGCCAAATAAACTAAACTAATTTCAGCTGGCTGTATATCATTTTAATTATTAGTTGTACACAAGGCATTGCTAAGAAAACATCATCGAGGTCATATGTGTTTGTGCTGTGTGCACAGATTGAGCTGGTCTCGGGGAGCAGAGAGTTCAGTGACATTCAGTTGAGAATGAATGAGAAAAGGCCCCTGAACACTTTGAATAGGGACAAGAACAGGATCACCATCAGGTCAGAGTCTGTAAAGGATCAACAGCATCATAAAAATGTTCAACTGTAGTGGCAGAGAATAAAACAAGCCATTGTCATTTTTATGTATTTTACAGATTTCCCCTTGAGGGAAAGATCAAAACCAGTGAGATGAAAGTGAACTGGTAGGTTTATTCATTCAGTGTATTTCCTGAGGAAAAGCAGTGTTGAATAAGAAGAATATTCCGTCCACTTAACATAATCTTTATTTATTGTCTTGTAGCTTGATTCAGGCTCAGTTGGGCTCCATCTCAATCCAAGAGTTTGGACTTTCACAGGACACGGCAAAGATCTTCAGGATTGGGATGCGCATCAGCAAATGTATGTTGAAATAGTATATACAAACACAAACACACATTTTTTTTAAAACTTTGATTGTTATCCTATCCTACTCAGGTCTCTCTGAGTTTCTGATTCAACGATCCAAGACTGGTTTCTCTGCTGTGCTCAACTCCCTGATTCTGGCTAAGTGCTTTAGGGCCAAGCTTTGGGAAAACTCACCCTATGTTTCCAAACAGCTGGAGAAGATAGGTGAATGCATTGCTATGTCCATGTGTTAACTATATGTATATATGGATGAAGCATGGTGTAGGGTTTGTAGCTAAGACTCCTTCTTATATCTATTACAGATGAAATATTACATAGTTTTTATGTGGTTAATTAATTAATATTCCCAATATTCTGTAAGTCACATACACATGCAGTTTATAATAACACACTGTCTGTGTTTCAGGCCTCACTCTTTCAACTGCCATGGTGAACGCTGGACTCACTACTTTTGACAAAATAGAGCAAACCAACCCCAGAGAGCTTGAGCTGGTGAGTCTGTGATATTATGTGACTACTTCCTTAACACTTACATAGATTGTTCTAAAATAGTCAACATTTCAATATTATAGTGAATTATAACTCAACAACAGTATGTAGATGATGACTGGAATTACTCAGTTAATAAGAGGCACTTCCTGAAGATTAACACCTTCACAAACAGATGAAAACAAATCTGAAATAATGACTGCATAAAGCCTTTTGTTATAATTTTTTCTCATTTCTTTATTCAGATTCTCAACAGACATCCACCATTTGGAAATCAAATCAGAGAATCTGTCATTCATCTCCCAAAGTATGAAATTATTTTGGAGCAGGTAAACAGACAGCCGACCCTAGTGTTGAAATTTTTAAGAAGAAAGGTTTTAAGCTAATGTTTGATGTGAGATTTACTTTGATTGTTCTGTTTTGTTGTACTGCTGTTTTTGTAATTCTCTTTTTACTAAACAGGAGATTAAACATGAAAAAAGGCTTTCATGATAGAAAGCCTTTTGTATCGATGATTAGTTGTTCTAACAAGAGCTCCAGCAGTTGGTCTAGTACGAGTGTGATTTGTTTTGGGCAGGCATACCAAAATATTAAACAGGCATTTTTAGAAGCGCTTTCCTCAAATGTCTTTAAACAAACCTGGAGTAGACCATTTTCTACAACAATTAATTTTTATTTTTATTTTGTGCGAATCTATTCTCAAATTTGTTCTAAATTATCTTGATTTTCATCAATGAGTTCCATTAAACATTACCTTGGCTTTTAAAGGTGTGATAAACTGTGATTCCATTGGAGGTCAAATCTTTCAGGGTTTTTTTTTTTGTCATACACTCTAGGTATAAATCCTGTGTCATTTAAAAGTAATTGTATAATGTCAGATTCCTCTCCTCAAAATGACCTGCTTGTAAGTGTGTCACTCCAACTAAATCTGTGTCATTCTCAATCCTCTTTCTCTTGTGTTTCATAGCTTCCCAGGTACAGCAGTGCCAACGCAGAGATTGTGGTGAAGGTGAACTTAAAAAACCAAGCACAGCTGCTGTCCAGGAGAACAGCTCAGAACCACCACTATGTCTCTCTGATCATCGGAGACTCTGACAACACTGTAGTCTTCCTGCAGAAACTCACGTGAGTCAAAAGATCCCTGTATCCTTTGCTCCCAACAATATTTCATTGTCTTTCCTTCCTAGTAAAACATATTGTTTTAAGGGAAGACGGAATCTGGCCTGAGAATGTGTATAAACTGTATATAGTATTTTGATTTTCATCGATTTTCCTCTTGTTTGTTTTCCAGGGATGTGGTGCTGCTGAAGTGTGGAAGCTGGTCAAAGAAGATTGATGTGGCAAAGGCCTCGAAGGGGGAGGAGATCAGTGTCAATCTAATCAGCTCAGATTATGGTAAATCAATACAATTTAACATAGAAATGTATCCACAAAATGAATTAAAATATTATATTATATCGCCAAAGGTGTATCATAGAGTGGAGCCACAATATGTTCACTGTGCCTTTTCAACATTTTTTGTGCAATGTAGCGTAGTTGTTGAGCTGAGCTTGCTCTTATACCGTATGTTTTAAGATCCTACTTTGTTGTAAATGAGAAAATCTGTGCTGCTTAGAGAAGCTTCTACTATTCTTCTGTAGTGGGCATGGACATCCAGCAGAAGTTCAGTGTGTACTACTCTGCAGCCAAGAGGTTTGGGACTGGAAATCCATACAACATAGCACACGTTCCTGCTGGACAGAGTCCACAGCACTCTGCACTGAAACCACTGTCAACAAATCAGGCTGTGACCCAGAGGGGAGATGTCACATCTGCTAAAGACCAAGGCATCACTGTAGCACTGCTACCCTACAGCTTTTTTACTGATGATTTGGTTAATGATGTGCTATAAAATTGACATAACTTTTCTTCCAAAGAAAATATGAATATTTTTGTCTTTGCAACTAGATGTAGGAAATGTAAGACTATGCAACCACTTCTGCAAGAATAAGAATCTCTGTGCCCACGACTGTTGTGAGTATAGCAACAAATCTTTCACTGTGTATGTGTTATTTTGTGAATCCATGTATTTACCTCTGCATCACCTTTGTGCCTGTCAATATTACAAAGATCTTCTTCTGCAAATCTGTCCATCAAGTGCTTGTGTGTCTCCTCCAAGGTAAGGTAGGTGTAACTGTGGCACGGAAGAGGTCAGCGAACCAAGAATCCAGTTTCTCTTCCTATTTGAAAGACCTGAGGAGCAGGTGTGACACACTTGTGGACACCCCGGTCAAACGTCTCAAGGTGAGCAAGAAAAACAAGCCTCCATTTTATATGCTTTACAGTGTAATTGTCATTGTAATTTAATTTACAGTGACTTTTCAGTTTGTTTTACTGCAAAGGTTATTTCACTCAAACCAGGCTCATCAAGTATATTTAACCTAAACAAACATTGCAGATTAGATAGGATATTTGCATTCCTAAGATAATTCCCTTAAAAAAACATGAACTTAGTAACGTGTGTTTGATGTTCTGCTTTGTTTCTGCAGATGAAAATGAATGAGGAGTCTGTTTCTGTCCGAATGCAGGAGTTTGCTTACAAACCCAAAGAGATGCTCCCTCCAGCTCCCTGGTACCCATAGCTCACAGATTTATTTTGAAACATCAAATTAAGTTTCTTAACATCAGTTGAAAATTAGGGTGTCAAAAAGTGTTGTAATATGATTTGTGATAAACGTGTTCCCTGTAAATCTGATGGCCTGATCTGAAGGTACGGAGGGAGTCACTATCACTCCTCAACGAGACCACAAACTGACATTGACCTGACTGGTGAAGGCTCTGCTCAACTGCCGGACGTAATTTGTCTGAACGACCTTGAAAGAGGTAAACAAACGACTCAAAGAAGATCCCTGTAACCTGTAGGCATCCCTTATCATTTGTGTATTCTATGTGTATCATTGCCAGCTATCCCTCTCTCCTTTTTAGATAATGATGACTATGTGGTGGACATCCACGAGATGGTGGGAGAGTCTGACCAAACTCCTACTGCTCTCCATGCTCCTTATCAATGTATTGTTAAATAACTCGCATACCACAGGAATTATGTTTATATGGTTTAGAACAAGTTGTTATTTGGCCACATATGTTTAATGCTGGGATTAGAGCATCCATGAATAAACAATGATAGAGGGAAACAGTTTTCATTTGAGACAAAAATGAAATGTGCTGAGATGCTCTGATATTTTTTGAAGCTCAGAAAGTTTGTATAACAGCGACACAATGTAATATCATCAGCCCTAGGGATTGTGAATATTAACAAGTAAGATGATGCATTTATGTTTTCGATAAAAAAAGAATCAGACACTGTGGTCTGAACAAGACAAGAATGCATTATAACACAGGTTGTAACTTGTTACATATGATGATTTCCATTATGGCATATTTAAAATTGAAACTGAGAATGTATGAATGTTATGTAATACACTATATGTATTACAGTGTTAAAAACTACAAGTTAACTTGCTTGGTAGAAAACATGCAAAGCCTCTAATATGTTAGTAGGTAGATGCTGTTTTTTCATACATATTCCCTCTGTATTCAGGTTCCTCTGCGTGGATGAACCCAGAAATGAGTCGTGGGAGTCAGAACTCTAAACAACATCTAAACCGGATCAATACAGCTAGCTTGGCTTGCTCAAAGAATCTCACCGCTGTGTCAGAGCAGAGAGCTCTCTGCAAGAGTGCTTCATCTCTTCAAATGCCAACTGTGAGCTTTGACCTTGGAAATGAATGGGATGACTGGAGCGACTTTGATGATGAGAACTTGGTGCATGCTTGCGAGACGTCGATGGCCACGTGTACAGCTAAAGCTAAACCTCAGAACCAGCAGTGTGTTGAGGGCAACATGTCAGGTAGAGTATACTTTGAGTATTATTTAATTCATTTATACACTGTAAACTTTTCGCACGTCCTTTAGACTTCATAAACATGACGGTGGGACATACTCGTGTTTTTTGTGCAGGCTACGTTGCTACATCAGCACCAGTATTCTTTGGGTGCTCACAAGCCAAACCCTGTACAGCCTCTGTCGCTACACCACTGAGGTACGGTCTGAAGATTATGCACATACAGTATTAATCAAGAAAATTGATGGCAGTTTGGGGGGTTTTAGGTTCTTGCTCAAGACACCTCAACCATGGACATAGAGCGGATTGAACCAGTGACCTCACAGCCCCAAATCTGCTTCTCTAACTATTGAACCACAACTCCCCCTTATTATCTCCAATTAATGTGTAATTGCCATTAAACTAACATGTGTAACATCACAGAAACTGTCTTCTGCGGTAACAACATTTGTGTTATTTTTGTGACTTAGGGTGATTTCAGCCACTGTGAATCCTGCAATTGGAAAACCGAGACCCTCACCGGTCAGTCAGACATTCACACCACAGAAAAGAGTCACACTGGACTGGAATAAAAAGGTGTGTGTGTAGACGTTAGCATGCGTACACGAGTAACTCTCCTCTTGTGGCAACATTTACATAAATTGGGAACACAATTGTCTGGCTGACTAATTTATTAAAAGCAAAGTTTCTGACTCCCAGGTTAAGCCTAATGAAAGGGGCCTGCTTAACTTACATTGCTTAACCTAAAATCTTAACTCGTGTAATACGGTCTGTAGTCATGCTCTTTGGCATGTGTTGCTTCTCTTTCTCTCTGTGCAGAGACCAAACATTTTTAGTGAGCCCATCATAGTGAAAACACCAGAACATCTCCTAAAAGAGCCTCATGGGAACCAAGTGACCAGAAGACTGGATTTCTTCTCACCTGTAAACGTTCCAGCCAGTGCCACCTCATTTGTCAATAGAAGGTAGGTATTTTTAAATGCTTTTAACTGGTTAACAGTGAAATAACCTAATGTTCAATACAATTATACTCAAGGATACTGTTTCACATGAGTAATGGTTATCCTTTCCTTCTTTTTTTAACCTACTATACATTCAGCACCAACAGCAACGAGGAGGAAGCTTTCCTTGGCATATTTGATGGTATATTTTAGAGGTACTGAAAGAAGGGCTTTCTTTATTCGTTCTTCCTTTAACCTGTGAGATTTGTATTTGTTGAGAGAGTTGTAGACTGTTGGGATTTCATGTTATTACATATGCATTCATTTAGTAATGTTTGTTTGTTACTAATGTGGTTGTATTTACAGCTTGCATGTATTTATTTATTTATTTATTTAATAAAGGCTGTGGTTCAATGTTTGGGAGTAACTTCTCACACGTCTCACATATTTATCATAACCGAATAGAAAAGGTGATTTTTAAGCCTGTTTAAGTCCACTAGGTAAAGTGTGGACCGCAGAAAGCAGTCTTGGATCCCTGCCTTTCTCTTTGTCTGGTTTAATCCCTCCTCCGAGGGAGCTAGGTGGAGAGGGTGGAGGTGGTGGAGTTCTCTTACCGCGTGATTTGAGCCGAAGTACCGCGAGATCACACCGACGTCACTTTAAGCGCGTAGTTTGTTGTTGGCGGAAAAGAAGATCCAGTCTGAAAGTCGGAATAAAGTCTTGTATTCAGCAGCAGCCTGAGCGAGAGTTTCATATTTAATGTTTCAGCGAAGTGACTCGTGACTACATGGAGTGTTTTTGAAACACTGATTTGAATTTGTTAAACTGTCGCACTTTACAGAAGCTAAAGCGGTGAGTGTCTTTGTGTTTTGCTCAACAAGCTGTAGATAGCTAGCTTGACAGAGAGTAGCCAAAGCTAACAGTAGCATGTTAGTTTAGCTGTAACGAGGAAGTCAAACAGAGCTTACAGTAACATTAGCTGTACACATTCCTCATCCATCTGATGATAGTTTGTCAGGTTAATATAATACTCTGCCTAATGTAACTTTAATTTCTATTACAATAAGGTGACATGTAACGCTATTGCAACGTTGTCAGTAAATGTTCAACTAACTTTTAATCCTTAGCATTTCTGGCCTCTCTAAGTTTCTCCATTTATTTATCTCAGATGGATTTGTCTCCTGTCTGCACTGAGAGCATCAGCATGGACGGATGTGTCATCAAATCTGACAGAGGACACAGGAAAAGTAAAGTCCCAAGTGAGTTTCACCCTTTATGACAACTATGTTTTGGAAAATAATTAAAGAAATGGAAATATTTATATGGGTGCACAAACATATCGACATATTTACAGCTCTCAGACATTATATGTACTGCCAGTGTCCTATGTATTTCTGTGTTGTGTGCCCTGATATTGAAGGTTCCTTTTATTTATGTTTTTATGACTAATGGTCCAATGTGTTTTTCTGTATTATTTGTCTTAATCCTTGTTATCCACTGTACAGCACTTTGGTCAGTCTATGCTGTGTTTAAATGTGCTTTATAAATTAAATTTACTTACTTACTTTTACTTACAGTGTTTGTCTGTCAAAATAGGGCAGCATTTGCACATTTAAAATTGTAAAAATGTATTTCTTTAGATGGTAGTTTTGTACAAAGGCTTGTCTGTCATTTACTTGCACCTTTCCACTCACTTTAACTTGTATTGCGTCTGTTGTTTTGAGATGATGTTAGTGGGGGAATGTGGGAAATGATCCTGCAAACTTGTTGTGCATCTTTAACAGCATCACTTGTTCTGTTTACTTCCAGGAGATGTGGAGATAGATATTGAGTTACTCTACAAAGCTGTTCCTCAGCTGACCAAGGTTTTCCGCATCATAGACAAAATTGGAGAAGGTAGACTTAAATTTCTCTTTTTGAGTTTATATTTTATCTGCTGGAAAGAAACTTTTCTCAGGATAAATACAGCAGTTGCTTGTAATTGCATTTATTTGAGCACCACAGGTATTCATGATGTGCATTTGTGCATCAGGTACGTTCAGCTCAGTGTACTTGGGTGAAGCCCGGATGCGGGATGGGAGCAGAGAGATGTTTGCCCTGAAGCACCTCATCCCAACCAGCCATCCTACACGCATAGCCGCTGAGCTTCAGTGTCTCACTGTTGCAGGGTGAGTCCAGCACAGTTTATCACTTTGAAACGTTCATATTTATTTCAAGGACTTGAAATAAATGAGTAAGAATTTAATTGTGGTTGCATTTTGCAACCGGTTTTTAAGACAATGCAAGTGTTATTTATTTATGCGAACAAGAAGTATGGTCTGTCTTTGTGAGAGGGAGAGGGTCTTGTCTGTGTGGAGGTGGTGGATACACCCCTCCACCGAATTTTGTGTTACTGTGTTAGGAATCTACTGTATGTATTGCATTTAGAGGCTATGTGAGATTTTATACAGACCTATTTCGATGTTGACACAAGTCTGTGAAACAGCTAAATTCTTAGGAATGGCAAAATGGGGAAATGTAAGGAACATTTTGATTTCTTGCTTCAAGGTTATTTTAATCCCATAACAAATTGGTGTGTGGGCTCTTCATTTGTCCAATGTTGTATGATTCAGCTGAACCTACGCACCTCAATACACTGACGGCTGGGTTGGCAGGACGTGCAGCATCAAGCACGCTCATTTACATATATTCATGTGTGTTTCTATCAGTGTTTCTGTAATGATTCTTGGCAGCAAACGCCCCAAATTGAGGTCACTTGAGATGACTTCTGTCCTCTCTAATGTGTCCTTTCTTCGCTTTGCAGAGGCAGAGAGAATGTGATGGGAGTGACGTACTGCTTCAGGAAAGAGAACCATGTGGTGATTGTAATGCCCTACATGGAGCATCGAGCTATTGTGGTATGTACATTGTTGCACATCAGTCATGTGTTGGCTGTGGAAATGTAAGTGTAAAATCTTCGGATCTAATAAAACTGTATTCACCAGGACATTATTGGCTCATTGAGTTTCGAAGAGGTCCGTCTGTACATCTACCACCTGCTAAAGGCTTTGAAACACATCCACCAGTTTGGTATCATTCATCGTGACATCAAACCAAACAATTTCCTTTACGACAGGAAAAGCAAAATGTAAGTAGTTTTGTCCATCTATGTAATGTACAGCTGTAGAGCTAGGTCTGAAATCTTAGTCATTATTGTGACATACACCGATCAGGCATAACATTATGACCACTGACAAGAGACGTCAATAACACTGACCATCTTGTGACAATACAATGTTCCGCTAGGAAGCCGTTGGACCTGGCGTTTGTGTGGATGTTACTCAGACATGTAGCACCCACCTAAACCAGAGCAGACACCCCCACCCCATAGCAATGACACTCCTTGACGGCAGCAGCCATCCCCAGCAGGATGTAGCCTGACACAGGCACACACACAAAAACAGTTTAGGAACAACTAAAAAAAACATGAAAAACAGCACAAGGTGTTGACCTGGCCTCCAAATTCACTAGATCCCAAACTGATCAAGTATCTGTAGGATGATCCACAGAGGCCCCTCCTCTCAACCCACAGGACCCAAAGGCCCCCACTTACAGCATTCTGTACATTTTAGAGGCACACGTGAAACCTGATCACCTGTGCCTCCAAAATGTCCAGAAAGGTGGTCATAATGTTAAGCCAGATAGATGTCGTCTTACTGTCCCTGGACAATTGCATGCACATTATATATAAAGAATTCATTACTGTGTACTTCTATATGCAGGTATGCGCTAGTTGACTTTGGCCTGGCTCAGGGTACAGCTGACACCCAGATTGAGCTACTGAAGGTGGTGAGGCCGAAGCCATCACAGAAAGGTGGAGGGTCCACGGGGAAGCAAGATGCCACACAGCGGAGCAAAGCGCCACTTAAACTCCACCCCAAAGCAACCACCACAGCCTCCTCCTCACTTCCTCTGCCTCCTCACCAGTCGGTGACTCTGCCACCTTCCTCTTCATCTTCCTCCACTACTACCACCACATCCTCTTCAGCCTGTCGCAAAGCACCGGTTAAGAAAGCACGCACTGTCGTCACTACCGTCACCACCTCCTCTTCTCGCACAAAGCACACAAAGGTGTCTGCACTGAGTGGATTTTCTACCCTTTCTGTCTTTTGTCAAATAGGAACAGAGCTCTACAGACATTACAGTTCAGTGATTTACTTGATGGCTGTATTAAAGTGTCCCCTTCAAATCTGTTTGTGTTCTGTTTGCTGCACTAATTTGCTGGGTTGTTCATACTCCTGCCATCCACGTTTGTTTCCATTAGGATTTGACAGGGCTACGCAAAGTGCCCCGGCCCGTGTTTGGAGAGAGGAACATGAACAGCTGCACACCAGATCCTTCCACCACCAAACAAGCTGCTCCTAAGACAGAAGTAAGCAAGGTGAAAAGTGAATCTTTGGAAGATTTTGAGAACAAGAATTCTCGTCTTTGTTGGTCTGAGCAGCTTTGGCAGTGTTTCTGTTATTTGGCTTGTATCACAGAAATATGTTTTGTTTTTTATTTAGTCAAGAAAGTTAATAAATGTGTATATGTTTGATCGTATTACTGTAACCGCAGTGTATCTCAAAACTACTGCAAAAACGAATGCCTGAATATTTTCTAATTTACTTCAAAGAAAAAATTTGCAAATGTTATAAAATACATTTTTCACTGTAGTCTTTATATTTCACCTCCGTACAGTCATCTGTTCAGATGGTAAAGCCCAGCACAACAGAGGATCCAGCCAACCGAAGGTATTCTTCAGCCAGTCGGGGCCCGCTGCCTGCCATCACCCAGAGCAGCAGTCAGAAACCTCAGAGGGCCGTACAGCAGGGTCTCACCTGTAACTGCTACCTTACTGACCGTGTTTGCAACGTCTGCATGTCCAGGTAAACACAAAACACACAAACATTTACAAGGAAAGAAATTAAATGCTGTGATATGTAAGGCAGCATCGTAAACATTGTAACGCACCTGTGTTCTCATCAGAAATCTGTTGTCAACCTTATAAGGAAACATAGGCAAATATAAAGATCTATTCTTGTCCCAAACCATTCACTTTGAAACATAAACAATATTATAATATTCAAGTGAAACCCTCAGTATTTTATTTAGTATTTTTTCTGTTTTGTGTCTTGTTCTAATCAAAGTCCTAAATTTTCTTGTTTGTGACTGAAGGAAGCAGCAGGTGGCACCCAGAGCGGGAACTCCAGGATTTAGAGCACCAGAGGTCCTCACGAAGTATCCCAACCAAGGCACAGGTAGGTGTCTCAAACTATTATTGATGTACACAACTAATAGAAACACTAATGTGTACCAACACTCCTGCAGCTAAAGATGGGGAGAAAGTTTGTATCAGGAACCTAAACAACACTACTAACCGTCTCTTATGAATGTGCACCCCTCCCCCCCCCTCCGTTGTGTCTTCCTGTGCTGCAGCTATAGACATGTGGTCAGCAGGTGTGATCCTGCTCTCACTGCTCAGTGGTCGTTACCCGTTCTTTAAAGCCAGCGATGACCTGATTGCTCTCACTCAGATCATGACCATACGCGGCTCCAGAGAAACCATCCAGGCCGCTAAATCTTTTGGTGTGTATTCATATTTTTTTATTCTAGAAACATTAGGCACTTTGAGTCACTTTCTTTTTGCAGGAAAACTGGATTTTTGCTGTAGAATAAACTGATTTTGGTTGTTGGACGTCATTCAGGTAAAGCGGTGGTGTGCAGTCGGGAGCTTCCTCAACAGGACCTCAGGACACTGTGTGAGATGCTCAGAGGACGGAGGCCATCACCAGATAACGAAGTCACACCACTTCCTGAAGCTAGCAGAGACTCCACTGCCACCTGTCGTCACAAGATCCAAGATGACACACCCACACACCGTCCCACTGAAGAAACAAACAAGCAACACAAAGACGGAGCAGGTGAAGCCCCTGCACCTTTCACTTCTAGTCTCCCAAAACAGGAGGATTCAGGCAAAGACACCAAAACTCACCTCACAAAACAGAGCTCACAGACAGATCGCAAGGTGGAGGAAGATGAGCGGGGATGGGACAGAGTCCCTGATGATGCCTACGATCTGCTGGACCAGCTGCTGGACCTGAACCCTTGCACCAGGATCACAGCTGCTCAGGCGCTGCAGCACCCGCTGTTTAAGGACTTGTGAAACCGTCTGTTACATCTGCAGATCACTACAGGCTCAGTTCAAACAGAATGGAGAGAAGTATATGTGTGGAAAAATGAACTGAGTGAGCTGTGGTACCTGACAGTCTATAAACATATATGTTCATGGTTCACAGGATGCAGGTCAAACTTGGTGGCTGTGGTGTAAACCACAAGATGAGCATTTTAAAGAGCTCCATTGGCTCAAAGCATCACACTGGCTGTTTTTATAAAAGATTGAAGTGTTTAAAATTTAGACAACAGGTATTTTATATTGTTAGTCTGAATCTTGTAAAGAGGGAATAGTCTAAATGTTGTTTACTATTGTCAGAGCCGCCATATTAAGTTTAACTATGAAACAGGTTTTAATTTGAAGGTGCATGTGAACACCATCTGTGTATTCTGTGTGTATGTGGATGAATGTTGTTGTATGAGTCAGTTCCAGCTGTATTTATTTCTAACACTGCCCCATCTCTGATTTTATAATAAAGGCAAAAACTAAATAGTTATTGTCGGTGTTAATGTATATGGTTGTTCAGGTTTAATGTGAATGCAAAATGAAAAAAAGCTGTGTCATTTACTAATGAAACTAAAGTGTTCATTTGATGGATTTCATATAAACTAATTTTAAGGGGACTATAATTACAGCAGTCGCTACTGAACCAAATAAAATATTGCCCTTGTTATAATTAACCGTACAAGAATTAACACTTTTATTTAAGGGAGTACAAAAATGCGACATTTATTACAGAAGTTATACAAACTTCTTAGACATTTAGGAGCCTTACAGATGATGTATGTGATATTTATATATTTCACATTTGTACTTAATTATGAAAAAATACAGACCGGCTGAGGAGAATATCAAACATGAAAAACGAAAACAAAGTAACACTAGCAGTGCGTGCTGTTAACTCTTCGAGCTAATCCATATGTACGATCTGTGCACACTTAAAGACTCTCCGTTGTTCTTTGCTAGCCCCTGAGATGACGATGAGTATCTGTGGTTGTCCATCTTTACAGTTCGTCTTTGGCCTCAACGAGTTCCTCTATCCGCACCAAGACGCTCTCGATCATGTCAAACGTGTGCAGGGCTGAGTGCAGACCCTGTGAGGAGCCATGCAAATACAGTCAGGTCATCATGCTCTTTATTAGTGGCATTTTATTTGTCATATGAACATCAGCCGTTCACTGACCTGAATCTGTGACTCTGATGTCATGTTCGGCAGCTTCTCGTCACCAACGGACACAGAAAGCACAGACTCCTCTGTGGAAATCACAATCAGAAATCTTTTAATGGTGCTAAAGGTTAAAAAAATGACTTTGGATTTTGTCTCCAGGCTGAGCATGTGACCACAAGAAGCCTGCGATAACTCAGCAGATGAATTTACAACACGCATGCATGGAGTATGAATAGTGTTTCTATGTTGTTTGAGAACTAAAATAGATGATTGACAATAAGTACGCAAGTGTTGCTCTGACCTTTAGCCTTCTTCTTCTTCTTGCTCTCTATGGTGTTCTGCAGCTCTCTCTCATAGTGAGCTCTGGACATGTTCAGTCCAACACGCAGGGGCTTCATGAACGTGTCTTCTATCTTATAGAGCTCCGTCCAGATGCCTGTCTGCACGGTCAACAGCAGAAAAACGTCAAGTTTTTGTGTAATTTTTTGTGCATTCACCTCAAGGGCTTTTAAATATTCAAATCAACACTACATTTATACTCTGTGTACTGTTCGGCTCACCTGGTTCTCTGTCACTTTGTCTCTGATGATCAGGTAACGTAGCAGGTTCAGAGACTCCATGACTCTGAAGACAAAACCAGACAAATGTTCATTCTTAGGCACCAGAACTTTCAACTACAGCATACGTACTGTACATATTGGCCTTTTTGTTGACTTCTGCTGAATGGAGTTGTGTCCCTGAAGAAACTAACCAGTATATGTGTGTGTCTGTGTGTGTCTGTGTGTGTCTGTGTGTGTGCGGACCTGTCCAGGTACTGCAGAAGGTCAGTCTCTGGGCCGCCTGGAAGACTAAGAACCTTACGCAGCAGAGGCAGCAGGTGGACCCCTTCAAACCAGATGTTACCGTTACCTGGCTGGAGACAGACGCAGAGGTTTTTAATGACGACGCCCGCCAGCAAATGCAGCAAATTATGAAAACAACGAAGCCAACGACAAGCTAAATTTAAATAGCACCTCACCTGCAGGGCAACATTGATCTGATTCTTGATATTTTTTATGACGTAGCCTTCGACTCCCGAGTGACTGCTGGTCTGCAGCATGTACCTGGGATGTACATTGCAGTGAGAGGCGGTACAGAGGACAACATTTCTACGCAATTTCAAGAGGGAAAGATGGAGCTTACTGGAAGAAACGGTACTTGGCTTCAATGTCAAACTTGTCAATGCTCAGCTGAAACACCTTCAGTCCTTTAGTTCTCTGGGGACAAACAGGTAAAAGCATCTACTCTTTCAGAATAAAAGACTCAAATGACACATCACAGCGTGTGAAGCTATTTGTGTTGTCCACTGCTAAAAAATTTTGTTACCGCCACCGTTTAAAACCTCATGTTTGTGGTTTTGAAAGAAACGCCGGGGTCTCATGAAATGTCGTGGGAAACACTGTTATCCAAGTCGTTACAACTGATACACACTGTATTAAAATTTTGCACAAAAGCACTAAATTATCAACAGACTTACCAAATGATGCTGTGGACATATCGTCATGACCTTCACCAAGTTCTGAAAACAAGCAGGAATTCAATAACTCAGTGTGAAGCACAGCACAGTGAAAAACAGCCCGACAGTAGGAGAACAGTATCAGAGGTGTTTGTATGATAAAGTGGATAACTTTGTTCACCTGAGGGACTGTGAGGAAGGTTTTGATCTCCAGCAGATCTGCAGGCAGACTGCCATCCTCCACCCGCACCAGACTTTTCTCATACAGCTCCTGTGTGACGGGAAATAACAAACACTGATGAAAGTTGAGCCGAACAGAAGATGTTTTTCTGCGTGCGCGGTAGAGAAGATGATACGTCTGTGAAGATTCTTAGATATCCGGGTCATGGTAGATTCAAAAAAATAACTCAAACCCAGTCATGTGAGTTTCAGGTGGGCACCATCCACACATGGCTCTAACACAAAACAAAACTTTTACTACTGAAGAAGCCAATTCAAAACAACCCGTGTTGGTCATTTCTAACCCCACCGGCAGTAGTTCTTTCTATATTACATCCACTACTTTATGTCTTCCAATTGTACTAAAACCTGCAGCATAAACTATCACAAGTGGGAGGAAGTTTGGAGTTAGTATTGACTCACCAGTCCTTTCTGAATCTTGAAGTCGTCAGTTCTAACAAAACAAAATCAGTTAGAAATGAACAAAACTCAAATACAACAGGAAGAGAAGAGTGGCTTTATGGTCGTAGGCTGAGTAAATACCAGAAACATTAAATAAGGATATATTATGAGTTAAGAAATACAACTTTGTCTGTGTAGTTTTCTACATTGTATACTGATAGATGAAGTATACTGTATCTTTTGACACAATGGGAGCGACTTAAAAGGGTCACTTTGAAGGATGAATTAACGAACAAATGCAGAAAACTGTGCCATTATTTTGTAAAAGCCAGATGAGTTACTGTGTTACGTATTCACCTGGACAGGAGGAGGAAGATGTGCTCCATGTTACTCCGAAGAGCAAAGACAGGACTGTAAACACAGAAAGAGAGAGCTACGATGATGAACAGCAACATTTAAATTCAAAAGGTTCTTAATAAAATGGATAATTTCCAGTGAAAAAAACATAGTGTACATAAATGTCCCAGTACTCTTCAATCGAAGATTCTCCCTTTGACATACCTGAAAACACTGGGGAATGTATCTGCAGCCAGGTGATGGACAAACACCAGGTGAGACAAGCTGGCTAGAGAGTCTTTAGGATAACGGACCTCCTCCTCCAGGAAGCCTGCAACGTGCTTCCTCTTCAACAGAGGCTGGTACACCAGGCTGGGGAGGGGCTCTCCGATAGCACCGAGGATGTTCTGTACAACACACGCACACAGGGAATCACAGTTAACATGATATCTGCCCCGTGTTCACCCTCAGGATGAAAGCTCCAGGACGGCACACTGGCTAACACAACAAAGTCCTCAAGTGCATGGCAGCGGTTCAGGAGAAGATGACTGCTATCAACTCCGTGAGAATATATCCAGCTCTGCCGATAGTATTTGTCCCAGAAGCAGAACAAAAACAGGGGTCAGAACCTACTAAGACCCAGCATTGGACAGCTCAAGGCAGGATGTACAGCAACAGTTTACGGCTCATGAAGCCTTTGAGAGGGAGAACATTTGGTACCACCAAGCTGGCCGCAGACACAGAACAGCAGGGCTGGAGATGTCAACTCTTTGTGGCAACATTCACTGCAAGGCTGTTTGACTCAGTGTCAAGGACCTATTACAGAATTTACACTCAATTTAGAGGACAACGTCAGACTTTCCAGAATATTCTGATGAATGATTTACCAAAATCTCTGTGGCAAACGTCCTGAGGGGAGACACAGGCAGCGTGTCAGGATCCTTGAGTTCTATCTCCAACAGAGGGTGACTCAGAGTCTTCATACAGCTGCAGGATTGAAAGAGAGACAGTCAGCCTTGACGTCATTATCAAGAAGACTCATTAGCTCCTTACTTTAGTGATGTGAGAGATCACACATGGAGAAAAATTCTGGGTGACATTTCAGATTTTTCACTCACAATTTCAGAAGCTCTGTCCGCAGCTCGTCCTCTTTACCCTCCTGTCTCTCACTGTTTGGTAGTTTTTGTCCGGCCTCATGGACAAAGGGTTTGACAAAGTCTGTCAGTTCGGTGCAGCAGCGACAAAGCAAGAAGACGTCGTCCTCCTCTTGCTCCTTGGTGAGAGGGATCGGCAGTTTGGCCACCTGGTCCAGCACGGATGACAGGGTCATGCCCAAGGACGACGCCTTACGGCTGCCCAGGCCCAGCAGCACTGAGAGGAAGTGAAACGGTCAGTTCATTATATCAGAGGACATTATTTAAGATGCTGAAAAGGTTCTTTACCTTTCTGTAGGGGTTTCAACAGCAGATGGAGACTGTCTGCTATAGCGACAGGATCGTCCTGCTCCAGCTGCTCTAACAGGCCAATCAGCAGCTCTTTGGGTCTGCAGGTCTGGAAAACCAAATCCCATCATTAAAGGACGGTTAAATCATCAAAACAAATGTAGATTTGTCATCTGATCATGTTAAATTACAACTAATGTTTTATCTAATACTGACGCCTGTAATCATTGGACCAGTATTGACTATAGACTGATCAGATGAACAGACCTCTATCAGGTGGTTGAAAATGGCCAGACACTGAGGCAGATTCCTTTCTTCTTTCTTCAGCAGCACTTGAATCAGCGGAGGCAGCAGGTTCCAACCCATACTTCTCACTATAACCTTCAGAGAGAGGCAGATTCAGTTAGGCAGAGCAGTGTGCAACCACACTGTCACAAAAACCAGCGCAAGCTTTGAGAAAGGAACCTGATTCTTTTCATCCAGGACGATGCTGAGGACCTGAGCGCTGTTTCCCTCCTCGATGCAGCTCCGCCCAGCGATCGTGAAGACGTCATGATCCTCAGAGGTGTAGCTGTCATCTGGCAGAGCTTGCTGTGTGAAAGAGAAATGAATAAAGAGAGAGAGCATATAGACATGCCAATACGTCCAATAAGGGATTAAATAATTTGGGATGGTTGTTGATCATCAGAAAATAATCTGAGTCACAACATTTACTGGTTCTGCTTCCTGACATAAGAGAAACGGCTGCTTTCTCTGTTTTATATCAGAGTAAATTAAATATCTGACATCTTGGAATGATTAAAATATTAAAAGAACGTGTGAAGGCTCTACCTGTGTGACTCTTCCATGAGTAAATGAATATCATCATGTGTATTGCCTTGTCATGATTTTTATCTGAATACTTTACCCTATTTTGATACTATGCCAACTTAACTAACTAGATATGTTTACTCACGTACTGAACTTGAGTGTACTTCCACTAGACAACATTTTCAGAGGGAAACGTTGTGCTTTCTACTCCACTACATTTACATTTATCTGGCTTTATTTACTTTTCAGATTAATATTTTACACAGTCGATAATTTAACTACATTGGTAAAGATTAAACCAGTCATTTCAACCTTTTTAGTCAGTGTCCCATTTCAGACGTCTGCAAGGTGAAACCAGCTCCAGCAAATAGTGATTTTTCCCTCTAAAATTCTCACCCGACTTAACTACAGTAAATATTCAAATGATCCAATATGTCAAAACAATTAAGATTAGAGGAAAAAATCCTTAAAACTGAAAACAGATGTTTGTATTAAAACTTTTCTACTCTATCACCAATTTATCATTTAACAGCCCCGCAGATTTATCTGCTGTTCTGTCTCTAGATGAATCTCACCTGCAGCACCTACAACAGTAACATCCTGATGCTTCAGTATCATTAATCTAATGATGTCATTAATACACCGATCAGGCATAACATTGTGACCACCTTCCTAATATTGTGCAGGTCTCCCTTGTGCCTCCAAAACAGTTGTGACTCATCAGAGAATGGACATGGTCCTTCTGAGGGTGTCCTGTGGTGTCTGGCAACAGAATGTTGTTAGTGGGGGCCTTTGGGTCCTTTGGGTTGAGGGGAGGGACCTCTGTGGATCATCCCACAGATACTTGATCAGTTTCAGATCTAGTGAATTTGGAGGCCAGGTCAACACCTTGTGCTGTTTTTCATGTTTTTTGAGTTGGTCCTAAACTGTTTTTGTGTGTGTGCATGTGTCAGGCTGCATCCTGCTGGGGATGGCTGCTGCCATCAAGGAGTGTCATTGCTATGGGGTGGGGGTGCCTGGTCTGGTCTAGATGGGTGCTACATGTCTAAGTAACATCCACATGAATGCCAGGTCCAAAGGTTTCCCAGCAGAAGACTGCACGAATGTAATGTATGCCTGATCGATGTATATAATGATATAAGTAGTCAGAGGCACCAAAACAAAACTTTAAATTAATAATTAAACTACATTTTCTTTCTAATACTTCTTTCGTGCAGGATCTTTTCTTACAATTAGGTATATTTACACTGCTTATTAGAAATTATACTTATGTAAATTATCTGAATACTTCCTTCACAACTGGTTAAAGTGCAGCTAAAACAGAGGTAGTAAAGAATTATCTCTATAAGCATCCAGGTTACTTGTGGTAGGTGACTATCAGTAACATTTGGAGAGATGTAGAAGAAGACTTACACATCTCTGGACCACATCACTGAGCTGCTCCAGAGCCATGCCTGATTCTTTAGGTTGGGTTTGCCTTCATACAGAAATCCTCCAAAAACAAAGAGGACACATCAGGTCAAAACTATGCACACAGTACTATGTTATAATGTGATGGCTCAAATGGTTGAAGTCAGATATTAAACTGTATGCAAAGACAGACAGATAAAACCAGATCAAACTACAGTAAACAGAGAGACAGCAGAATGGATGCTAGCCCTCATAACTGTGAATTAGCTTCACAGTTACACAGGAAATAAATCTTTTCTCG
This sequence comes from Chelon labrosus, assembly GCF_963514085.1. NCBI lineage: Eukaryota > Metazoa > Chordata > Actinopteri > Mugiliformes > Mugilidae > Chelon > Chelon labrosus. Next base: position 9,535,761 of record NC_140342.1, read on the forward strand.
GTGACATCTTGGCTAACCTAACACAGTCGCTTTTGCTAAGCACCGTTGTCTCCAATAAGAGAGACAGACAGGACATGCTACCTTAGCTTCATGTCACAGACAAGCTTGTGAATCCACCACGACACGCTACCTGAGAAGAGCGCGAACACAGCTGCGCGAACTGACCGTCCCGGCTACCGTAGAAGGAAAGACGTCACGGGTCAAAGGTGAACGTGCCGAAAACAAACGGCATGGAGACGGAGGAGCGGAGGAGGAGGAGCGGAGGCTCCACTAAAACCTCCAAAAAGGGTTCGTTTAAAGTTAAAACTGATTCTGTCAGTTACATATAAGCCTTTTAAAACTTGTTTACAACCTAAAACGTGTTCAAGTGTGTTTTCATGTAACACGCAGCTGGTTTATGTAGCCGCTGACTGACTTCTGGTTAATTTAGCAGGATGCTGTTAGCATTTAACACTTTGTTGTTGTTTGTGTGACAGGAGGGAAACGCACGAAAGCACTGACTGCTGAGGAAGAAGCAAGAAGGTAGGCGAGAGCATCTTTGAGTCGTGAGCTGTATCTGTACAGCTAATGCAACATTTCAGACGCTAATACTTGTAAAATGTTGTTCTTTAGTAGAATAATACAAACACTTCAATTCAAATGTGTGTACCTTGTTTTGTGCCAGGAGGGAGGAAGTTAGGGAGAAGCTGAGGGAGAAGTTGGAGCTGGAAAAAAGAGCTCTGAAGGTGGTGGAGCGTCTCCTGGAGGACAGTGTGGCTGAGGACTTCCTAGTTGACTGTGTATGTATCATCTGAGGGCAGTGTATGTCTGAGACAGCTCAGCCCTAAACTGAAGAGAGATGCCCGCTAGACGTGACACGAGCTTTGAGACAAGCCCCGAGAGAGGTGCCTCTTAGGCTTGTGTCACAGTAGACATTTTGACTTGTCACAGGGAGGGAGAGCACAGGTGTGTTCACTGTGGCTCAGTTCCTATAGATGGACAGATCAGAGAATGCAATCACAATCAGTTACAATCAGTCAGAGTGTCATCTGTCACACACAGATGAGGAGTTGTACAGACATATAGCTTGAGGCTTGAAAGATTTCCTGTCGTGCTTCTTGAGACAACTTTCGGAGAATGTGGTCCGTTGTCTATGACGTACATTGTGGAGAGGGTGGTCGGCGTCATCCATGATCGATAACTGTTTGGTCAGTCCCCTCCTCTCCACCATCACTTCAAAAGTCTAGGTGTCCCAGTTAGTCATGACATTAAGCCATCATATATACAATGAATACATACATACATACACACACTATCTACTGTTGTGGCTAATTAGCCGTTTCCAGTGTTGACAGTCACGTTGTTGCTGAATATGAATCGATCCGCAGTTTCCAATGTTTATTGGAGTGATGAATTTAGATTTCTAAAGATCTGTTGCATTTAAAAATAATAATATAATAAAAAAAAAAAATTCACGTATTCATTTTTCTATTTTGACACAGAAGTAGCTTTTTATTTTTAACTCTTATGTCAGTCTTTATTCCAGGTTAGAGTCATTCTTTCTTATACCTAAAATTTGACCAGAATTTGAATAACTTTATAACTTTGGTTACAATCATTTAGTGTGATTAATCAATTAGCCTTTGAAAAAAATGGAAAATGTCAGTACCAAAAAGTTATTCAGTATTCTATAATATAAAATAGAAAAAAAGCATTACATTGTCAACAGAGAAGCTGAAACTAGTGTGATTTAGAAAAATTAATTTGTCATTTGTTATCGGTCTCTTTCTCTTCACAGGCCAAGTTCATCACTCCAGCTAACTACAAAGACACTATAGAGGAGAGATTCATTGCTAAACTCTGTGGTTATCCCATATGTCCAAATAAATTGGGCAAGGTAAGACCCTCTGTATCAGTTTTCACATACAAGAGATGTGTTGCATATTTTATTTTATTCCTCTAATCTGAGCCAGTGCTACTGTTGGTTGTGTTGTTTTTAGATCCCGACTCAACAGTACAAAATCTCTACTAAGACAAATAAGGTGTATGATATCACAGAACGCAAGGTGAGTGATATTACTTTGGGTGAAGAATACTTCAAAAAAAGATTTTTTTTATAAACAGTCAGTTTATTATCTTGTTTTCCTTGTTTAGTGTTTTTGCAGTAATTTCTGCTACAAAGCCTCCAAAGAGTTTGAGCTACAAATATCGAACACGCCTCTCTGGCTCAGAAATCATGAAAGGTACGTGGGTTGATTCTCATCACTGTCCTGAATCTCAACTATGAGCTGACTGTCAAATATAATAATGTTATTTATGTGTTGTGTTCCTTTCTTACTGACAGTCCTCCAGAAATTAAGCTGTTGAAGAATGGTGATGGGTACGTACTAGTGTCAGTGCTTACAATTTTACATGTCTAGGTTTGATGGTAAACAGGCGTATTCAGCGTTGCATGTGTTTGTCCAGTGGGAGCTCTGGTGAGGAGGTGATGCTGTCGGAGCAGCGTCTCAAAGAAGACGACATAGAGGACCCTCTGGCTACTGAGTCTCTGGACCTTCACGGCTCCCAGCAAAGTCCTGCAGCAGCTGACCACAGCGACATCAGTGACACTGAACAGGAGCAGGACTTTGTCACCAGTGTGGTCTCCCAGCAGCAGAAACCCCGGGTACACTGGGGCGACCTGCCTAAACGTACAGATGAAGACAAGAAAGGAATGACTGAGAGGCGGAAGAAACAGACCACAAAGAGAAATGAGGAGGAGACTAAACCTAATCAAAGTCCGAATACAGAAGAGAGACAAATAAGAGAAGATGAGGAAAGGAAAGTATCTGGTGAAACAGAGATTAGAGGTGATGCTGAAAACCCCAAACAGCTGCACAGAGTAAATACTGACCAAGAAGGGCCAGAAGAGAAGGACTTACCTAAGGAACCTAGTGTGGAAGATGCGACAACTAAGTTAAACATGTGCAATTTATCTGACGAAGGCACTCAGAACACTCCTCTGCCTGTTGACTCAACACTCACACAGATAAAACACACAACTTCTCTTCCAACTAGAGAGTCCAGTCCCTCCACAGAGAGTAAACAGCTCCCTTTGTCTGCTACTGAACAGAACAGATCACCAAACCAGCCAGGCCTCAACATCACCCAAGTGGGTATGAGCAAGAGAGGGGCGGCAGGGCTGAAAGATCTGCTGAAGAACCACGCTTATGACGTCAAACCTGAGTCCGTACGGCTGAATCTTCTTCAGTACCTGAGGAGAACGTTAAAGGAATGGTGTACTGATGAGACATTTAAGTTCCTGTACGGGGCCGATTATTCGCTAGGTTCTCCCTCCGCTGATGGAAAAGAAGAAAACGAGGAGAAAGAGGAGGAATTGGATGAAGATGACCTTGAGGATGACGTGACAGCTGTAGATGAGGAGGAGCAGAAGAGGCCGTCGGCTGCAGCTCCAGACTATGAGAGACTGCGGAAGGAGACGCAGCAGATGGAGCTCAGGATCAAGGAGTTTTACAAAGGGACGTGGATTCTTCCTGAGGAGGCAGAGGAGCAGAATGGAAACAAGGTAAGAGGAGGGAAACGGATGAGGTGGGGATTAGAGGGCTTGCTGTAAGTGTCTGTGTCCACATGGGGGCACTTTGTTAAAAAGATCATTTAAGTTCACGTACTGAGGTTTGCTTTTGAACGGTCACAAATCTTTCTCACAACAGGTGACAGTTGAGGACCAGAGCATGAAGGATCCAGTTCTGCCGCTCATAGACTCTCATGCTCAGCACCTCATCCAGAAACGAATCACAGTTGAGAAGCTCACCAGCTGGTGAGTCTTTGTGTCTTTCAGATCTCTCATTTCTTAAAGTTATTCACCCTTGCTTTGAAGATTCTGTGAACCTAATTTAAATATATAATAGACTGTAACTAATCATTCTCGTGACCAACTAATCTGCCATGTACTTGATTAATGTATTAATCATTATGTGAATCAAAGAGGAGGATATAGTATAAATGGATTGTAATGTGACAACTGTACAATCCTCAAAGATGTGGAATTTACATAAACATAATGAAATTAATCAGAAGGACAGGATGACGGCTCAACAGCACCAAGATACAGGAGTGTTTCATTTTAGTGCCAAACATGTGGACTCATTGAGATGTGGGGTAAGTTTGCTGACTGACTGTCACATTGTCCTGCTTCAACCCCTGAAGTATTTAATTACAGGACTGTAAACAAACTGAATCCACATTCTTGTAATGTGTAACCGTGTAACTGAAAGCCAATAACTGATAGCATGGATTAACGTTGAGTAATTTTCATTCTGTGTCTCTGGTGTTGTCTGTGCCTGTGATGTGCAGTCTCAGGAACATCATAGGTCCGCTGCGTCTCACCATGAGTGACGTCTCTGCCGACCTCAACAACCTGGTCAGGACATTCAGGTAAAAGCAGCTCACACTAACTGGCGACCGCGCTCTGCTCTGCTAGTCCACCCGTCACTCACATACACACATTCTCACTGTGGTTGCTGATTTTTGCATATTTATAAGATGTGTCTGTTAAATACATAGCATGGAACGATGCCACACACCACAGCATTCATTACCTGAGCTGATTTGCGTTGCCTGTCCCTAAATGGACCTGTAAACTACATAACACTCAAACACATTTACAAAACAACACATAAAAGAAAGTACAAAATATGAACTTAACAATACATATTTACATTAAAATAACAAAACTATGAACTCAACAAGAAAATACAGTACAAGACCCAAACTCTGATACAACAACACCACTATAATAAACAAACAGCAGATCATTCAAGACTACACAACTGAACTTTTTAAAAAGACACTTTAAAATGTTTCCAGTCAGGATCCAGAATTCAATGTTTTGATCACTGTTTGTCCACATGAACATTTACATAAGGACACCTTACAATTCCTGTTGGACGTTCCTCATGTTACTGAGCCTGAAACTCTGAGAGGAACCATTCATTCAGTGAGCGCCTGAGGATCATGATTACGTAGGCATTTATAGATTTAAAGTTTAAGAAAAACAAATTAAAAGAAATGATCACACTCGTTTAATTTCTTGAGAATGTGGCAAAGGTCTTATCGGCTTCCTGATGAAAAATTCCACCACACAGAGTAGATTTAATGAACTCTGGTGCCCCCTACAGGCAGGAAATAAGACAAGAACACACGTATTAACTGTTTATGAACCCTTCTGTTATTACTTAGTGTCGCCTGGTATGACCAGTAAAAATGTCTGCTAGGAAAGACACAGACAGATGCATATGTGCAGATAGATAACTGCAGTACTAGATGTTTGTTTTTAGGTTCCATATGTCTAAACAAGTGTAATCACTTAATTTCATCTTGTCATCAAGGGTCCCAACAAGCCGTAATATGTTTACATGTCATGTCACAATTCTTTACATCATATTTTCAGTCGGAGCAGACTGACCTCATCACAAGATAGGGGTGGTGTAAAGCTCTGATGATCCATTCAACAGGAAAATTTTAGCTCTTATAAACAATGTAAACATTTGATCTGAACATTTCTCTCAGAGTGGAATGAATACATTCATTTCTATTGAACTGACTGTTCAGTGTTGTCAATAAAGTTTTGGGACTTGTAAACACATATACAGTATCTTATCGGTTCATTTTATTTGAAGCATCTAAGTTTAGTCTTTGTGAAAGTCAGTCAGAATGCGCGATAGCAGGACCCTGAAACTGAAGCAGCTAAATGGGTTTCAGCCATCACTTATTTTATTATTCATGCCTTCTGCTTTTACTACTGTGAAATGTCAACACGTCTTCTGTTAAAAAAAAAAAAAGCTTTAAAAATGCTTTTTAAAAAGATCTTGTGCCATAAATGATCACTTCCTGCCGTAAACATTCTGTGGATTCTCAGTGGCTGTTTAGGATGTTTTCAACACGACTGCTATTAAATCACTGTGTCCGTGATTTAAAAGCATCAGGCTGTGGAGTAACACCTCCACAGTCCCGCTTCCAGGAATTCTCTTCTCGGTATCGAGAGGCCCCTCTGACAAGAGGCTCGAACCAGCGACTATACACTGCGCTGTCAGAAAGACATACATCACCACTGCAGGCAGTATTTGTGGCGGTTGGTCTGCTGGCCCGGTGCACATTTTATTTTCCTAGTCACATTCAGAATGAGGTGTTTTTTGACATCTGCCTAAAGCTGGTTGGGCACATTGAGTGTTATTTTAAATCCTGTGGTCCAACACGCAGACAAACATCCTTATGTGACATAAATCTTTAATGTGTGAGCTGTAGTTCAGCGGTGGTGGCTTTCTGTTCTAACTGTTGTCTTTGTTGACAGGTTCACCAACACAAATATCATCCACAAAACTCCAGAGTGGACCCTCATCTCTGTGGTGCTTTTGCATCTGTAAGTTGAAAGTGTGTGTGTGTACGTGCGTGTGTGCGGGTGTTGCTGCTGTATTTAGAGCGGCACCATGACAACTGGACAGCTGGACAGCTCCTCAGCCAGACGAGCTGCATGAGAAGAGAGTAATAAACGGAAGGAAATCAAGGATTATTGTTTCCGAGGAAAGACACCTTGTGAGCCTGTACTGTTTGTGTGTCAAGACATGCAACAATGTGTGTGTGTTTTACATTTAGATTGTAATTTTTACAAAAGAAACAGCGACCAAACAAAACTATTACGTAAATGCGTTTTAGCATATGACGACCTGATCAGGTGAATAAAGTTTGCAGGTAGGACTGTTATCATATTTGTGGTTATTCAGTATTTTTCAGCTGCATTAACAGATTAATTCAGTGCAACAGTTTCATGCATTTGCACACAACAGTTATTTTCTAAATTCATAGCACTTAGATTCACTGTCGGCTTCATGGTGGATGTGACGGGATGCTAAATAGTTTGGCATTGTTCAGCCCGTGCCATATGGTGTGTGTCGGTGTGTATTTGTGCGTGTGTGTTGCTGGCAGTTCATGGACAGTTCCGTGCTGCTCCCGCCTGAGTACACACAGACGCCTCATGGCCTTATCTCCACCTTATTGCACCTCTCCAGATCCGTGATGCAGTACAGAAGGCGTACACAAAAGTTAAACCCACACACACACACACACACACGGACGCACACATATACAAACACAATAGCTCCTCTGCATACACTCGAGCAAAAATGGGCCCTTTAAATTGCCACCGGCTGGGAAAACTTTCACCTGATTCTGATTTATGGCTCCGTCAGTGGTCCCGGGTCAGTTTGTCTTAATATCATAACTTACAGTGTGAGCTGTAGTAGAGTCCTGAGCTTAACAAAGGAATAGAGGAGGTGTTGTGCATCGTAAGGAACAATAAATAATTCAAATCTGTCACCACTAAAGCAGGGAGCACAGCGACTACAAACTTTTCTCTAAAACTGCATTACAGAAAAATTTTAATTCAAAATTATTACTTATTAAAGATGTTATGATGGTAACAGTTTGTTTATACACAGTGTTTTTGATCTGATCCTAGTGTCTTATAATGATGACATTTGACGTTGAGAGAAACCACAGATTTGATTTTATCTAAACTTATTGCATGTTTAGATATTGTGATCGTCTGAATGATCGGTGTGATGCTTTTATCGTTCATATATTCATTTGAGACAATCAGCCCTTTAGCAGACAATCATTCTCTCGGTCACATGTCCCATCGGCGCTCTATGATTTCATCAGTACCTATTTAACTTCCATTCCACTCCATCCTTCCATTCCTCCATCATGAATAATTTGGTGCGCTGTCTTATCTATCTGCTGCATGGCAGCTGTGGAGCTAGTCTGGCCTCTATTGTTCAGGACAGCTGAATAATGGATGCCCCCCCTGCAACACTAGACCCTGGGTTGAACCGGAGATTAACCAGCAGTGCACCTCCACACCGGTAGACAGGGCAGGTAGAGAGGGATCGGCGGCGGGGGAGGGAGGGAGGAGACGGAGAGCAGCTAGAATGGTTGCAAACAGTGGGTTTAGAGTTGTCTAGAGTTTAATCACAGGGTTTCTGAAGAAACTTCTCCATGTTGTACTAACAAGGCTGTGATCTAGTGACCGTGCAAGTGTTTGAATAGATATCTTCTTATCTTGAGGAAAAATGACATGAACTCACAGGTGTAATTCACTTGTTTAAATGTAGTTGGTATTTTTATTGATCATATTCCCATTCGTATACATTTTATAGTCAATTTATAGAAAACCACTCAGTGATCCACAGACTACAGCCTCCAAAGCTCCAATAAAGCTGACGAACTTGAACACCTCTCTTAAATAGCCTCTGTAAACACTGAACGATATGACCTTTCTGGTTCACTGCAGGGCTGTCTTACAAAAGAAAACTGCTTTTGTTTTAATCTAATGTACCTAATAATAATCCCGCGTGTGACTGCACACCACACACACACACACACACTTAGACTTACTGGAACACACGCTTCATTCAGGAAGACGTGTGATAATCTCTCTGGCCATATGTTGTGTAAGGTGTCAAACACAAGATGTGTCAGGTTTTTATGTAGTGTACATCTTTGTAATCACATCTCACTCTGTGAGGTGTAGATGTTATGCATCCAGAGATAATAATATACTGATTTAGCGTGATAAAACCTGAAAGTCAAAACCAGGATACTTTAACCAGGGCCAGATTAACACTTCACTGTACCCTGGGCAACAATATTCAAGGGCCCCATCATCACGACCCCTCACGATAATCTGGCAAAATACAGAATAAATTACAGTACTCGCTGCCCTGGGCCCTTTAGAGGTCATGGGCCCCTGGGCAATTGCCCAGTTGCCCATATGGTTAATCCGGCCTTGACTTTAACCCATGCGAAGACAGTAAACGGATGTTTGTTCCACACGCTAAGAGTAAAAACTAGAACCCTTTGAATCTCGTTCATGGACCAACTTACCGTCCGTGTTTAGCTCAGCAAAGTTATCCAGATGACTCAGCAACGCTGCTTTCTTGTAGGACAGACCCTCGATACGTTAAATAAGTGAAGCTCGTGGCACTTCAGTAGCCAGTCTGTTTAATCTTCGTCGAGCCATTTATTAAAAAGGTAATTGCATTTCTAAGCATATAAATATGTTGTTTTTCTTAAGGTACATTAGGAGAACAATAGTGTGGAGCTCTAATGTTTCCATGATTTGTATTTCAGAGTGTCAGAAGTGTCTCCAGTGGTGCGTGAAGCCTTGGAGACGTCGACATCGGTTGAGTATTTGAACACGTTAATGGAGGAGCTCGGCCTACAGGAGCAGGACCTTCTGAACCTAGTCCAGCTGTTTAAAGCCCCAACACACTGACACACACGTGGACAGATGAGTAATACACTCAGGGTCTCTGCACTGATCAAATGAGTGTGTGTCTGTAAGTCATTCTCTGTAGTGTCTGTTTCTTTTAGAAATACATTTGTTCGTAATAAAAGAAGCTTTTCTTTGTGATTTTTAGGCTACAAGGATTTTAATGACAACACAAACTGATCTAAGATGTGGGAGTGGAGGCTGCTGACATTATTGGGCAGCATTGTGTACACAATCTGTGGCGAGATATGAGCAAATCAGATCCTTGAAGTTTTAGAGCTGTGTCTGTTTAACCTCTGCAGGGCCAATTAAATCACACCCAGCTTTTCCCAGTGAAAAACGCCATGTGGACACGCTGCTTATTGCTGCCGAGCCTCTGCCGTAATAAAAGTTGCAGCTCTTTCCCCAGACTTCCTTTACACAGATGTTTATGGCACCATAATGTCATTTATTATATGGGTATGTGAACAATGCGTTTGTCTGAAAATATTTGGTTTTGACCAGGTGGTGCACGCAGCAAGACGTTTTTTTTCCTTTTTAATATTGGAGATATCACTTTTGGCCTGTCATACAGATTGGGGACGTGATTGATGGTCTGGATGGCTTTACTGAGCTTCTTGTTTTTCACAACGTCTCATCAGTGGAACGAAACAGAGATGGGCTGAACAAATGTGTTTAGTTCTTAAATGCTACAAGCTGGACTAAAAATGAATGTGTTTCAGTTCAATATTTAATAAAAAGTAAATTCCTAGCTGAAAAAATAACAACTCCCGAGCTCCTTAAATTCATTTTTAATCCAGATTTATATTACAAATGAGATTTTAAAAAGCTGGCCCAAATATTCAGCTTTGGAAATGAACTGATATCTTTTTATAATAATATTAATAATAATAATAATAATAATAATAATAATAAAGTGTAAAACACAGCTGATAAATAGACAAGTAGAATAATTCAGTCTAAATAGGTCAACAGAGGGGGGGAAAGGCCAATACAACAAACTAATACATGACAATCGGATACATTCAAAGTGCAGGATTTAATTTAAAAGTCATATTATTTCAGTCCATGCTGCGTCTCCTTGTGTCTCCTCAAGTCAACTTTCCTCTGGAAACCTTTCCCGCAGAGGTCGCAGCCGAAAGGTTTGAAGCCCGTGTGCTTCCTGCTGTGCGTGATTAGGTTGGAGCTCTGACTGAAGGCCTTCCCGCAAACCTGGCACTTGTGCGGCTTCTCACCTGCAGCGGGAACGAAATCACGCAGTTAGGAAAAAGTCAGGCCATGTCAGGATTATGCGCGCAGCATTACGCACAATGAGGCAACAGTGGCAAGTTTTTTGTTATTATTTTTTATTATTTTTATCTGTGACTGTCAGTTGACATGTCGTCTCACCTGTGTGGATGAAAGTGTGTTTCTTCATGTCTGACTTCTGGTGGAACCTCTTCCCGCAGTACTGGCACGGATAAGGCCTCGTGTCCGAATGGATGAGCAGGTGCGTGGAGAGCGTGGAGGATCGTTTGAAGCTTTTGCCGCAGATTTTACAGCTGAAGCTCCTCTCCTGTGAAAGATGCATAGTGTCATTGTGGGAGGGCATAATAAAAATATTAGTTAACAACAGAAGTTGTGTAAATCTCAGAGCGATTAGCTGTGGCCACCAGGGGCCTTTGTGCACAGGATGAAGGCCCAAAGGCCTTAGCAGTTTTAGCCGCTTGTGCAATAGTACACTTTCAGTTTGAGCTCCATACCTGAGAGTGGACCGCTCTGTGCTGATCCAAGCTCACTGCGTGTCCAAAGGTTTTCCCGCAGATCCCACACTCAAACGGCCGCGTCCCGCTGTGCGACCGCCGCACATGAACCTCCAACCCGTGAGGCGTAGAGAACACCTTTGGAAAAACACGATGATTTAAAATCAAGAAAAATATTTTGATAACACAAAACATTCACTAATATTGTTGCTTGTGAATTTTGAGAAATGATTGCAGTGACATTTCAATATGAATTGGTGCTCACCAAAATATTACAGTTCAGTAAACTCAAGTTTATTTAGATTATTAAGTAAAACTGAAGTAAACGTACCTTGCAACATTTAATGCACTTATATGATCCACTTGACTCGAGGCTAGAGCGGAGGAAATCATTTTCAGACTTGATTTCTGCAACGCGCGGCTGCGGCTTCACATCCAGATACAGCTCGTCTCCATTCCGCATCCTGCAGATTTGGTGGGCCGTTGACGAATAATCCTGGTAACATCCGGGCCCGAGGCCTCGCTGTGCGTAAAGCGACTCGGTGCCGCTGTCATCTTCCCCGTAGATGCTGACGGGTGAGTGAGACTCCCTGTGGCCCTTTAGGTGGCGGTGATAAGGCCCCTGAACCAGATGTCTCAGGTCGGACCCGGACCCGGAGTAAGCTGACCAAGAGTAAGGAAAAAGCGGGAGGTTGAAGTGACCGTCGTCCGCTGCTGGAGTGGAGCATTTCTCTGAATCTGAAATTAATTTGGATTTCGTTTGAGTGGATTCGATTGCTGAGGAGTGCAGTTGACGAGTTGTTTAGCAACCGGATCATTTTTAAATTGCACTTGGGGTGACTCATGTGAATGCACACAAGATGCGTAAAAGGTAAATTACAAAACAAAACAAGTGTCACGTTTTCGCCAAAAAAGTAAAATGTGCAATAACTGACTAAATGTTTAAGTGTTAATCACCAACGTCAACACTGTAATCCCGAGTTCATCACTGATGCTGATTTTGAAATCCAAATAATTTCCGACATTTTGTGCTGCGCATTTTGCAGATTTTGGTCATATTGTTCTTCCGTTATTTCAACAATATCTGGCACTGAAAATGTCACTCGCACAAAAATATAAACGAAAACTATTAACTTAATCAATCTGAACTGAAATCCACGCACCCACGCCTTTCAAATAAGACAAACAGACGTTGATGAATTTTGTCAAGATGAAAAGATATTTAAGTATACCTGGTGAGGAAGAGGGAGACGGGGGACGCCAGAAATCACAGTCAGAGGACCGGTCACACACGCTGCCCGAGCAGCTCAGCGGGGAGATGGAGGACAACGACTCTGGGGACTGTAGTCTGGACCCAGGGGACATTCTGGCGCACACATCTTCCTGCGGTTCTAATTTGGCCTCAAACTCACCTTGAGATTTGGTCTCTGTAGAACATGAGAATCCTTAAACGACTAGTTATGACAGACTGCGCAACAAGTGCTTGTTTTGTTATGCTTTCCCTTTAAACCACTCGCTCCTACTGGAGTAATTCAACCATTTTCGTGCGTAATTACGCACAAGTGAACCTACCTGCGCACGCCCGAGCCAGTATAGTGTCCAGCCTATAGTAGCCATCGTCCAGGTACCGGGGCTGGTGGTAGCTGTGGGCCCTTTTGCTCTTCACCAGGAAAGACCTCGGCATGGTGTCGTGGAACTCTCCTCTAGTCTGTCGTTCAGCGCTCCTCAGGTCTGAAATCCTCCACTTCACTTCTCTCCTCTACACGCTGCTCTGACTTTATCTCTGCCTGGACAGATTGAAACACTATTGGTTGTCAGGCGAGACGGCGTTGGGATTTTGGCAGGCTATTACGCATGCGTAGAAAGCCGTGTCGTTTACCAGGTGTCGCAGGGCAGGTGGCCAAAAGCTGGACCACGTACCCCCCGAAGGGTCGCGGCAGATATGGGACTGTAGACAAGATACTGTGTGTCCATACGGTACACTACTATAAATGGAAGTCGTCTTTATCACATAAGAGGAAGTTTATAAGTGCGTTTTATAACATATGGAGAGTACCGTTAGTTTAGACTGCATCGTTATTATATACATTTAGAATATATATAGCAGTAAATAGAGTGATATTGTTATCTGCTGATATTTTTAGAGAGTTTTAAGAAACGAATCCAAGTTTGTTTTCCAATATTCTATCACATTGTGTCTTTATTATGACACAATGTGTCTCTAGATATTATTCTAAGTAATGACCACGGATGCTAAAATATGTCAAATAAATTCAAACCGAGATTGAATTTGTGCGCAGTCCTGATTAAGAGGGTCGAGATTTATGTGCCCGTCTCTTATAAACGCATTAATGAACTGAGAACACTATAAAGAGATATATTCCGGCTATTGTCCAGTTAGACAATCAAGAGTTTTGAAACGCGTGTGTTTGCGGCCGGTCAGTGCAGGCAGAGCAGGCTGTGATGGATAATGACCTATTTGTTTGACTGGTTGTAAAGTGATCCTGTTAATGAGACGAGCACGGCCGCTATGCGCAACAGCCTGTCGGTGGGGAGCCGGAGTATCCCTTTACAGTGACACTGCTTCAACTTACCCGCACTGACTTCAGCCTTATTGTTTTACATCATTAAAACCCCCTCCCGGCTCATACGCAGGCCCAATTAGTCTGAACGCAGAATAAAACACACACAAAAAAAAAAACATATAAGTGCAACCTGGAATGATTACAAAAACATGAGAGGCAAAATGTTTTTGCAGCAGAAATCTGTCAGACTCAAAACTCAAATCTTTGCGAAGATTTGGGCTCCGGTCAAGGTCAGGTAAAAGCAAAGCGCTATCGATTTTTTTTTCTGCTTTTTTTTTTACGTCCCTTGTGGGAACACAGTTTGTTTGATGCAGCTGCGGAGAGTTAGAGACCTGCAAGCAAAGCGCAGATAGGCGAGGCAAGAAGCTGGAACACATGTCCCATACTCACGCAGCACTGACACTGCAGGCACTGTATCCACAGCTCTGAGGACGTGCACACACACACACACTCACACACACACAAACACACACACTGTACCGGTCTCTGTCCACGTTGCTCTCAAAGAGTCCCCCTCTCCCTCTCATACTCTCACACAATCTGTCACTCAGTCACACTCTCTCTTTCTCTCTTTCTCCTCCCCTCCCTCAGAAATGAAATTCAGGGTTAGTCAGGCATGAGAGTCAAACAAAAACACTGATTCTTGTTCCGATAAAAGAGTCCACCAGAGTCATTTGCATTGTGTTGCATTCCACTCACTTAAAGCCAGATTTCATTGAGTTTCTTTGTGGAACTGTTAGACCTCATTGCAAGCGTGCAATTAGTTTCTGATATTTCCAAGCATGCCAGCACTGATTTCCATTCGAACCCTTGACTTGTGAAAAAAATAATAATAGTAATAATTTCTAAGGACAAATGCTCACCTTTCCTCCCTTCGATGAGCAGGCAGCAAACACACAAAAAAGGGATAAAAATCTAAACTTCATACTAGTTTATTGATCAAATGTGGTCATTTGATAAGCTGATTTCAGCCTCTGCCCGGCAATGAGAGCACTCTGATTATTCTCAAGTGAAGTGAAGGAGGCGCAAAGGAGGATGGGGTTGATGTGACAACATTCAAACTTAGGGTTATGCACTGACTCAGAACAGGAAACCCAGCTCAGAGTGCTATCAGTGCTGCCACAGCCTCCTCTCGTGTGTGTCCCCCACCCCCTCCCCTCCCCTCCTCTGCGCCTCCACCACCACCTCTTCCCTCACAGGCCTTGATTCTCGCTCTTGTACTCTTACAGCGAGTATGTGATTGAAATAGAAGCCCAATCGCAGTGATCACAGCCGGTGGAGGGTGGGTGTTTGTGCATTGCTTCTCGCAGCAGCAGCAGCGGCGGCGGCAGCAGCAGCAGCAGCAGCTGTCTACCTTGTCAAAGGTGCGGATCGCAGTAGCACGAGGTTAAATTAAGTCTATTGCTGGTGAGCCCTGAGGTTATTTTCTCAAGCTCAACCTCGAACCTCTTTTGGCCTTTGCGAGGATCGAGAGATACTGCGGGGAGTCCTCGTAGTTTTAAATACACCTGAGGCTGCAGCCTTCGTACCGCACGTATGTGAATGTTGACTGTAGCTGGAGAGTGCACAGAAGTTTGTCAGACATTGTCTTGATTTTGACTCACTGCATTTCAGTCTGAAGCAGTCAGTGAAGTAGCTCACCGACTGTTGCAATATGAAGCCTGTTTGATGAGACATCGGCCAGCAGAAGCTAACAGAACAAACAAATCTGTTGCAGCAACCCCTCTAGAGTCTCTTCAGCTTTATTTTAACATTTCATTTGTGAGAGAAGGGGTGAGCTATTTTTTTCTTTACAAAGTTCCCCAGTCTCACTTGAAATCAGACAAGTGAAACCAAAGCACATATTATTATTGCAGATGAAACTAAACATATTGCAAGTCTTCAGTCTACTTGTCATTTCAAGAAAGTAAGACTTAAAGGAAAGATTTCACCCAGTTCTCTTTTTGTTTGCAGAACACAACAACACGCGACTGATTTGACTCAATGTACTTGAGGTGGATTCATGCCATAATAACCTATTGTGGCTCAACTGACTTTCCCTGCTTTGTGTCCCCTGTTTAGTCCCATGCAGTCAGTGTGAGCGTGCTCCTTTGCACCTCCACTGCTGTGGCATCTCAATGAAAACCACATCATGCTATCTCATCCCCTCACAAGTTCCTTTGGCTCCAGAGCTCTAACCACAGCTTAACACCCCCCTTCACTCTCTTTTAACCTCTCTCCATTCTTTTCCCTCCAGCTAGACAATCTGATTTTAGTCCCTTCCCTCTTGTTCAACTGCACCAAGGCACCCACCCCCGCCGCCCTGGAGCGGCCGTCCGAACCTCATCAGGCTCTCAGCGGCCCCCACCTGCAGCCACCAGATAGGGACGGAGTGAGAACACAATGAATGATTTACTGGACGCTGCAGACCGCAAGACAGTTCTTCTTTCACACAGGAGGTCCACAAATGTCTTGTTTTTTTCACAGCCTACTCTCACTTCAGATCTTACCACCTTGTAGTCGAGTTTGTGTTGCTGTAAACTGATTGATTTATTTTAAGGATTTACTTATTACTGTAAGTTTTGATTTAGCATTGAGTAATACCATGAGCTCAGCATGGCTGCACTACATAAGGGAAAAGAAACTGAAATAAAACTCTCGCGCCGTCCAGGAGATCCTTAGGATTTATGCCATAAACACTCCACAAATCACCTTCCTCATCCATCACTGTGATCAGCAGCTCCCCTTGTTTGCAACCATTACAACTGTTTCTGGTTGTAAATTTCACAGAAAATCTCATTGGGGACGTTGGTGTGGACGTGGAGTAAGCTGCTCTGTGTTTCCTGGTCATTGTGTCTCTTTGCATGTCTGGGGAGGTGAGGCAACCACTTGAAAGGTCAGAGTTCAACAGGCACAGTCAAACCCATATATTCTTTTAGTCCATTTATATGTCTATGCATTTTAGTTAATCCACTATCCACCAGACACACGTCTTCTACTTTCTCTAGATGTGTCTCCTTACCTTTACAAACATAACCCCTGACTGGACATATTTCCACTGCCATTTTTCTGCTACTGCAAGTGTCAGTTTCTTTTAGCTGACACTCACAAGCATGTGGTCTGTTGCATGGATATGTTTTCACAAAGAAAACACCACTCTGTCTGTTTTTGCATGGGGTGTAAAAAACATGGCAGGTTGAGAAAACTGAAGGCTGGGCTTTTCACACAGAAGCTTCATCTCAGCACCATCTCTGCTGTCCCTGATATATTCTGTCTGGTGTTAAAGTTAGCAGAGCTCAATTTAGTTTCAGCAGAACTGATTTGACTTTGCTGAGTAGTTCATGTGTGTCGCATACGTGGCTGTTGGCTGTGTATCCATACAATTCTAACCCTGATTTCATGTTGCAGATCACACTACACCTGTTTGTCTTTATGGATTTTATGGACTTTAATGAGTTCTGCAACTGCTGTTGACCTTTAAAGTGTTTCCATTTGCAAATGAAAACAAATGCAATCAGCAGTGAGAAAACTGTCAGGAAAGACAAGAGCGTGTTGCATGTCAACAGACTCTTCTTATCTGTGGCGTGCCTGTGAACACATTTGTTGATGTGTGACTTTCTGCGAGTCATTTCTAGTCCACAGCAACTGCTAAGTCATCTTCTTTCAAGCTTATTTTTTGAGTTTTCAGATGAAAATACAAGTGGGTGTTACACTAAATATATTCCAAAGTATTTTCTCTTTCGATATTTCACTGGTACAGAACACAAAAGGCAAAATACCTATATTTCAGACTGGAAATTCAGCCTCAAAATTTGCTCAGGAAGTGACCACACGGAGAGGTCAAATGCACCACCCACCACACCCTCTTCCCCCACTGTGAACCTTTATTAACCGCTGAGGACTGCTACCAATGATGACTGGACAATTGTTCTCTCAATTGCGAAATCAGTTCTGCAGAAACAGAGCTTGAGCAGCTATGAACAAGCTCTCCACAAGAGTGACTGTGACTTTTCTTATCTAACACTGAGAACATCTGCACCGAGAGTGACAGTGAGGGATTTTATCTATCTTGCTTCAACAGAAAAGCAGAAGATCCTGGTTCCTTTTTTTTTTTTTCAGTAGTTGTCGATGTGCTTAACAAATAGACTCGCTGAACTACTCATCATTGAAAGATTTTTTATTTCCTGGAACAAAAGCTGCTAGAGCGTTAACCATAACGCAACTCAAGGCATTAACTGTGGCCTAATATACTTAAAATTCTCTGGTAGAGCAAATCACACATCAGCAACATGCCCCACACGTAATGAACTATTTTTCCACTTTAAAACAGTGGACTTCAACATGCTTGTTATATACATGTTTATGTAACTTTAAAGCAATAATCTGACATTTGGGGAAATATTATTATGTAGTTTTTTTTTTTACCAGTTTTACCAAGCTTATCTTAGCATAAAGTCTGGACATGGGGAAAAGAGCTAGCTTAGCTAAATGTAAGAAATGCAGCCATAAAAGGGAACTTGTAAGCTTGCTTAAGACATGTGAAGTCGTGCACATGAAACACTCTGTGTACAAGATGTAGCACAACTGTAAATCGTGATTATACCATTGTTAGGGAACTGTTGGCATCTAGAAACCTTTTAGGCTAACAGATTAGCATGCTAATGGCCAGGTATCAAATGCAAAGCTGTATTTTAAAGATGAGGTTGTTGGGAATATCAAACTTTCCTCAGATATACTATAAAATTATGATGAAAACACCACATGATTAAATTCTGATATATCAATTACCATCCTCCTCCACCATTTCTGATAAAGCCCGCAAACGTCACAGCTCTTGAAGTCTGACCTTCTCAAAACTCTCTCTCCGTGGTCATGAGCGGGGGTCGTTCAGATGGACTTTACTTGTTAAACACAAACTCATGTGAAGACGGCATTTATCGACTTTATTTGCTATTTTTATTGGTGCACTAGTTAATAATAGCGTGACATTTTGGGAAATACAGTATCCTTCTTGTCAAGAGTAAGCTGAGAACATACTACCCCCATGACTGTTTCACCAGTATGATGAGTTAGCTTAACGCAGTCACTGAGCGAGGGGGAAAAACATTTCAAGCCGCTGTGAAACATCACTACTCAGATTTTAGTTCAATATAAATTAGTTTGCTCCAGGGGTGCTTGTTTATGTGGCTAGCTGTTTTCACGGTCTCCAGGTTGTATGCTAAACTAAGCAAATCGAATGCCAGCTCTAGCTTTGAATTTAGCTTGCGCATGTTAGCTTTATTCCTGTATAGCTATAATTTCATAACTTTTCAAAGTTTCACTGTTCTTTATAGTGGAAGTGAAACCATAACATATACTAAGATAGTGATACAACAAAAACAAGAACATTAAAACGATAACAACTGAACAAAAGATAGCCAAGGCACATGGTTGTTTCATTATGTGCCTATTTGCCTAATGATGCCTAACGTGTATCAGTTACTTGACACAGAAAAACAGAAGTAAATGTGTGAAACCTAGCAGGACAAAAGTCTTAAAATAGATCATAACATATCATCTCCACAGTATTTGGAACCGACACGTAGAAATTCTACTTGAAGGGCGAAATTATGATTTTCTGAATGAGACTCTTATCTGTTGTTGTGTTTGGAAACATATCTGTCCACGTCCATGAACTCTGGGAGTTATAGAGTGACGATGGGCAACCTGAATGACACATCATGAATCACAGCTCCGTAAGTTTAAAGGGTGGGTCAACAGTACAAACCACAAGAGGGATACTACAATTCCTGTTACTCAGTGATATCACTCTTACTTTTGAATGATGAATGCTCGCCCTCTTGGGCTGTGCATTTACTGAGTTAGTCAGACTTGTATGTTGGGGCAGTTTTCCATATGCATTTGCACTTTAAAGGACTTTGTCAGAAATAGAAAATGGAAACATATGACTGAATGTGATATAGCTGCTGGTGTCACCAATATAACATATCACACATGTAGAGTTTGGAAACTGACACCTTTCATTCATGAACTCATATTTTTAGCGGACCAAAAGTGGACAGATCGTCCTAATTATAAAAAAAAAGTTTAATACTTTATCCAGAATCATTTGCAGACAATGGCTGAAATCTGAAACCTATTGACATAGGAGTACCACAGTATTTAAACACCCACAGCAACGCTAGAAATGTTTGAGTCATATTTATAGTTCTGACCTAGGATCACCCACTTAGATCACAGTTTTAAATCTTACTGTTTATGGTTTTGATGACTGGACTATGGAGGCTTTGAGTGATTTTTTCCACAGGTGACGTTACAAAGTCAATGATGGAAAATACAGGACACCCATGACATACATGCTAGGCGCCAGTTCAGTCCAAAATCTGCCTCACTTTCTGATTCAGCTGTGAAATATGGTGACCTTTCTGAAGATTTTAAATCCACCCTGGCTTTAGAGATTTCATCACGTAAAACTTTGCAACCCATATTATCATAATTCTGTGGCGTCGCTTAATTTCACAAGAATGATGAGGCATCAGAAAAAAGACTTGCATCACAGACCCACAGAGTTATTTTTACAATTTAGGATTTCACTTGTTGATAAATTTCTATACTGTATATTCTCCTGCTACATCCACAGACTGCAGTTACTGGTACTTGAATCAAGCTACTTTTCTAGCTTCAGACCCAAACTGATTTTAAAATATAATTATAGATTCAAAGACACCATGTGGCAGAAGAAATTTGACCCTTCTTTTGGCCTTGCATCAATCTGGAATACACTCACTTGCCCTAACATTATGAACATTATGAACACTACAACTCCAAATCCAATCTAATATAACGGTCCAGCAATAAATCTAAGCACTTCTAGAAATCTCAGCAAGTTTTATATATTTTATACAGAATTTATATATCTTGTATAGTTTTATCCATATCCTTCATATACTGTACTTACCTCTGTATTTGTATGTAAGTCTTTATATCAGAGATACATATTTACATACACGCACAATATATCTCTTGTCCGCTCCATATTTTATACTTTTATATATCGTGTCCATCATATATTTACGGCCGTGTATCCTATTGGCTCTATAATATCTCTATCTATAGCAGAAACATGTGTACAACACAGTACATTTCAATACTGCAGCTTCCAAAATGAAAACACAGTTGAATCAACAGCTCTCTCTGTTATTTTAAACTAATGCTGGATAACATTACTTTCAAGAAGATAAGATTTAGACTGCTGCTATATTAGATATTTATTTCACTAGTGTACCTAATATACTGGCAAGTGAGTGTATATTATTAACATAGATTATTAATGCACTTTTAATTATTTTGGCTTGTTTTATTTTATATTTTAGTTTTGTGTCGAGCACTTTTTTTTTTACTTAACTTTATTGGCACTGTTATTATTTAACACGAATATTTTTTTCTGTCGGCATCCTCTCTTTACTGACAGCTAATCCCTTTGAATCCTGACGGCATGAACATTAAGCTCCTATAGTAAATCATCATTAGCATGTATTTATTTACACTGTTATTAAAAATCAAACGAAACCCCACTTGACTAAATCAGAGTTGCAGAGAGTGAGTGAACCCTGCTGTCCCGTGTGGCTGCTGCCCTCTGTCGGGCTGTGTGTGGTGTCCTCCTCCGGGGCAGCAGGGGGCGCTGGCGATGCGACGTCCTGCTGGAAAAGGAGCAACGTCAGGAGTCTTCCGCATCCTGAGACCGCTACAGAGTCCAGGTAGAAGAGGAGTTAAATCACCCCAAAATGGTGAGTAAATCATGCCCATCTGCATATAATGTGGACAATACAGTTGTATCGACATGTATCTGAGGATATATAAGTGTTAGGGTGGGTTTGAGTGTGAGATGGTGCTGGATGTTTCCTTGCTGCTGCGCTGTTCCGGGCCGGCGTACTGCTCTGCTCCAGCGTGGCGGTTCATGGCTGATGAAACCTCAGCCGACCTCTTGCATTTAAACAGTAAATCCGCTTTTTGTCACACTGTCGACACTTGTTAGCTTAGTTGCGCGTGGGTATGCGTCTCTTCTCTTCAGAGCCAACGTTGTAACATGCTGACTCTTCATTTCTTCTCAGGGTTTCGTCAAAGTGGTGAAGAGCAAGGCCTACTTCAAGAGATATGAAGTCAAATTCAGGAGGAGGAGAGGTAAATGTCAGCCCTCACTGTAATGCCAGCCCTTTAATATTATATTTATGTTTCATTTGTTTAATTGAGTTCTCTTTGACTATTTTCAGGACATGTGTGAAAATCTGCTGATGTTTTCAGTCATTTTTGAAAATTGTTGTCTTATCAGAGGGGAAAACCGACTACTTTGCTCGCAAGCGCCTGGTTGTTCAGGATAAGAACAAGTACAACACTCCTAAATACCGGATGATCGTCAGGTTCTCCAACAGGGACATTTGCTGCCAGGTGAGTGACTGGAAGACTGAGTGAAACTCATGTGCCAACATGTTGCAGGGGACCTGACTCACCCTTCTATGTCTCTTTTCCAGATCGCCTATGCAAAGATCGAAGGAGACCAGATTGTGTGTGCCGCTTATTCTCATGAGCTGCCCAAATATGGCATCGCTGTAGGCCTCACAAACTACGCTGCGGCCTACTGCACGGGGCTGCTGCTGGCCCGCCGGGTAAGAACACACTGAAAGTGGCAGCGAGTGTGTGTGATAGGGAGGTCAGTTTCAGATTGTAGGAGCCAAAGTAACATAAGTTGTTCTTTATTTGATCTCCAGTTGCTGCACAAGTTCGGAATGGACCAGGTGTACGAGGGCCAAGTGGAGGTGACGGGCGACGAGTTCAATGTGGAGAGTGTGGACGGTCAGCCGAGCGCCTTCACCTGCTACCTGGACGCGGGTCTTGCCAGAACCACCACAGGGAACAAGGTGTTTGGAGCGTTGAAAGGGGCGGTCGACGGAGGACTGGCCATTCCTCACAGGTCAGTATTACGTGAGAGCGCCACTCTGTGGACGTAGAATGGTTTTAGGATGTTTTGCAACTCCACTTCCGCACCAAAAGAGAAGAGAAACAATAGAGAAGTCTCCTCTCTACAACATGATGCCTGGCATGGTGTCTGTGTGGGGAGTCATTGATGAGTTTGTGTCTTGTTTGCTGGTTCTTCTCTGCTTCTTGATGATGATACAAAGCATGCTGAGCAAAATGTAGTTGGTCCTTCATTTGCACTAGCTGACGTTCACTGTCCTTTTCAAGACGGGGCTGAGAGAAGCGAGATGAACCAAAGCAAACATCCGTCGTTGTGTTAGAATACAGATCATAATTACGAGAAACTAGATTTGTTAGACACTGGGGATGCTGCATCCCTCGACTGAATCCTTGAACCCTTCTCGTTTCCAGTCTAAAGCGCTTCCCCGGCTACGACACAGAGAGCAAAGAGTTTAACGCAGAGGTTCATCGCAAACACATCATGGGCATGAATGTGGCCGACTACATGTCCTACCTGATGGAGGAGGACGAGGACGCCTACAAGAAACAGTTCTCTCGCTTCATCAAGAACGGAGTCACGCCAGACACAGTAAGATGCCAGCTCTTCCCTTTCTTGTTTAGAGACCACACATCCCTGGCTATGTGATTTTTGTTTTTTCTTTTAATATAATTAGGATTTATGTTCAGCAAATCATTATAAATCCTGCACTGACAAGAAAATAGGTACAGGTAATTTCAGGGCAGTGTCATTATTACATCATTTGTCCAGCAGAGGGCGCCAAGAGGTTTATAATAAAACTGTAAAATGTTCTGCTCTTTGCTCTGTTTGATCACAGCTCTGAAGTCTCCCCTGCTGCTCCATCCCTAGTGTTTGTTTGCACTGGCCTTTTTAAGCGTTTACAGAGGCAAATGCTGAATGCAAATTGAATATAAAGTAGTTACTGTTTTATAAGCTGCAAAAACAAAGTCCAAACTTGGAACTGATAAGAGCATGTGTGTCAAATGTGACCTATTCCAACCTGGCACGATGGTGTGTGTAAGATTGTTTGATGCAAATAAAAACATTAGTTACACTGTCACCTGACTTGAAGCTTCTGCACATAGAGCAGAAGGATTGGTTTCTGTAACTGATTGATGTGTCTGGTTCTCTGCTTCTTGATGATGATACAAAGCACGCTGAGCAAAATGTAGTTGGTCCTTCATTTGCAACGGCTGATGTTTACTGTCCTTTTCAAGACGGGGCTGAGAGAAGCGAGACGAACCATCATGCGTGGAGTGAAATATCTCGACATGGTACTTAAACGTGTGCCATTTTGATTTTCAGGTAGAAGAAATGTATAAAAAAGCCCACGCCGCCATCAGAGCGAACCCCGTACACGAAAAGAAACCCAAAAAAGACGTCAAGAAGAAGAGGTGGGTTCCCAAGTTGCATACTTTCTGTCCTTGCCTGAAATGCCCGAGTTACATTGTTGATTCCCACAAAAAAAGAACTGCTCTTACTTAATTCCAAGTCCCTGTCAAAGCCTTGAATAGCTGTAATGTGATCTTCCCAGTCATGAGCAATCATTTCTGTCCTCTAATGTGCTGAATGTTAATGGAGCTGCCGTTGTGTCTTTCCGGGCAGGTGGAATCGCGCCAAGTTATCTCTGGCACAGAGGAAGGATCGCGTCGCCCAGAAAAAGGCCAGCTTCTTACGAGCACAAGAACAAGAAGCAGGGGACGGTTAGAGGGTCGGCACAGATCTCTGCTGCAAAAACACAACACACATCACAGACAAATAAATTTATTTCAAACTCAAACTTTTGACTGTGTCTTTATGTACTCATTAAACAGATTCTGGTGTGGTTGGTTGGAAGTTTTCAAGGGAACTTTATACCCTCTTTTGCGTTTAAATTACACCCGTGGTTAATATTTACCGTGATGATCCTTAATCCATGTGATGATTCATTGTGATTACAGCACAGTGCATTTTAAGAAGAACCTAGAAAAAGAGTTAACAACCTACACTGAAGTGGAATGCAGTTTAATTGTGCAAAGTCATGCTGGTTTCTTCTATTAGTAAACATCTTGTACATTTTTAGAAATCAAACTTGCTTAACATGCTATACAGGTCAGGTCTGTCTAGGTAAGCAAGTCAGGTTGTCTCAGTCACAGGTTTGTTTCAGCAATATATGGAAAAGTTCATGGAAATGTTTCTTTTGTACAGCATCAAATGTCATAAGTTTCAATCAGTATGTCCAGCAAATGGTAAACATTCATTAAATGACTTCAGCATGATCTCTATGGTACTGTGACATACAATCTAAACAAGGATATAATACATTACCACAAGTGCTCATTTCAGTGAGAAATGCAAATAAGTAACATTCGCAAATTAAATACATAAATTCTTCTGTCATTGAGGGTTAAAGGTTGAAAATGTACAGCGTAGTGCAGTACACTGACAACGGTAACGGTAACATTTGTGGAATACTGACAAACCATCACATTGTCAAGGTTGAAGTTTCTGAGGTTATACTCAAGTGACGGCTAAAGGAAAAGCCACCAGGACAGCTTCAGTGCTCATTGAAATAAAGAGTCTGCTGGTGCTGTACGGAGACATCTGTTCAATACCTAAACTAATTCATTCAAATTTTTACTTCAGTGTGTTACTGATCTGAACTTGTTAAAGCTTCATTCTGGCTATTGTCAAACAATCCCCTGGAAATTTTGAAACCAATCTCTGTAAATACTAATAATTACATATCTGTCAGTCACAGACACCTTCATCTCACCAGAGACCATTATTTGATAATATGGGGATGTATGACTGTCAGGACCTTTTGTTTCAATAAACATGAAGGTATATTTTAGGCCGGGTGCAGCTGACAATGTTGTAAAATGTGAAAGAACTGTTGGAGCACTCCACTAGGAGGCAGAGTGGGTGGTCCACGAATCAGAGGGTTCGATCCCCGGAATGCGCCACATACCGAAGTGTCCTCGAGCAAGACACTAAACTCCGAGTATGGGTAGATGCGTCTGTGACTGTAAAGCGCTTTGAGTAACAAAGCGCTATATAAAAACAAGGCCATTTACCGCTCCCCAGTGATGTTACGGAGCTTCATAGGAACATAGACAAAATTAGGGAGCTATCTGAATATAGTATATTTTAAATACACTTAAAGGACCAGTGTGTTGGATTTAGTGACACCTAGTGGTGATGTTGCAGATGACAACCAATTGAATACCATCTCTCAACCCTCCCTTTCCCTGAAGCAGACAATCTTTGATAAAATCCATTTTATGCTTGGTTTATCCAGCTGCAATGAACCAATGCAGCAGTCAAATTATGCTGGTAATCTATGCCAGCATATGTGTTTATACATGTGTGTCGATATTTAATGTAATTTTAATGCTAAAACACTAGTCAAACTGAGTGGCTCATGTTGGAGTTACTAAAAGTTGAGCTACAGTTACTTTCACTGACATCCAGAGAGAAGACGTCTGAGTAGATGGTGTGATACACCAAACTAATGGTCTTTTCGGCCATTTGAACCAGTGGCTGAATGGACAGTGAGGGAGATCACTCTGACTGGCTCTTCATTAGACAACCAGAGCAAAAGAAGTGTAAAATGGAAATGACAAAAATTTTACATTCAAAGGGTGTGCAGAAGGGTTTTCGAATTTTACATCTTTATCTGCTCCGAACATTGAACTATACTACTGTCATTGAGAAAAGATTAGATTTTCGACATGATCGTCTGGAATAAATAAAATGTAGACCATCTTGTCAGCATACTTCAGGACAGCCCAGGTTTGTACAACGGTTTGTAGCTCTTCCTAGCCTCCTAGCCTGCCAGCTAATAGTACGGTTTCCTGGAAGAGTAATTTCCTGTCACTCAGGAGCAGATAATATGTGCCAGCTTGCTGTTGGGTGTTGTTTTTGTAGTGTGTTCAAGTTCAACTTTTTGGCCCAAGCCCAATCACAGTCGGTCTTCGATGCCAGTAATTCTTTGCTGTCTGTTTGGTGTGTCTGTAACTTTTTGAAAGTTCCTGCCCTTCGAAGTTTCTAAGGACGACTTCTCAGATGGATCAGCTTAGCAAACTATCTTGTTCATCAGTTTAGGTGGTTGCCACTTCAGCGCAAACATCCAAAAGGTCTACATCCAGCATTTGGTTTGTCCATTCTAGGCTGCTATAGGGACATGGCAGCTCTGTGGAAGAGAATCTGCTCTATCATGTAGATATGATGGGCTCTAAGTTAATGACAACACTGATTAAATACTCATGGAAAAATAAAGTGAATACTATATTCCAAGCCTGCAGACAGATCCCTCTAAATCTTAGACACTGGTTCTTTAAATGTGGAGCTTGGACACTTAGTTTCTAGTGTTTTCCTGAATGGAATAAAGTCATCTTTCTAAAAACACGGTGCCCCGCAAATATCAGAATGATTTTGTGGGAGAAACAACAGCTTAGTCTTTCAGCTCTAGAAACTAACAACAGTAAAATCTGTTAATCATTCATTTTTTTAACCAGGTACCTTAATGACATTCCACTGTAGTGAACAATACAATACAATACGACATGTTCATATGAATAGCTTTAAGTGTGACCGGTGGCAACATGCAATCATTCAGTATATTGTAGTCTTAATAAAGAAAGTTGTCCAGGCCCCTAACTTTTGAAATCGAAATAGAGGAGGTAGGACCATCAGTCTGACCATTTTTAAGTGTTAGAAGTTGATAAAAATTTAATTCGCTACTCTAAATCACAGCATATTCTCCACTCAGTTCTACATGAAAAACTGACTGGCCTTGTCATGAGTCCTTTGTGTGTGAGATCTGTCTCCACAGCAGCGCTTTCAGGTTGTTGAGAATAAGTGAGTGCTCCATGTTCATCTGCCCAGCATTACCTTTGAGAGCCATGCAGGCGTACAACTGCCTCTCAAGTTCCTCTCTCATACCTGACGGTGCCCCGCGCAGGAGGTAGTCCTTCAGTGTCCCGCACGCTTTTGCCAAATTTGGCTGTGCCGGCTCCTCCCTGCACCGTTTCTCCGTCAAGTCACATGATGTTTGGCAGTCTGCCCCATAAACACAGTCGGCGTCCGTCTCACACTTCAGTACTCGCATGGTACGTCTGAACTCGTCCTCGGGAACCACTGCTCGAGTGTTAGTCAGACGGAGCTCATGGCGGTCGGTGTAACCGAAGTGCGCTGCAGCAAGGTCACAGATCAGAAAGCTGCCGTAGGTTCCATGGAAAATGTCTTCCACAAGCTCCAGCAAGCCCATGGAGATCTTAGCCTTGCGAGGCCAGGAAGGGGTGAACCACTGGTCGATAGTGCGCTGCACACCACTGGGCACCCAGGATACAAGTGGCCAAGGTAGAGATAATCCATACAGTGGTCCATAGGGGATACGCTCCGTCATATACAGGTCTCCACAGTAACCAAGGAGGCGAGGAGTGTGTCCACGGTCCTGGAGCAGCATGCCAAGCAGCACCTCAATGAACAGAGCAGAAATCTGTCTCACCAATTTGCAGATATACTTTTACACCACGTTGACATCATGTATGAAAACTGAAACTGAAAAAAAAACTAAAAAAAAACGTTGATAATGATATTCAGAGGCTTACGATACCTCGTCCATTTGCAGAAGGGCCCACATAGAGCGGGCTTCTGGCAGTGATACCCGTCCATCTCTGTTGCCATCAGCGACAGAGAGTATCTGGCTGACAAGGCTGGCAAGGTTCGAGGTCTGCTCTCCAAGCTTGGACTGGTGGACCGAGAAAGAAAAACAAAGAAGTATTGTTCTAGGCCTTAGTCCATTAGAGACTTGATTTTGTCTAAACTCTTCTCACTCAAGTCCTCTTTACCTTGAGGTGATTAAAGACCATCTCTCTGAACTTCTCCACTGAGGTGCCTCTTGTAGGCTTGTCGAACACCGGGGCTTCTCTCCGTGGTTCTGGTTCCTCGCCCAGCTCGTAGTGCACAACCTCCCCCAGCTTACAGCGAATGATCCCATCGTGGTCTCCCCAGCTTCCTGTGTACACCTGGTAAACACAGGGATGCCACACAAACATGTAACATGACAAATGATCAAAGTTGCCATCAGTTGATCATCTCATCATTTAACAAAAGGCACAATAGTCTCCTACCTGGTTATTTGGCTGCGTTGACAGGCACCTGCTCATGTACAGAGTTTCTTTGTCACACAGACTGCTGCAAGCAGACCCATCGATGATTCCCCTCCTGTATTTATCGCACTTGGAGAAAGAGAGCGATATTACTTTTTTAGGTCTTAAATAGCTTTAGCACACTTTCATTTTCAGACCACAGTCACTTTTAAATAAATGCATGAGCTCACAATGGCGTTCCTGCACTCGTGTCCTCGGCACAGTTCTGTGTAGGCGGAGTATTGCACATAGAGCACCCAGCTCCCCACCAGCACAGTCAGCCATGTTAGGAACAGGTACTTTACCCGCACAAAGGAGATCCGAGCCTGTGAACGCGGAGCAGAAGGATCATGAAAAAATGAACAAGGAGCGGAACGACATGAATGTAATTCAGACTGTTGTAAAATTAAGCTGCAGTACTCTGTATCCATTTTGCTGCCCGTACGAACAAAAATGAGCGAAAGTGTTGAAAAAGACAATCAACCCTGATCACATAATATGTTACCATGGTGACAGCATGGGGTGTCCCATGACAGGGTACTGTATGTGCGGTTAGTCACTATGTGCAACAATAGCTCACTGAGCTGGAAAATGGATTTGTAGCTGGAGGTCCAGCAGTTCCAGCATGACATACCTTTTCTGTTATGGCTGATTTAAAAAAAAAATATCTAATTACTGCCTGAGTCACAGGATACACACATCACATGTCTAACAATATTCTAAACAGGATGTCCTCTTGTTTCTGTGGCACTGTGCAAGTTAATGCAGTTAGCAACTTATTTGGTGATAAAACTGAACTGCGGGGTATAAATACTATACATATGTGTGTAGGTGACATAACACGCTAAAAACAAATTTTTAGTTAGTAGAAAAACGAACCTGACAGCCGATAAGGCAACACAGTCTGCAAATGATTATGTGAGATGATAAACGTAATGGATGTTCACTTTACTATGATAAAAAAATAACAAAAATATCCAGAACCGAGTAAATAAAGAAAACTAAAAAACCACAACATAATTGTAAAGCAAATGTTTGTCGTCGTTAAAACTACTGTCAACCTGAAGTTAAATGACAAATCAGTTATTCATATTAAAACACAGCTCTGAGGGCTTGTAGTTAGGAACAGTGGTGCTTTGAGCTAGATGCTAACATTAGCAAGATGGCAATCTTACATATTTGCAAATTAGGACTAACCACACCCTAACCAGCACAGCTGAGCCTGAAGGGAATGTCATCACTATTGTAGGTTATAAAACTACACATTGAACCGAAACTAAGGCTGGCTCTAGAAGATAAGTCAGTGTAGTCATTAGTATTCAGGGGACCAAGGAAAAAATGTTCTCCCTATCACTTCTTTAGTTGTTGAGATATCAGTGGGTAAGGGTGAAACAGCGGATAGGTGCTACACAAAGAGTCAAGGGTTCATCAAAGTAACTCATATTCACCCACTAAGTGGTCATGAGGTCTAAGCCAAGTTTCATGGCAATACATCAGATAATTGTCAGACATTTGGACTTTACAGTGTCTGTTGTTACAGAGTCTAAAGCGATGGTGATAGCACTGCTAAGACAATACCATTTAAGTTTCCACTTATGCTAAACTACTTAAAATGGATTTTTCTATTGGAATTAATATTCTAATGATTGACAAATCACCTGATGATCATTTCAGCTGCACATACAGTAAGGGAATAATTAAATACAACCATGAAGAGCAAGTCGTTGCAAGGCACAGCTCAGCAGTTAAAAAGAATTTGGGTCAAACTGTCTGTTCTGCATGAGCCACAATACTCAACTTCAACAAAACAAAACTGCAGTTACTCATTCTCCAAGGACTTTGCTGCACTTGGGAGGATAAAGTCCTTTTGGTTCTCTCTTTGATCACATGGCTGGAACTGCTTACGTTGGGTGTATTTTGGCAAAGTACCGCGCTTCTCTTCCAGCTTCAGCAGTGTTTCCAAATCTCAACAAAATATGCAGCCAGTGTGGCAGGGACAGAAGCTTTTTGATCTTTGATGTGCTGTAATTACTGTAGGGTGTAAACAGGATGTAAGATCTTTCTGTTTTTGGTCCATACAAACTGCAACGTAAATTAAAGCATCAGATCCACAATCACACACACAGACACAGAGGGTCAGATTACTGAAAGAAATTCAGATTGTTTATAGGGTTCTGGCAAATGAGATGACCTAATGAAATAAGTAAATACCCAAGAAAAACAAAGAGAGCACGTGGGAAAACCATAACTTTACTGAGCTGCCTTCCCTGAGGTGGATTTAATACAATTGTCTATTTACTACCGCAGATTATTAGAGCTTTAACAGCCACTTTTCTGCAGAGCTGAAGCTTTGCTTTTAAACAATTCGTGTGCTGAACAAACGGATACCGGGAGCCAGGGTGGGAGACGGGGGATATCGGGGGAGAACAAACAGTACACATTATTGTCAGATTGGACCACGTATGAAGGTGCCCTGTAGATAGGAATTTGTACGCTCATGAAACATGCCCAGACAATACTGTGGGATCAAAAAAATGCTCGTAGCAGACGACTGACTTTGAGTCATGTGTGCAGGTTGACTGTCTGGTGGTGTGTCTGGGCAAACACGCACATGATGCAGACTCTACGTTACAGAAGTGAAACTTGAGCAGCAAAGAGCTTAATCCTTCATTAATCCCTTGTGGTCATCTACAGCATCTCGTCTTCCCCCGGGACCTAATACAGTATGCAGTGTCTAACCTCACAAGGGAAACATTAGATAAATGCCCATGTAGGGAGATTAGAAATGTCAAAAAGGTGCTAAAATATTAACATTTCTGTAGGTAACATGGACAGATATGTAGAGGCCCAGGAGCTTAACTGAGTAAAAAGTGTATTACACTGTATTTGAATAAACTGTCCTTAAAATGTATAGCAGTGTAATGCAGTTAAGGTGGCAGCAGCTCATGCTGGATACCGACAATAACACTGATGATAATGGGAGTCATGTAATGAGTCCTGCAGAAAAGAAAAGAGTTAAGAGTTGAATGAAATGTACATAGCCGAATGAACCCACTTAGCGCAAAACCTATAGTGCAAACTGTAGGATTACCACCTGTCAACAGATAGATTCAGTTACCCAGCATTAGCTTCTTATATTCCAGCTGTGGCTGCACTGCAAAAGGATCTGCAGTATCGTACCTACATATACAGTGTATCATGTATCATGTAGATAAGGGTTGGTGATGATGGCCTGTAGTTTGCCCATGATCCATTTATCTCCCAAATCTCATGACGTTACTATTGGCTAAAATGTCACTAATGACATTAACTAATGGCTAATGAGTGAAACTTGCCTATAGAGACACATTAAATCCCTCCATAGCCAGTTCTCATGTGGCTTTTTAAACATTTCTTGATCAAACAGGCTTATTCATGTAAAGCTATTTGTTTTCTGTTTTCTGGCTGCACAGTTTACTCCCATACATACATATTTGTGTGACATATGTTGAGTTTGCAGTAAACTAAAACCTGAAAGTCCCTTAAATCTGTTGTCCTGCTTTTTTGGTTTGCAAATTTATCCGGATAGCCTTTCTTCTTGGAATCTTGGACCTGCACTAACACGTATACACTCTCTGCCAGTACACTTTGGTGTGTCGACTTCTTTTAAGATTTGGCAAGCCAGTTTGCGTTACGTAGGTGTGTTGACCTGTGAGTGTATTTTACCTCAGTACAAAAGGTACTAACTGATCTCAAGCTGTACCCGCTATAAAATACACAGTGTTTGCCAAATTATCATGACAAGTGTACTTTGCCAGAAGTCTCTAGTGACTTGCAAATCTCTGCGATAAAACAGGAACATGACAAACACATACGTTTCTCTATTGCATCAGGACTGAAAAAAATAAATAAAACACCTATGCACAGCATTGTCTTTGGGTGTGTGTAAGGGTGTGATAACTCCTTTGACAAGTCCAGGATGAAATAAATATTGCATGAAACTCTATGAAATCTGCTCAGCCATCACGTTTCATCTTCCGGGCACCACACAATTCAGCTTTCACACGACTTCAACCGTCAGACTGTAGCTCCAAACCTGAAACAAACCAACAGTACCGTATGCTGTAATGCAGAAAAAAAGGTGGTTGCTCTCACCAAGAAAAATGCAACCATGTAGCTACTCTCTTCATCTTGCATAAGCTTCTAAGGGGGAAGTTTCTGGCAGCAGGCGACTGGTACCCAAATCAGGACCCAAGCAGCAGGATTACAGCTGCCCTGCTGGCACTGCTGATGGTGATGAGACAACTGTGAGGGAAAGTCTTGGCATCTTTAAGTCAAATGCGAGGAGAAGAAATTAAAATAATGACATTTCTCCTCATGGAATACAGACATCCTCAGAGGTGGGCCTCCTCTCTGCTCTACACTAACCATTGTGGGTCTTCAGAAAGGCTGCCAACCTATTTTTTCCCCCCAACATTAGTCACATTCATCAGGTATCAATCAGACAACTCACAATCCCCATCAGAGCAGCCTTGAGCCTTGTTTACTGCCAGCTGTCAGTCTGATGTGACTCCACGACGACAACATTAAACACACCGGATCACTTCGTTTTGACCAAAACTACAATCAGCGATTATCGATTAGCGACGTTACCTGAAAGTAGAAAGACTTTTTCACCCAGGCCCGTGGAAACAGACCCTTCGCCATCACAAAAATAGATCATCTCAATACGTGGACCTGGCAGTGGGAGATCATCCAAAACACACGGGAGGAGAAAGCGGCTTCCACATCAAACGACTGGGACGAAAAAAAAAAAAAAAAAAACACTACATATTATCCGATGTCATTCACACTATGATCCACGACCACAGACTAGCTGTTCGCACTGATATTGCACCTTGCCTTCTCCTCTGCTCTTTGCAGCAGCTGGCGATTTTTCAAGAGGACCAACATACCTCAAGCCAAGGAAAAAAATGCAGGTTCAAGGCGCAGGCGCAGATTGTTGGTCTGCCAATCAGATTTTCTTAAGTTTTCGGGTTGTCAGACAAACTGACAAAACCTGTTTTTTGTCATAGCGCATCCACTGACGCGATCCTGCGCGTATACCGTCGAGTTATTGTGCTGGTTGCTCATCTCTGAAAATTATGATTGTGTCAAGCTAACAAACACGAGTAATTAGAACGTGTGCTACATCTTTCACAATAAAAGTAGTTTTATTTTGGCAACTCCAAGAGACGCAACGTCCTGTGTCATCCAAAAATTAACCGTCAGCGCCACTTAATGCAGTGGCGCCAACACGTGGCCACAATTTATATAACGTTTTGCCCCTATTTATTTTATCCACAGGACTCGTGAGTAATGCAGAAAGCGACATATCACAACATATCAACTGGAGACACAACTTCCGGCCACCCCCCTTCTCCCCCCCAAAAAAAGAAAGCCCATACCATCATTTACTGCTGTGGTGCCAACGCCACAATGTGGACACCTATATGAAATCACGATTGTTGTTTTTTTTTGTGTGTGTGTGTGTGTGTAAACACATTTCATGTTCGAAAAACGTCTAACCTCAAACAAGTAAGACTGATATTACCGCTAGTTTTACCCGCACCACTCAGATGATAGTAACGCAAGCTTCCGCTGCATCTTTCACAATAAAAGTAGTTTTATTATGGCAATTAAATAAAATCTTTCAGCACCACTATCTTGTAGCGCCGTAAAGTGGCCACAATTTGCACAATTTTATGAAACAACTTTTGGTCTTTTTGTATAAACACATTTAAATTGCGAAAATATTTATTAAAGAGGCTTGTAATCCAGTTAGTTATATTTCTATCCACACCACTAGAGAAAACTCCACAGAAAAGGTGCTCGACTAAAAGAAAATCTTATGCTTCTTTAAAGGGGCGGATATGCTCCGCTTGGTTAATGCCCTGCCTACATTTTCAAATGTTTGAAAAAAAAGGTGAAGGCAGCGGCGACAGCCAGCAGCAGCGGTCGTTTAAGCGCTTCCCATAATGCACTCCCCGTTCATCAGCGGGAAACCAAAATGGCGAACGTGCTGGGGGAAAATGAGCCGTTTGTTATTTTCTGAAGAAGGCACAACCCCAGCAAGTTTTCGAGAAAGCCTTCTGCAATAAATTCAGCAGCAGGAGGAGCGGGATAATAGCGCCACGCCTATCGAGTTATTTTGTTGTACAAGTCATTTGTTGAACCGGAGGTGACCGAATGAGGTATTGTTGTCATCATGTTTTCCTCCCGTTGGGGGGGTGTGGGTCCGACGGTCAGCGACCTGGCCGGGGTTAGGGCTCTGCGTGGGCATTAGTCGTGCTATCAGCCTGGCCTGCTCGCTAATGCATGTAGGAGACGTTATTTAAGTTTGCACGAGTATCTCAGTCTGTCCCGTTATCTTCTCTCATGTCTGGTATTGTCCATGCTCTCTTATTATCCGAACAAAGAGAACCTCAGACTGACGGCCAGTGGCTAAAAGGCAAGAGGAGAAAATTATCTGATTTAACTTAATGGACAGCATTTCTTAACAGAACATAAACATATCAAATTCTACATTTGCATAATTAAACTGACCACCCTCTTATATTTACAATTTAATACCAGTGTTTAGAAGTTTTCTTTATTTACAGCGATCGAAATGTCCAGTTATGGCCTTGAGCCATCTCACTCAATACCTGGTGGTGGTTAATTACCAATTAGCACTAATTATGAGTATAGTCACCTGTTGTTGGTAGCCACTAGAGGGGAAGTGGCATGTGCTTCACTCACTTTAACCAAGTTCTTCTGTTACCAAACAGTGTAATGTTGTAATTTCCCCATTACACATACACGGGACATTTTTTTGTAATAGATTTACAGATATCTGTGCATGTAATTCACAGCGGCTGTTATCACTTTCATAGAAAATTCACCACTATCCTTGGTTATAGTATTAATTTATAGTAACAGGCTACTGATTTTTTTATTTTTTTTTTTGGCAATAGAAGAAATGAAAGGTTTCTCAAACAAATGGAGCATGGTTTCATCTGCACTTGTCTATATACTTGATAGTTTAACAGTCAGCAGCACACAGATGGTGAACAACTCAGGGTTGTGAAGACAAAATCTCGCCATGTTTCATTGCCCCTCACTGTTTTTCAGAGACCAGGGGGTTGTAGATCACCTGTCTGTCCATCACAGAGGTCACCCCCAGCGGCAGCAGCAGGCTGTGTCCCTGTCCCCGACCAGCCTCTCTGCCAGGGGACAGTATGGAGAAGACGACATGTCTGACAGGTTTACAGAGGGACAGGACGTCTTGGCCCGGTGGTCAGATGGCTTGTTCTACTTGGGGACAATCACAAAGGTTAGTGTTGGGCAGGTACACTCACAAGTACAGGACAGTCCTGCATTTAAACTGATCAAATCTGGTCCCAAATTTCTGGGACACGGTGACAGACCAGAGAAATGGCATATTAATGAGTCCGTAGATGCATAAATGTTTACAGTGTGGTTGTATAGTTCATATTACTGAAATACTGATCATTGTACACATACGGTCTGGTAACACGTTTTAAAATTAAATAAATGGCAAGCAAAACATTTGATCTTATAACTTACTGAACGTTTTCAACACTTGTTTCAACAAAATCTTCCCTTGTTCTGAAGATGTGAGATAGCTGTGTGATGGATTTAAGCTTTAAACCTTAGCAGTGTGGCTTTTAGAAACAAGTGAATCTCTGTTTTTGTTTCCATTTCCAGATAGATCAGGACAAGCAGCGATGCTTTGTGGTTTTTGAGGATCGGTCAAAGTCTTGGGTTCTTTGGAAGGACATACAAACAGGTAAGATTTGCATGTTGTGATATTTGAATTTAACTAAATGATGTGGTGATATTCGACAGGAAATGTTAAAGATACATGTGCAGTTTGTTTCCTATAGTAAATGACAGTTTTGCATGATTTATGTTGTGCTGTCCAAAAATGCTGTCTGCTTTCCTCAGTTAGACTTATCTCCTACCTCTAGTCACTGGCAGTTAACTGTCTGGTGTATCAGTACAGCAGCAGTGCACTGCTTATGTGTAAAGATGATTACAAAAAAAAGATACGGAGAGGTTTTCAGTTAAAGTGCAAATATAAGGAAATGTTATTGAAAGAGATCTTCACAAACTAGCCTGTACAAGTCTCTCTCTAAGCTATCGGGTTAATCTTTTATGTCTACTTTTCTCATCTGCAGAAACCCATAGAAAGTCTTTAACCAAAATTGGTTTAAAATCATGGAAATGTCATGTGTACAGTCCCTGATATTTATTAATTAACATTAAACTGAGCCAGTCCCTCTCTTCATTTACTTTCTAATCTGCTTAAACACTGCTCCTCTCTTTTGCTCTTTTTCCTTCTTCTTGGATGAATCGGTTTGAATGTTGTTTACAATCGGTAAGATGCACTTGTTGCATATTATGCCTTTAAATCCTGAAATATTAACTGATCTTGTTTACTCAGGATAATCCACTGACCTAATGGTACACATTTTTTTGTAAAAGTCAAAGTAATGGCCTTCATTGTCACTATCTGAGATGTTTGGTTAGCTTTTACTTATCTACTTTTGCATTTAAGTTTTTGCTCTAATTACGTCTGTCTGTTTCAGGGGATGAAGATGATGATGATGATGATGACGATGACATTGTGTGCTCCATATGCCAGGATGAAACTTCAGAGGAACCCAATGAGATTGTCATTTGTGACAAGTGTGGACAAGGTATCGTTCATTGTCTCGGATGTGTTTTCTCTCTCAGTGGCTGCACAAGCACAGAAAATGAAACCGTCCTTTGCCTCATCTTCCCTTCTCTGCGTTGCAGTGTTTTCAGCAGAAGTAAATCCAATTTAACACCTTTTAGCTCGAACTCACCAAAAAGGCACAGAAATCTCAGTCCTGACTAGAATATTAGGGTCATTACACAGACGGCAGTTGATGCTTACAGCGGTGTAGAGCACTCATGTTGGTTACAAAGAAGTCCCTGCGTAGATCTATTACAGAAGTATAAATTAAGCATTGAATAAAACCTTGCGTTTATTTATACAGTATAACTTGTATTTAAACAACCAGTCTTAATGGTTATCCATTCTGTCTTTATTATAGACTTTGCTCTATTCGGTGTCCAACAGAGTAGTTTGGTATTTACCATAGACAGCACCTGTTTGTAAATGTCTTCATTGTCTTTTAGGCTATCATCAGCTGTGTCACTCTCCCATCATTGATGCTGCTGTCATTGACTCTGATGACAAGTGGCTTTGCTCAGAATGTGACCTCGCCTCTATACCTAAGGTACAGCTTTTGTTCTTAGTGTAAATACTTAAATCCTTTGGTGGTATATATTTCTTTGTTTAAATGAGCGTCATTTGATGCGGACAAAGCTATGCTTGTGTATACGTAGTTAATTGTTGGGAAAATCATGCTTTCTGTCTGTGGTTTACAGAGGATGAGCGGGCATAGAAGAGGAGCCTCTGTTAAAAGCTTTCTTAAGCAAGAGCAGCAGCAGCAACACACAGAGATTCACCTGTCCTTCCCATACGCCCTGAATAAACTGGTTTGGGACCAGAGTCACAAGACTAACATGCAGCAGTGCTACTGCTACTGTGGCGGTCCAGGAGAGTGAGTTGATGTCACATGCTTCCCTTCATAGCCGTATAATTAATATTGTGTATCTTGGCGCAGCTAAACTCTTACTGTCTCTTTG
Source organism: Chelon labrosus (assembly GCF_963514085.1). NCBI lineage: Eukaryota > Metazoa > Chordata > Actinopteri > Mugiliformes > Mugilidae > Chelon > Chelon labrosus. The sequence goes on from NC_140342.1 coordinate 9,574,202, forward strand.
CTTGTAGCTGGTACCTGAAGATGCTGCAGTGTAACAGGTGTCGGCAGTGGTTCCATGAAGCCTGTCTCCGTTGCATACAGATACCGTTGCTCTATGGAGACAGGTGCTAATACTTAATACTTTTATACCCTCAAATCCGGATCTGGTCACAGTTTAAGGGACAGTTAAGACTCTTTATTACATTTTATTTATATATATATATTTTATTTTAGTGGGAATCACTTCAAGGTGTGTTGTTATAACTTGTGTTATTATATGTCAGAACACATTATGTTGTATAATTTTCACACTTCAAGTAGTCTTTTGTTTATAAAAGCTTGCTAATGGTGCGATGTGTTTTTTTGCCTTCAGGTTTTATGTGTTTATTTGTTCCGTTTGCAATGGTGGACCAGAGTACCTCAACCGGCTGCCTCTCAGCTGGTAAGTTGTGTGTTTATCCTTGACAAACACTACCTTTTTTTTTTTTTAAACTGTGCAATTCGTCTCCTTTTTAAAGTAGTGATTTTTAAACATAATGTCACGTTATTTGATTTGTTTTATGGCCTTTTAGAAACCGAGTCATAATACATGGCTTTTATGAAAATGTTTCAGGAAGGATGTCACACACCTGAGCCTGTACAACCTGAGTGTGATTCACAAGAAGAAGTACTTTGACTCTGAGAGGGACCTGATGGTTTACATCAACAATAACTGGGAACTACTGCAGCTAGGCGAGGCAAGGACACCTGTAATACAGTTGCTGATTTCAGGCTGACATACTACATTTTATTATCATTGAAAGTTATTTTTCTTGTAATAATTAATATTTGATTTAATATCTTGGTGTATTACTTGGATTTGGCAGAGCATGTTAGGAATTACATATCAGTGCACCAGTTCAAGTCAAGTTGAATGGAGGCCAGAATACCACATTATTATCCTGTCCTAGAGGGTTAATTGTTTCTAAATTATAAACACCTGGTGTCCCAAATTGGATTTTGGAACCATATGGCCTTCATTTCCAGAAGTAATTATTTTGTTTTTCCTGTTCCTGTACCTACAGCTCGCCAACACTCCAAGTTCAGAGCGTTATTTAAGTGTTCTGGAGGCACTAAACAACAATCGCTGCATGTAAGTTAAACTTCCAATTGTTGTTTTTGTTGTTGTTTTGTGTTCTCTTATCTTTGTCAGTATTTTCACAGACCCACTATTAAACAACTAAAGGGTTAATAAAAGATTGTGATTCTGATGCGATTCTCCTCCACTTAGTACATATTCTCCTGTCTCACCAGGTTCATGTCAGGGAAGGAGGTAAAAAAGAAGAAGCACTTGTTTGGCCTAAGGATCCGCTTCCCTCCTGCTCCCCCAAACTGTGACGAACCCACAGGCAGAGTGATGAAGGCCTCACATGAGATCACCATCAAGGGATGCAAGCCCACCAAAGGCCTTTCTGGCATGAGGCAAGACATAAAAGTTAAATATTTGATAATGCTTAAGTTAGATAATCTTAGTAAATTCTTCTCCTTGGCCCTCTGTTTTACCAGTTGGGTTCTAAATGGTTCAAGGTGACGAAAATGTTTGGATTGGGTCCAACACGGAGAGAGAGAGAGAGAGAAAGCAATAATTGGGAACCACAGACTGACTGCCATTTAACCAAATCAGATTTGTCCACAGTCCACTAAAAATACTTGTTTTTGCCACTGAGGGGCTCATATTTTTATTATGTGTCTGGAAACATTGTGGAAAGGATTCCTAGAGAGATAGATGTGGGTTTCACGTGTAACAGAAATCTCAGTCAGTTGGGTGGTCTCAGTATAGGTGTAATCTCAGTGTCTTGACAGCACTGTAAAAGTGAATGAAAGTTGGAGAGAGACATAGTATTGAATCGCGGCATCAAAATGACATGCCACACTTTGCAAAGCTGTCACGTTTAGGGCACGTGGACACTCAAATAAAGCTGTGGTAAGAATTTATTCTAATTCCTGCTCAAATAGTAGGTGCACTGACAGGGTTGTTACTGTTGACACCAGAAGAAGAAAAGCAAACAAGAAGGTCTATCTCTATATAGATCCTTTCTTTTATGTCAGACACAATCTTAGCTGGAACGAGCACTTGAAGTGGACTGAGGACTAAAGTCCTGTTTAATTACATTGCAGCTGCTTTGCAGTTGCCAGTTGTAGTGTTCTTGTTCAACTGGATTGTTACTAAACATTGTTTTCCCTTTTTAATCATCTAGACTGAAAAAGACGAGGAAATGGGTGCAAGATTTTAAAATACAAGAATTAACTTTTGAGTCAAGGTTTCTCAAAAACATAAAATATGAACTGACACTGCATCTGGTACATATTCATAACACCCTCAGTATATGATGCTATTGGATTAATGGCATACACCTGATATGAAAAAAATAAATAAAGCAAGAGTGTACTAAAAGTTAAATAAATAATAAAATATGCTGGGTTTTGAAACTGTCCTTCACATTAATTGTTTTATCATGTGTGACCATGTTATTTAATGCACAGCTGCTGTTAGTTGTTAAACTGTCAACTGTTGGTATTATTGCTCTAGAAGTCCCGGTGCTATAACCAATGGCACAGAGAAGAAGAAGAAAAAGAGGAAGCAAGGAGCGTGTTCTGTGGAGTCTCTGGCTAAACGACAACGCTCCGTTGAGCTCTTGTCCCAGGTGTGTGTCTGTGCATTGCTGTATGTCTTAGTGGCCATGAGCTGGGTATGTACATATTTTAAGAACTTCATATAGCCATTCTTGCAGGAAGACATTAACCTTTTTTATATGTTGAGAAAATTAACCCTTCTGAGAAATGCTCTTAATTTTCACTTTGTTTTAACAGGGAATAAGAAAGCCTGTACCACTAGAGCACCATGCATTGGATCATTTAACCTCAATCAAGTAAGTGAGCAGCAAAATGTATTAAGTGGTCAAGATGCCACATTTTATTGGTTACTGTACAGTTGGAGCGACAGCTAATACTTATTACCATCTTTGCTACCACCTTTTTTTTTGTTGTTGTTTTTATCTTCTTGTCTGTCTTTTTAATTTTACCGTGATCAGGAGTGAGAAGTCTCTGCTGTCTTCACAAACGTCAGATGTGGAATCCATAGGAGCACTGAGCACCTCAGAAACTACCTCAACTAGCATTTCAAGACAGTCCAGGTATATCTGCTATGAAATGACAACATTATAATTTGAACAATACACCTACTTGATATCAGCATGTGGGCATTGTTACTGTGAGCACGTTGACATTTAGATCAAAGAAACACCAGCTTGTACAGACTGAAAGAGCCACTCTCGTGGCCATCTTATTTTTTTTTATTTTTTTGTAATTCTCCTCTGTGTACTTTGTTTTTCAAATTAACAGCAGTTTTTTTTTTACTTCCTCTTTTCCTATCAAACCCCCTCCAGCCTCTGTAGTTCCAGCAAGACGCATACAACAGCCAGCATCATGCACGTTTCCTCTCCACCTTTAAAAAGGAAGCGTGGCCGCCCACGACGGGCACTGCAGCCCCCCAACCCAGAGATCCCCCCTCCCAGCCATGCAGACACAAACCCTTCAGCCACAGAGATGCTGAGCAGCCTCCCAGGCCTTCACTCCTCAGACATAGTTCATGGCATGGACCCCAACAGCCAGCTCTCCCACCTCAAAAGCTCCATCAACAGCTATTTCGGAGCAGCAGGGCGCCTGGCTTGTGGGGAAAAGTACAAAGTCCTCGCACGAAGGGTCACCCTTGATGGAAAGGTGCAGTATCTAGTGGAGTGGGAAGGAATCACTGCCTCTTAGACTTTCATGGTCGCCATCACTTCTTTTAACCAGCACCTACAAGAGGCTCAAAGCTGTGCTGAGGACACGTGTATCCAGAGCATTAATTGATACATGACTTTGTTTAGTTTAGACAGGAACACATTTTGCCTGTAAAGCTCACTGTAAAGCCTACTGGTTCAGTGTGGTCCAGTACAATTATCACACATTTATGGAATATTTTCATGTGTTGAAAGATTACAGTTGATACATGAAAAATGAAGTATTGTCATTACATCACACCATGTTTGTGTTATTCTGGTTTTAATGTCCATTATTTGCTTTGAATGTGTACAGAAACCCTCATTTATTCTGGTGTGAATAACTGCTCTGTACTCTGCACCTGTAGGCTTTCAGTGAGCCCTTATAGTGCTTTATTTTTTATCCAGTGATATGCTTTTTATTTCATGACCAATTAAGTATGAAAACTGTGTTGACAGAATGTAGTATCGGATATTAAATACTGTGTCTTGGAGGATAAGAGAGAGGATGTTTTCTTTAAGCATTAGTTGTTTGATAACTGCAATTGTGCAGTGAACAGTTAATGTCACTTCATATTTTTTGTTGGCTAAAAACATGTCCCTTTACAACCATGTACCCCCTCTCTCTCTCTAGTCCCAGATATGAGTACCTCTTGTTGCCTTTTGGCAGGCATATCCTTCATCTCTGTTTTGAAAAGTGTGCTCATTTGTGAGCAGTTAAGGGGGAACTTAAGAAAAAAGACGTGCTGCTGCAAATGTTTATTTTATATAGAACCTATACTACATTTATTACTTTTTTGTCCTTTTCGTGTCTTTTCTGTTGAGCATGGTAAAATTCTTCCTTTAATCTTGGATTCACTTGCACATAACAAGGTGTCTGTTGAGCCGTCATTTCATTTGGAACAGATTATTGGAGCTTTTCATATTAAGTAAGGCAGTATTTCGCATCCATGGTTCTCATATTTTTTTACTTGTTCCAATAACTGTTAAAATTTGTACTTGTGGGTTTCTTATAATCAACCTCCCAAGTTCTCAAGTCTGTACCTTAAGGGGTCTTATTAAATTGTCCATTCTTGAAAATAACTATGTTTTCATAGATTCAATGTCTTTGGCTATCCTTTAAAATAATTTTGATTTGATTAACTAACTTAAATCTTTAAGGACCTAATTTAGTTTTATTTTGTCTGCTAGTTAAAGTGCTGCATAACATGATTGTTGTAAACCCAGTTAACATACAGTTCAGGATTGTTTTGTTCTTTATTTGTGCTGCCTATGCAAATTTTTCCTGGATAAATCTGTTGTTCAGTTTTTTTGATAGAACCACATGACTTGACAAAGAGGAGCTTCAGCATTGTTACTGTGATGATTTGACTCAGGCGTTCAATTTTCCATGTGATGGGTGGAACAACAAATCATGTACAAGAATGCACTTGGACTTTTGGTTTTATGTCAAGTTCACCTTATGGTCTACACTCTCAGGATATGTCCCAAAACTTCACTGCATTGTAGAGGCCAGCATTTGCAGCCTGACTGGAGGTTTTGATACGAGTTGCTCACTCTCTTGTTGGTCAGTGTTTTCATATCATACCCTCGATCATTTTGAATCATTATCGTGTAACATGTGTTTTTAGGTATAATAATTTGTTGCCAATTATACTGCTATACTTCCTTGTTCAAACTGGGTCAGAAAACAATCACTGGAAAACTAAAAAGGCTGTATGTGTCATTACAAGAGGTGAATATTCAGTTAGTATTTAATGTCTCTTTTTGGAGATGTTTCTGCTTTTGTCAAAATGACCCTTATGTCGTGTCTTGTTTGTAGAGATGTATTCAGTGCGTTGGAAGCTTCTCTCTGTTCAGTCTCAGCCCACATGTTGCTACCACTGACTTCCAGCAGGCTTCTGCAGCCAAAGAACATATAACGTCTGCTTTCTCCTTTTGAGATTCTTCTTATTACATTTTTATACATTCATTATATAGGTTGACGTGTTACTTGTGAACCTTTTTTGTTAAAGGACAAATAAAAGCAGATATTTTGAACTGTTTTGGATGTTTAACTGCTACACGAACATTAGCGCCTCCTCTGCTGAAACCCGGCATCACCACTGCACGCGCGCCGTTGTTCGCGGCTACTGTCATTGACAACGCCCTCTACCAATCAGCTCACAGTTAGCTTAGTGTAAACCAATCACAAAGTACGTTGTTAGGAAGTGGGAGGAGACTAGAAAATACAAACTGTTCTGGATACTTTACACTTTGCTGTGTCTTCACTGGGTAACCCGAAACGATTTTTTTAAAGTAGTTAATCGTTAGAAGTACGTACTTTGCGCTTTCATGGCGCCAGTACCACAAAAGTAACATTTCATTTAAAACAAAAACCCCGTCTCTCTGTCGTTTGGTAGCGTTTGTGTTAGAAAGAACGATAATGTGATCTAGCTAGCCACCTGTTGATCCGGTGAGCATCTTTGTTTACATTTAGCAGCTGTAACTATGCTAGCTTGCCTCCAGTTTTCTACTATAATCACAGATGTTTAAACATAACTATAGGACAATGAGTTAGTTGTCGGGTTTCTGGGAAGTTACAACTGTTAGCACAAGTTGAAAATGTTACTTGAGCTACTGAGAGCTAGCCTCGCAGAGAAAGCAGTATTAGAGTTGTGGATTAACGTTAGCTGGAGGTGCTCCCCATATCGGTCTAATGTTTGAGGACGACGAGGAATTAACCAGTGATCTGGTCAGTTTGAGGAATCTGCTTCGATTAACGGAGCTCAGCCTGCAAAGTGTGGGACAGAAACTGAGGTGAGATGAATGTAATGACAAGAACCTGGACCAGGATCAGATGTACTGTAGGTCGCTACAGCACCAGTTGTACGACTGTCAGTAGTCAAGTAGTTTGATGCTGTATTTAACCTTTCCATTCCCCTTTCTTGATGTCCTCCTATAGTCATTCTGGGTGTCCTCAGGATGAGAGGTGTCTTCAGCAGAGTCCTGACCACCTGATCTTACAAGACCAGGAGACATCTGATGTTCCTCTGTCCCCATCTGTCTGTGTTTGCCAGGAGAGGCCTCTCAGTGTGACGGCTGACAGGCGTGCTGCAGCTGGCAGTCCACTCTCTTCCAGCTCTATGGTGAGAAAATATCCATCCAGATATACAGCCCTGACCTTACACATTCTCTAAATTACATACTGTATGTATGCAATTGAATGAAGCTTGCCGTCTTCCATAAAAAGGTAAAACCACTTTTGTAGGTTGTCAGATTAACTTGTGTTTCTTTTATATACACTCACTTGCTAGTTCATATGGTATACTACTGATAACAAGATTCATTCTACTATAACAGCCCTGCACTAAATCCCCCTTTTTAACGGTTATAATGTTTTGTTTATGTGGAAACAGTCCAGTGTCAGAAATTTGGTAAATCCACTGTATGATCATTTTGGAGGATGTAGTTTGTGGTGCTCTTAAACTGGATTGAATTAGAGTCTGAAGCATTTCTGTTATTTAGTTTGGCTCACTGACTAAAATAGGGCTGTCAAAATAATAGAGACATGTGTTGTTACAACACAATTCAATTCAATAGCACTAGAAATCAGAGCCTCGAAAATGAATCAACAGCTCTCGCTTAAAGCTCATTTAAAACTAATGCTGGATCTGATAACCCTCATGAAGCTAAGATTTAGAGCAGGACTGTTCTATCAGGATGCATTCTGTTCACGAGCGTACCTAATGAACTAGTGAGTGAGTGCAGAAGTAAGTGTTAAGGATTTCATCTTCATGAGGCAGTGTAGTCTGTGCAGGACTCTATATCTGTAAGGACAGGGATTTAATGTTTCCATCTCCAGCTTATAATATTGGTAAAAGTAATGCTTGTAAAAGCATGCTAGGGAATTAATGGGGCTAGTTTAGCGAAAAAGTAAAGAAATACACCAATGCACACCCGTCATTATAAACAAACACCTTTCATTCACACCTGTGTTCTCTCTGTCTCTTCAGTCTGCCTCATTCAAAGCCCAGTCAGTAGAGATGGAGTCTTTTTCTTCACGGAAGAAGGGGGGCTGTGTGCGACAGGAGAATGCCTGCCTGGTTTTCCAGGATGAACAGCTCATCAGTGACCTGGATGCTATGAAGTATGAACTGGCTACCTCTAAATCTCAGGTATACATCTTTACACGGATGGTTTGTTTGAATAAAGGTCCTCTAATCTTAAAAGATTGGATCTCGTGCCTCAGTTGTGTACAGAAGATGAGTATAGTGCAAAATCATTGTTTTGTAATTGAGCATTTTGCTGAAACATCAGGAGAAGAGATTGGACAACAATGACACAACAAATAATATTAAGTATGTCTGTGTAATGAATGTGTTTTACAGATCCGCCACAGAGGTCCCAGGGTTGGGGTTAACAACAGTGTGACAGCCATGAGCGAACAGATTCGTCAGCTTGAAGCAGAACTGGAGGCTCAGGCCAAAGACCTAAAGTAACCTAATGCCCTCCAGACTACACATCATTAGATGTTACTGATTATGGAACTGTTGTCTGACATTTGCATGCACTGTATACTGAATCAGTGTTACGATTACAGAAGTGTTATTGCTAGTTGTCATACTGGGGTTGGCTCAATTGTGGCCATTGATGGTTTACATATAACCTTTACCTTATTTTTCTTGAAACTGTTACATCAACCTCTAGCTGAACACTAGAACTCATTGCCTGTGTTTTCCAGGGAAGCAGAGCTGAGGGCAGACTGTTCTCAGGAAGCAGCAGCTCACAGTGATATAGTGGTGGCGACACTTACTGAAGAGCTGAACGCACTCAGAGAAGAGTTGAACAACAGGACAACACTAGGAAAACGGTGATGTCTCTATCTGTGCCTGGCTCCTGCACATTGTTTTATTTCGGTTTTTACAGTATTGGCCAAACAACATGAAATATAATCTCTTTGTCTTATGATTTTGATTTTATAAAGCATAACATGTAATTATTTTTCTTCAGTGCAATTAAGGGATTGGCTTGAACATTAGATCCCTTTATACATATATTCCATGTCTAGTTTACTTCCCTGACAGGATGGTGTCTACTGTATTTTACTGACTGCATGTTCTACTCCATCTGTGCAGGGCTGAGCAACAAAGGAACCAGGTACTTCAAAATGCAGAGAAACTCAAAGAAGCATTCAAAGACTATAAGTCCACCATTTCCATTAAGCTGAAAAGGGTACATTTATTTAAACCTTATTTATTTCACTGAAAAGTAATTTTTTACATCCATGTTGATGCCTAAAATGCCTTTGTGTTTCTTTAAGGTGATGGAAAGTGAGAGCAGACTTAAAGAGAGTCTTATTGAGTGTGACAGAGAAAAAGAAGAACTGGAAATGAAGTTTACTGTGCTGGAGAGAGAGAAGGCAGAACAGAGCAAAACAATCAGGTACACACAAGAGACTGATTGTCTCATTTCACTGAATCTTTAAACAGTCTCTTAGTATTTGTTTGGAGAGTGAGAAATGAAAAGGAGGGTTTCTGATTGATCATCTTATTTAAAAGGAGAAGCTTTGTTTTGCTGTGTAACAAATTTAATTGCGAGTCTGTCTCCTCATCTGTCTCACAGCCAGCTGAAGGAGGAGGCGAGACATGCCAAGGCTGCGGCAGCTGGCCTCCAAGCCAAAATTAAAGAGGCTGAACAAAAAACCTCACACCTTGAGCGTCAACTTGCGGAGCAAGGTGCAGAGTGCAGGCAGATGGCCTCTGTGCGCAAGGAGCTGGAAGACCTACGGACTCAGACCCACGGCCAGGAGCAGAGGGTGACACAGAGCCTGAGAGAGGCTCAACAGAGCCAGGCAGAGCTGTCCAGTTTGGAGGCCATACTGGCCCTGCTGCATTTACGAGAGGTGGGGTGGTGTAAACACACACACATTGTTGTTATTTGTGTTCCCATGTCATGGGATTTTAGAACTAGAATATTGTTTAAACAGCTGATGTCTCTAATGAATCGTTAGATACTGTCTTAAATAAAGACACAGGTCATATTGAGGAAGTGCGTAACTTAACTCCACGTGGCTACTTTACATACATAAAAATGAACAAATTGCTCATGACCATTTGTTTTAATGAGGGAATTAAACATATTCATTATTTAGATTTTTTAATCAGTCCTTGTTTTGACTATTTGTTTTGTCAGTAATAACCGCTACAAGGACAGAAGATATTACAAGGCTACTACTCCCTAGTTATTAACAGACATCACTTAACGGTGCTTTCAAAATGGCGACTGTGTGTTTTTTTTTCTGAATGAATGAGGTAACTGGTCACTAGTCATCAAACCTAGCTATGGTGCTACAGTAATTGTAGATAACAACTGTGTGTATTCACCACTGACCTTGTGCAGGGGGTGACACGCTTACTGTTTTTTTAACTTTAGGGTGTTATGGGGCCAATCTGTGTCAGTCCTTGCATGTTGCCCACCGTGGACTATTCAGGAACTGCACACCTGCTGAAGCTAAAGCCAGGTAGGCTTAAAACTTCTTGAACGCATCATTTAAGACATATGTTATATATGGTCATTAAGAGCAAGATCTAAACTTTGCTCTAATGTTTTCGAGATTGTACCTCCTCTGCTTTCTCTACTCACTGTCTAGCCTCTGTTGTTCAGACAACTGTTGACTCGTTTGTTTGGACGATAAAGTCACCCTGCATCCTTCTTTGCACTTGAAGAGTTGTGGTTGTATAGCCAAAAAGTTTGGGATAAGCTCTCAGTTATTTAAATCTCAAAATTAAGTTTCTATAGTAATACAGGGCAATAAAACGTATTATTCCATGCCATATGATGTTCCTGAATGTATCTTATTAAAAAACAGAAGCATTCTAGTCCTCTGTGTCTCTTAATCCCTGCAGGTGAAGGCTACCAGCAGCTGCTGCGAGTGCTGCAGGCAAAGGAAGCTGAGAGGATGAAACAGAGTAGCATGATCGAGCGGCTTCAGGAGCGTCTGAGCCGAGCCCAGGAGGAGTACTCCTCCTTGCAGAGCTCCATGGCCCAAAGAGCCTCGCACTACCAGAGCCTTCACACAGAGCTGCTGGACAAAGTCAGCCAAGCCACTGACACAGAGAAAGAGGTAGCGCACTTTTCTAATGTGGCCTAACTCTTTACATTCTTTATTTCTTTGGTTCAACTTTATTTTTTTCTCTTCGCTACTCCTCAGTTAAAGAGAAAAAGTGCGCGAGTTGCTGCGCTGGAAAAACAGTTACAGGAGAAAACCTCAGCTTACACTCAGGCGGCACTGAAAAACACTGAGCTGGAGAATCAACTCTTGGTACAACACCACACTCACCACTGCATGTCACTGCTGTCATGTTTCTTATGTTTTCCAAACAGACTCCATCAAACAACTGTCAAAAACTAAGAGGTGAGTTCTTTCTAATTTCAGGAAAAGACCAACACTCTTCAGCATTACCAGTCACTGATGACCAAAAAGCAAAAAGAGTATCAGCAGTCTTTGGAGACGTGTAAACAGTCGCAATCTCATCAGTTCATGGAGCAACAACACAGAATAGAAATGGTGATCTACAATTCTGTCTTGCCTTCTATCCACTGAACCTCCACAGTGTAATTCTGCTTCACCCTTGGTTACTTTATTCAACAAGTAATGCTGTCATAGGGCTATCTGCGTGATATTGAATATGCTGCAGCCAAAAGCTGATAAAGAGAAAAACAGTACCGGTTGTGACCATGTTTATAGTCAGTAACAGCACTGTTCTTCTCCTGCAGTTGCAGCTGTCTGTGGAAGAGGCTCAGTCTCGGGTTTTGGAGATGGAGCAGGAGTTGAGTTCACTCCAGATGGAGCGGGATGAGGCTCAGAAAGCAGCTCACCTGCTGCAGACCTCTCTGAACCAGCTCAAACAGGTCGGATCATGAGTGCAACTTTTTATCTACTCATTCATAAACCTTACAGCTGTCATTAATTCAATATACTCGCTGTACAGTAAAGGGAATATTGCTGATGAATAGAAAACCAATGTTTTCATTCCATTTCAGAAGAAGCAGACTGAAGACCGACACAATGAGGAGTTGGTAGAGAGATTCAAAGAGCAGGCAGCTCAGTCTGCTGCCAAGGTTTGTGCCAAGAACTGGTGACTAAAACGAAACACAAATAGACTGAACTTTTCCAGTGAAAAAAGACTATCCATCATCTGTGACTTTTGTATAAATCAGGTGTGCGAGCTACAGTCGTCTCTGTCAGCATGTAGAGAAGAGCTGTCCTCGTACCTGCAGCAGATGGAGGAGCTGAAGAGGAGCTATGAGACTGAGCGACAGAAGAAGAACAACAAGGTGCAGTGTTACAATTCAAGGCTCAGTCTGCAAGAAAATTCCTGCACCCCTTTTACTTTTGACTTATGAAGCGTATCTTGTCCCCTATTCCTCCCCATCCAGGTGTCCTCTCTGCAGGAGAAGCTTCACAGTGCCAGCCTGGTTTGTCAGAGCTCCAGCGAGCAGAACCTGCAGCTACAGATTTCTCTCCAACAGCAGCAGACCATGCTGTCTGAGAGCACTGCTCGTGTTTCTGAACTGGAGGAAAGCCAGAGCCAGTTGCACACACAAGTAGGTTAAAGTTTTAAAAACCAAGTTTACTTGAAGATAAACATCTGGAGTACTAAAATGGTGACATGAAGTGGATGGCATGTGGATTGTTTATATTACAACTAGAATGTAATTTAGACCTACAACAATATAGCGGTCAAAACAGAATAAAATCTGCAACTTTAGTTGATTAGATTATTTTTTGATTATAAATGCTAAACGATACCTAGTTCTGGTTTATGCATGTCTCTGATTTCTATCATCTCTAGAAAATCATATTTTAAGCTTTCTGACTCTGTAGTGTGTCTGTGATAATTAGTAGTTTCTTGCAGATGGAGTTAGGAGTATCCATCATTTATTTATATCAGTATAAATTGAAAGGACAAAAGCACTGAAATAATTTTTAGCTTGTGGGCTCCTTTACACATTGATAATAAGATGATCATAACATATGATATGTATGTGTCTGTGTTAAAAAACAAAAAAAAATTCTGATTATATAAATAATTCAAAGATCAAATCTAATAATTTTATTGCACCAAATGTTCTTCTGCGATCAGGCTTTTTCACTGATTCAGGATAATATAACTTAATTTATCCTGACTATTGGATACATATTTTATGTTTTATGGGTATTTGAATTTTTAGGAGTTTCTTTATTTTGTTTTGTTAAGGTTTACAGCTTCAGCCTGTCCCTAACGGGTTAATGTAGAGCAGTTTACTCTGTATTCTGCCAAACACACACTCACTTGCCAGTTTATTAGGTACACTTGTGAAAATGAATCCCTTCTAACAGTCTTGCACTATATCTTATATTCATGAAAGTTATTGTATTCAACATTTGTTTAAAACAACTTTGAGTTTTTAGTCAGTGGGCTAGGCTAAATAACAGAAACACAGACTACATCCTCCAAAAGTATCACCACCTTTCTGACGCTGTTTCAACATAAACTGAACATTAAAACCGTCATGAAGAATGATTTAACGCAGGGCCGTTATATTAGAATGAGCTCATTTTCACTAGTGTACCTAATGAACTGGCAAGTAGGTGTATATGTAAATAAATGGTAAGGAAAAAGAAAACAAAAAAAAAAGAGTAGTCCATAGAATATCTAATATCTGAAGCTTTTATAAAACAACAGTAACTCTTATGTCGACAGTGACATAGGAGTTACTGTTCCATGGCACACAGGAATACACATTTACTGAACAACTTTCATCAATCACGGTCTTGTGGTGAATGTGCACTTTTGCTTGAGGGAAATAGTTGTCTGAGCTTGTGATTTCTTTTATAGTTCAGCACATTTTAACTGCTGGCTGTACTTTGTGTCTTTCGTAACAAACAGAACACTATAGACCCCATTCAGTGTGGAGCCTCTGCAGACAGAGGTCTGGCCTCGGTAACAGATAAGAGATCAAACTGCCTGAAGGGAAAATCTGTCAATAAGTTGTTTTTCATTGTTTTGAGTAGTATGTTTCAAACAAAAGTCAGAAATTGTGGTCCATACTTTTTGCAGTCTACAAAACAAATATTTCCAGGTTTGTAGTGTATAAACAAAAGATACACAAACTGTGTTTCCTGTTCATTTTCATTTATGGGTAAATATAACAGCATTGTGCTGTGTGTCTGTAGGTGTCCAGTCTGGAGCAGCAGCTGGAACGAGCCCGGACGTCTCTGCAGGATGAAGTAAGGTACAGAGAGCAGGACGCCCAGGTGAAGGACAAGAACCTGCAGGAGATGAACGAGCAGAACACTCAACTCTCCGAGTCTGTTGCGTAAGAACACCTGTACAAGGACACTTGCATTAGATAGGAGCAGGAACAGTGGTTAAGATACAAAATCTATTGTATCTGGCTGTTTACAAATTGAGTCTATTATTATCAATGGTGTAATAGATGGGCTTATTAGTGCTATGCTAGATATTAATTCTCCAAACGTGTAGTTCCCCTTCATTTGCAGCTATTTACTGCAGTTTATGTGCAGTTGTATACGTACTTCCTGGGTACTGCAGCATATACAATATACAGCTTCTCAGTGGGACGGTCTCATGATTACACCACAGCCCATATGTCTCTAGGACAGAAGCAACCCCCCTGCCCTCTGTGAATATGTGTATATAAATGGAGATCTTACTTGTTCAAGACTGGGAGATGCAACACTGATGCACTCGGAGTACTTTCTAAAGAGTTGCTGGCTGGTTTCAACGTCAAGTCACTTTGAAAGATAATAGAAATAAGCATGTTGTGTGTTTAAATAGTCAATCAAAAGGCAAATTTGCTTTGCTCAGTTTAGCTTCTGGTACAGTTCTGGATTATTTACTTTCTCTTTAAGTCAACAATGGGAGCCATGCTCACATTGAGGTAAGCAAAAGGACTACAGCATTTAACCTGCTTAATGCTTTCCATAATATTTTATTCTGCATCATGCTCTCAAATAAAATATTATTTTTACTGCTTATTTTAAGTGTACTTTATGTTCTATTTTTCTCTGTGCGTGCTGCAGCCATCTCACATCAGAGATGAAAAAGTGTCGAGAGGAACTGGTGTCTAAAGAGTCAGAGTTACAGAATCTGAGGAGGGACGTCTCCATCAAGACGTCTCAGATCAGTAGCCTGGAGGAGAACCTGCAACACATGAAGAACCAACTCAGCAGCAAGAGCGACATGGGTAAGATGTGCAATTTTGGCATAGTATGGGAGATTTTATGCGCTGGATAAGCTCTAAGGTTTAATGTAATAAATTCATAATCACTCTCTGTCTTATCTTAATCTTCTTCTCCCTGTCGTCCCTTCCAGTCATGGATCTGGAGGAAAAGCTCCATCGCTGTGAAGCAGATAAGCTAAACTGTGTCCAGCAAGTCCAGATCCTGGAGGGGCAGTTGCAGACAGTACAGGGAGAGCTGGCCGACACTCTGAAGCAGCTACGAGAACTCAAGGAGGTTCTACAGAGAACCCAAACCATCTCAGATGAGCGGCAAGCCTCAGTGGAAACGCTGACTGTCCAGCTTAGGTGAGGAAACCTCCAAAATGCTGAGTTGCTCAAATAAGATCCTGCACAGCATCTGACTCATCTGAAACAACATCTGCATTGTACATGTGTGTCACAAACACATCGACACAGTCATGGACATTGTTTCTGGTTCAGGGTCCTATTTACACATTGTTACTGGAATAATGACGTGTGGATTTATCCTGAGGATATTCCTTGTGTTGTGTGAGATGTAAAAAGACGATGTTCTGTTTAGTTTTGTGTGATGTAATTAGTTATAAGCAATTTTCTGTATGAAACACTGACACAGACGAGAACTGTGTACGTACAAAATCACATATACTGTGTAACATAGTGTGAAACTTTTGTACGTCAAGCACTCAAGTGGATGAACACCTATGAATGAACAATAGAGAAAAAATGTGTAGTAGTTCACTGATTGTTACTCTGACCCTTTTTAGATGTTTAGATTTAGTCTTATTGTGTTGCATTGAAAATGAGGAGCACATGCTGGAGTGTAACGGCAGAGACATGAGAACATTTGGTTTAATAACAGTTCTTATGATAGTGGTTACAGTCATACGCTACAGGAACCCGCTATCCACGCAAGAGAGGCTCTCAATTGATTTCTGAGTCACCCATAGTAACACAAATGTTCAACAATAAACTCTTACACAATGTCCTCCGAACACATTCAATCTATTTTTTAAGAACCAGATTTGATTATTGTTATCAGGTCCAGGTATATTGTGTAAAAGTGTGCGTATGACTTTACAGTGAGACCCAGAGGGAGTTGGAGGAGAGAACTCACGAGGTCTTAGACATGGACAGTGCACTGAAGGAAAGACAGGGGGAGCTCCAACAGAGAGCAACGCTGGTACAACACACACGTACACATACATATTTATGCATATTTCATTTAATTTACAGAATGCGTTTTGCTACCATGTCTCCGTTATCTTTCTCATTTTCCCGGCCGTCCTGTCGTCCTCAGCTGGCCCAGCTGGACGTGGCCATCAGAGACCACAAACAGGAGATGGACAGGAAGGTGGAGTTTCTGGAACAGAGCCTGGAAGCCAGAGAAAGAGAGCTGAGGGATGCACAGAGGGAGCACTCGGACAGAAACATGAAGGTCAGGACTCACAGAGAGGGGCCGAACATATTAGAACATATTTTCGTGTGTGCTTTAAAGCAACACTGCAGAAGTTTATATATAAGTAAACATTTGTGTGAATTCATCTAGTGAGGGCCCGAATGTAACAATAATGATAAACCTCTCCATATTTTGCAAAGCAGCTATATACCAGTTTCACACCTATGTTCTGGGATGACATTTCCAAGCTGTCTCACTGATAAAGATGAATGTCTTATGTCAGTAACAATTGTGGGTTGCCAAAGTTGAAGAGGGGATCAACTGATAGCAACATTTATTATCAACCAGCAACCTGGTGTTGTTTGCTGAACACACACACGTGCGCATCCATCTGAACTGCTAAGTATGTTTGATTATTTCATTTCGGAAAGACAAAACTCAATTTCTTCATTGCCCCAGAAGTGGGACACTTTAATTCCTGCCATTGTTTGCATTTTTTTTTTATGTCACTTAGTCGAAGCCTCCACTGGACGGGTAGTTGGCAGAAAGCAGGATACATGCTGCAGCGTTGTGGTTTCTTTTGTTGTATTCCAGCTAGCACAGCTGGGTTTCTCAAAAAAGGGCTTATCCATGTTTCTGAAATTAGAAAATTATGCTTTCTTACTTAAACACAAAAATGTGATATTCCAACAACCCTTTCATAGCCAGAATGCTCAAGTCCTTCTAAATGCCCATAGTGTTTGTGTAATTACTCTCACTGCCAGAAGGGGGAGACATTGTTTCTGCACTGTGACTTTAATATAAAGAAACTCTTTTTATTCCAGTAGCAAAAAAGAGAACTGTTTGATTACTAAGGGGAACCCAAATTGAAAGAACGGGAAGAGAGAAAGTTTGGACAAAACCATTTGTACTAAATGATAATGATAAGAGTGATAAGTGGTGTTATCTCTACTGTACTTTGTCATTGGCAACCTTTGGTGCAATTACTGTACAGCTCTAAACTGAAAATGGCACAATAACCAAGATTAACCCCGTTTTAGTGCGTTGTGCTGCTTGTAATATTTCACTGTGATATATAAATAAAGGATATATAATTCGAAAACATTAAATTAAATTTAAAGTAAAAGCTTGTTAATGGCAAAATGTCCTACACCTTCAAATCCATTGTCCAGCAAATGCCTCCACTGCCTGCACTCATTTATCAACAATCTATTTATCTAATCTTTATGGGGCTGAATTCGGGGCTGTATCCTGCCATGAGGAGGGGCGAGGTTTGCTCCATGTCTACGGGACATGACAGGATGGAAAACATAAAATGAAATTAAGCTTTAAAATTAAATTCAACACTACAATAAGCATTGGATAAGTACCTTAATAAAGGTATAGAGCAACCTGAAATAATCTACAGCTTATCATATAATGACCATGACATCAGATTTTCTGAGATGTTCACAAATATAGCTGTGCTAAGTTTAATAATTGACACTGACACATTTTCTGGAGTTTCCCTCCAACTCAAATAAGGAGTTTATGTTATCCTTGGGTGCTTTCTGTATAAGGCACAGCTTTAATATGAGATGGGAAATTCTGTCATCCTCACGGCCGAAGCAAGGACGTGCAAATGTTAACTCACCTTAGGTTTGTAGTTATGTTATGTTGAAACTTCATAATACTATGATAATTCTGTGTGATGGAAAAAAAATCTATACACTTTCACCTTTGAGGGTAATATAGTCTCATATAAACAGTTTGTAAACCAGTAGAGGACATCATGAGGCAACTCAAGATCTATAGATTTGGTTCAGAGCAGTTTAAAAAAAATATATATATATATAAAATAAATAAATAAAGGCAGAGACCAGGAATTAAAATTGTCTTACGATTTACATAATTACATGGTGCTGATGTATGTTCCTGTGTTTGTGTGTGTGGTGTCAGGAGTCTCAGGAGCTCAGCCAGCAGCTGTGTGTTTGTCAGCAGAAACTTCAGAAAGTATCAGAAGAGCTTGAAGAAACTCAGCTTCATCGTGAGACTCTGAACAGAGAGCTGGACGCTGCCAAGCTCCTGACAAAAGAGACGGTAAAGTCAAAGCACGGTTTATTATAATTAATTCACGACTCATGGTGAAATCCATTAGCTATACATGCTTATGTGTTAGGGGATATGTGGGAATCTTTTCCTAGCACAGAACACACCACTGGCAGAATGGAGTAAAGGGACGTTTACACTTTGCGCACGTGCCGCTAGTGTTAATCTGGACATGCATGGGTGTCTTTGCAGGAGGCCCAGCTGTGTAGTGTGGAGGAGGAGCTGACTTCGAAGGAGGCGCGTTGGAAGCAGTTGGAGTCCAGACTGCAGGGCATGGTCTCCTCCTTAGAGCAGGAGCTGGAGCTGGAGAGGGAGCAGCACAGCAAGGAGGTACAGCAGTGTCAGCTTCCTTCATCTAACCATTAAATGTTTTGATAGTGGTAACTAAATGGAGGCTGAATGATTCTGGTTGGAGGCTCTGTTGAGACTTTTTTTAGATGAACCTCTTCCATGTGTGAGCTTCAACTTTGCCCTTAGATCTGTATTTAATCTACTGACTGAGGTTTTAATGTGACGCTGTACCCGGTGCTGTCATTCTGATAATGCCTCTGTCAGTATGTTCTCTGTTTGTAATGAAGAAGCTGTGGGTTTTCAGCCTTTGAGGTTGTTGCTCTTGTTCGTCATCATGTCCGTGACTGATTTCTTTTCCTCTTTTTAAATAAAGGAAGTTCTTATTAGTTCCTAATTTTTCCATCTTAAGTCTCTTTTTTCCTTTTAATCATCTCATATATTTCAAATACCGCTAAGAACACAATCTTTACACTTACTTTGTGTAGATCAAAGTGGAATATTTCTATTATAAGGACATCAATGAAACTACACTGGCCAGTGTATTGGGAACATCCACATACCTAAACCTCACTCGTCTGTTTTCCCTCCATTTCCAGCTGGACTCTCTGCAGCAGACTCGGGGCCAGCTCCTCAAAGTCTCGGAGCAGATCTCCTCCACCATGCGCTCCTCTCAGGAGCAGCTCACCGTAAAACTTCAGCAGAGCCAGGCCCAGCTGGAGCAGCTCAAGACCGAGCTGGACTGCACCAAAGCCCAGCTGGACCAAAGTACGACCGAGCTGGATTGCACCAGGGACAAAGTCAGTCAGCTTCAAACACAGTTGGACCAGAGCCAGGCTCAGTTTCTTCAGATTAAAACCCAGCTGGAGCAGAGCAGGACTCACTGTGAGCAGACCAGAGCCCAGAACATCCATCTACATACCCAGCTGGAGCAGATGACTGTCCAGTTAAATCAAACCAGGGTGCAGGCCGCCCAGCTGCAGGCTCAGCTCCTCGCCTCTGAGAAGTCTGTCGAGACCTCCAACGATTCCCTGCTCATCAAGGTACATTTTTTTTTTAGTTCATGTAATCAAAGTGACATAATGGAAGTTCTGAATTTTGTTACCTTTCTCATCTTCTGACAGGAGTCTGAGGTAACTCGTCTCCAGGCCAGGATCTCCAGTCTGGGACGAACTGCTGACCGACAGAATCTGTACAATCACACTCTCTCTCTCCCTGCTCTGCACAACTTCACAGACGCTCCAGAGCGCTCTCTCTCCGCTCGCTCTCCGCCTTCATCCCCTAAAAGGCCGCAAACAACAGCCCACTCCCCCTCGCGTGTTCACCCAGCACACCTACGCTCCCCTACACACAGACAAACCTGCTCATCACCTCCTGCTCACCTGTCCGAGGGCCACCAAACATGTGACTGGCTGCAGAACAGCAGCACCAACTCCTCCCTGGACCTCCCCCTGAGCCTGAAGGCCACACTTAAGGAGGCTTTGAGCAAGCAGCCGTGGGAGTCCTCCTCTGCTTCCGTTTCCTCTTTCCAGGACTCTGTGGACTACAGCTGGCAGGGCCTCAGCGCCACAGACGCCACAGCAACGTCTGACCTCTCTTTCAACCCGCTCACGTACATGGTGGACAAGCAAAGCGACAGAAACCCCGACGTGGAGGATACACTGATGCAGGAGAGAGGAGATGAGCTGCTCGGCGAGTCAAGGAGGGAGTCTGTGAGCACTCTAGTGGGTCAGGAGGAGGAGGAGGTGGATATGAGTTCACTGACGGGAATGCTGAGGTTTGTTAATCAGACGTTGGCCATGCAGGAGGATCCCTCTGTGTGGAGCTCAACACATCTAACGCAGACCTGATGCAGCTCCAGGTAAAAGCACTGTCCTTTAATCGGTGAGTCGAGAATTCATCTGAGGTGGTTTTGATAGTGTGAGATTTTCTGTTGTTTTCTCTTTTATGTCATTGAATATCTTTGGATTTTGGGTTGTTGGTCGACGACACCACGAGCTTCAGGATCACTCTTTTACAATATTAATTGACAAAATTATTAACAGTACAAACTGAACTTCAGCTCTTCAGACACATGGCTCCACTAATGTTACTCTATAAACTGGTGTTACTGTAAGGATGTCTGTTTAATAGAAGCATCATTTGTTAGATTAAATATTCACAGTAATGAGTTAATGTTAGAAAAGTTATTATTTATTAACAATAATGTTGTTTTACTAGTGTTCCTCAAAATGCTGCAAGTCAGTGTTAAACATGAGACACAAGACATGTGCAAGAATCTCTAATCTCTAAAATATCTTAAACTGCTTTAATCTCTACAAAAGTTTATCTGTAACGTTGTGTGTTCGTGTAAGACCACGCCACTCACAGGAAAACATGATTAATAAACGTGTTTTCAGGGCTTTTAATACAGAAGTCTGTGGAACGTATATTTATATGAAAGGGGGTTTAATGAAGAGTTGATGGTTTGCTTTGTCAGTGATCTGTGTTTTTATATTTTGTCCCTCGTAGGAGAACAACAAGGAGACCTCAGAGAGAAGAGCTGTTTACACTGGTGGCATCGTAGTGGGTCTGTGTGCATGTGATACGGTCCTGTATTCATTTGTGTCTTTGTTAATCTGATCAAGCTGTCTAGTTGAGGACACCACTACTTTTCCAGGCCTGCTGTGACGTTTCATATAAATGTAGCATTTGTATTTCATGTAGTGTCTTTTCATAGCCGATATTTCTATGCTCTTAAACTGTTTTTAATGAGTTAAGTAAATTAAAGAGATTTTATATATCAGAACATTGTGTGTGTTTTTTTTTTTTTACTTTTTTCTCCAGAGAACCGTGAAGCCCAACTTTCACTAAGATCTGTTTGGATGTTCCCATGCTTTTCATTACCGCTGGGGTCGTGTTACCAGAACAACCGGCTGCTTTCGGTCCAGGACAGGAATGTTTGGCTCAGGACCGTGGAGGGAGTCACGCAGAATTAAAGTGGATTTTGAGCTCATGTCGTTGCATAACAAGGACATCAGAAATATTTGGCTTTTAGAGGGTTTGGGGATTATTATGACTTCTTAAAACACTTTTTACTCATCACATTAAGAGCTAGTAGGAATACACAGGAAGGGAATCTTTTTTTTTTTTAAAGAGCAGCATACTGTTTATGTAACATTTTCCTACTGCGGATTACACAGTTATGTATCTGGTCACGAACAGCTGTCCTGTGACTGTTCAGTTTTCAGTATTTTCTCTTTGGGAAGTTAAATGGTCAGTCAAAAGTGGAACTTTCCCCAGTCTGTTTGTGCTCTCAACCACAATGTGGGACTTTTCCCAGCGCTGGCTTGTCACATGAGCTCCACTATCTCTCTATCATGTTCCTGATGTGTTCATTTCAGTTTAAACTTATAAAAATATTAATGTTTATACTGAAAAGTCAGTGTATCGACCATTTATCAGCTACCTAACTCTACTAGCAGACTATTGCTTACCTTTACATACTCAACTTTAATAATTTTATTAACACTCATGCTTTTCTGCTTCATGTTTTCTTTTCTGATCCAATTGTAACGTCCAATATTTGCCTAAAGTCAGAGACTCTTTGCATGTTCCCACTGGAAACCGCAGAACCAGCAGTACAGGTTCTCCTGGCTGTCAATCACTGCTTCATCATAATAGCTGGACATTATGGTAAATATAGTATGTTTGTTCACTTCTTTGCCAGCGGTTCACTGAGGAGGCTGGTGTCACTCGTGTGTGTTTAACAGAAAGCTACAGCTGGGAGACGGCTTAAGTCAGTATAAACACTGGAAACCTGACAATCAACGTTGGCCTACTAGGACACGTTTTAAGCGGTCTGCAGGTCGCCTGGTTGCCCCAGAAGAGTCCACTAGGTCACTGCCACCAGTCACCAGTTGTGTGCATAACCTCTTAGAAAACCACATGTCGTTTTCATACTCAGTTTTTTGTTTGCAGATATTTAAAGCTGGTTGGTACTACGGGTGTGGTTAGACCTGACTAAGCCAGGTTAGCTGTATCTCGTCGTTGCTGTTTTTATTTTAAAGTAAACTGACGGACTGCTGACTGTACACAGATCAGCCATAACATTATGACCACCTTCCTAATATTGTGTAGGACTTCCTTGTGTCTTCAAAACAGTTGTGACTCATCAAAGAATGGACATGGGCCTTCTGAGGGTGTCAGAATGTTGTTAGTGGGGGTCTTTGGGTCCTATGGGTTGAGGGGAGGGGCCTCTGTGGATCATCCCACAGATACTTGATCAGTTTGGGATCTAGTGAATTTGGAGGACAGGTCAGGTTTTTTGTAGTTGTTCCTAAACCGTTTTTGTGTGTGTGTCTGTGTCAGGCTGCATCCTGCTGGGGATGGCTGCTGCCATCAAGTAGTGTCATTGCTATGGAGTTGGGGTATCTGGTCTGGTCTAGGTGGGTGGTACATGTCTAAGTAACTAATGCCTTTATTTTATTCCTTTACTATAAGATTACTTAGACCAGGCAGTAAAATCCACCAAGCCCCAGTACAGCTCTGAGGTGTTGTTGTGGCAGGTCATAAACAGTGTTTGGTTTGGCAGCAGGGCCATCAGCAGCCTGGTTTAATGCTCTAAATGACACTGAGTGATTTCCTGCCTACATTCGAGGGGGGCCTGTCCGTGTTTACATTTCCTACCCAATGGCCTCGGTAATTATCGTACGTTTTCTGTGTGGTTTGTGTGCGGTGTGTTTGTGTTGTGTGTTTCCACGGAAGACAAAGACTGCAATCGTCTCTGCCAGTAAATCAACCTGCCCGTCCTGCACTCCCTCGTAAGAGGACTGTCAGGCCTTTAATGAAAGTGGACGGATCGTTCCAGGCTCTGGTCTTCTCTTTTAGCAGTGACATAAGGTTTTAGGAGAATCTCTTCATTTCTGTTCTCCTTTTCTTTTTGCTGAGTTTCCGTAAGTTAAAAACTCTCTGAGAGGATGTGGTTCAGCCAGTGTTCTGTTGCGTGTCAAGCACCTGTGCTCTAGTTCCCTTGTATTAGCACATATAAGAAATACGTCTGCATATACATAATAGATAGTGCATCTTCACAAACATAAAATTAGCCCTCCTCACTTTATTTGTGGAAGCAGCTGTTAAGATTTCAGATAATTCATGTTTACCTTTCGATAAATTATGATAAGGTAGAGGATTCAACCATTCAAAATAGTGCACAGAAGACTTTACGAGTACTACAGGGTGCAGGTGCTTGCACATACACACATGGCAGGACAACAGAGCACCAACGTACAAAGAAATATGTTATGTTAGGACGAATAAGAATTAATAGAACAACACGCCTTAGGATCAAACCTCTGTTATTAAAAGATTCCCAAAAGCTTCTGAAGCATCAAAGGGAACCTTTATTAAAACAGATTTCCAGCAGGATTGGATTCCTTTTAACAGCACTGTGAAGATCAAAATGGCTTCCCTTTTTTATGGTCTGCACACTACTGTCCATGTATTCGCCTCTTAACTGTTCCCCAGGCGTCCTCTACATTTAACGGTAACATTTTCAGCGTGTGGTCGCAGACCAAATCACACATAGAAAGCTACCTCCTGCTTGATAAACTAAACTGTTGTTAGGTTGAGAGAAGTTGCCAGGCAACCAGTGGAGTCAGCAGCACTGAGCTATTGGTTTATTACTAATCTATGGTTTCCTCCAGCTTCGTGGTTATTGACCAGAGAATAACTTCAGTTTAACACTGTCAGAAGATGAATAATCATGTTTTCCATTGTCAAAGTACCCGAGGACCACAAGACTCAAGGGACGCATTTCCAAGACTTTTAAATGAACGTTATTGCGTGGTGGTGTGTGTTACTGTTTTTTTTCCCCCTCAATTACACAATCTGAGTCAATCTTTAAGCTCTAAAGACACCAAACGCTGCCAGTCAAACGGACTACCGCTGTCTAGAAAAAGACTCTGAATGCATGCAGAGCTGCAAAGCCAGAAACTAGGCCTAGGCATATAGTTTAACCACACTGGTTGCAGATGAGATGTGTGCCAGTGTCAGACACGCGACTGAACCGCAAGGCAGTTCACTGTCTTATAGAAACACGCCGAACAATGCAGCCCACAATAAAGTAATAATGCTTTGATTAAAGCTACAAGATCCTTGTTTGCTTTTTGTACTATCAGGATGTTGGCTCTGTGGACAGAGATGAGGAAGTACAAGATTATAAAGTTAGAATTTCTGCTTTTACTAAGCTGAACTCTTCCTCTGTTATCTACAGCTAAAATAAAAAAAGAACTGAATGTGTAATTTTAGTCACCCTCGCTATATTTATTTTTCCTGAGGTCAGTATGGTGGATAGAGGTTATCTGCATCCATGCCTGTGACTGCTTCCTTCAGAGCACTTCAGAGTGACAAATGTCTTTCTATAGCAGTCACCAAGGAGAAGTGCAGCCCTTATCTGACCGCCCACACACCCACCAGTGGTGCAGATGCCAATGGTCTGATCACAGACCTTTCAGCTGGGCTTTCATGGACTTTACGGAGCGCAGGAGTCGACCCAGCCTCATTTAACCAGGTGGAGCAGAGAGGTTTTAAGATTAATGGTTGAAAGGTCATGTCCTTCCACAGCGCTCCACAATCACCAAGGTGCAGCTCACTGTTTCTGGCTGTTCCCTCATTAAACTGAGCCTTTGTACAGCAGCGGCATGAGTGGGCTTCCTTGTTGCTTTAGAGACGTTTGGCTCTTGCATCTGTGGTGGGTTAGTCATGGCTGTGGTCGGTCCTCAGTGACTCATGGTCCCTGCTCAGTGTCACATGAGGCTTTGCTGATGGTCTGAATCTAAACCAGTTGGTGCGACTGTACCATGGACACCATGGAAAAAATAGCAAGAAAACAAGCAGGCGAACACTCCCAGCATGTCATGTTTGTTTAACATGTACAACAAGTAAAGTGTAAAAGCTGTACTTTTACACAGGGAATTTGGAAGATTCATTCATTGGCTGAGTGCACTGACTTACTGTTTTCCTCATGCTTTCCATCTTTATGCTGAGCTGCAATTACAGGTACCAGGCCCCAGATTCAAGGGCTGACTCTCAAGGGTTTGTGATTACTGCTGAATGCATGAACAATAAGTTGTATAGAGCCTGAGTCAGCATACTGGGACTAACATAACTCACACAAACTGTATATAAATATAGATAAAACCTCAGTCACATTACCTATTGGATTCTTTAAGATCTCCAGCTGTCGCCATCTTGCTATTTCCCTGCTTCAAAAACAGGTGAGTTATATATAAATTCACTGCCTGTACAATAGTCACTAATGGATAAATTGGCTACGGCAACCAAAAAGTTTTTTGTACCAGGCTGTAAACGTGTTTATTTTTGTTGTAAAGGTGGACATTTCAACATGGAGGTCAATGGAGATTGACTCGTTTTCAGAGCCAGCCTCTAGTGGCCATTTGAAGAACTGCATTACTTGACAACAACGCAGTCAAAGCTTCAGTTTTCAATCTGTATTTTTTCCACTTAATAACACACCTCAATCTCCAGCTGATCCAGTCTAATCAGTCTAACAGTGAAGCTGGAGGCAGTTGCTGACTGAATATAAAGGAGGAACACTTTTCACTACTTTTCAGGAACCCATAGGTTTCCTGAAAAGTAGCTTTGGAGTCACATCTTGCCTGACTCTTCCTGACTCGTGGTTAGCAAAAAGGGGTGGAGAGTTAGTGTTAGCGAGAGTGAGTTGTACTGTGGGTAATGTAGACCGCAGATGTTGAAAAAAGGAGAAAAGAGTGTTAATATCTCTGCTTTTGCTGCATGTGATCTTCTTTGTTTAAAGTGAGCGTATGAGAGTATTCTTTTCATACAGGGCATCAATATATGAGAGAGTAGGGATTATATTCTCATCTTCGGTAGAAATTAAATAGTTTTTCTATTTTTTTAAAGTAGGTTTCATCTACAGTTGCTGATATGCAGTAAACCTATCAAATGAACTAAATTCTTTGCTCATTTGCATTTTACTTTACGTTCCGACTCTTACTCAACACATTTGCACATTTCTGCTCCACTTGGTGGTCGACTGTGGTGGCGTGTAAGCCTCTGATGATAAGAGGCTAATCCATTTGGGTTTGGTTGCATTGTCGGTGAGGATGTGCATCAGCCAGCTGTCACAGTGTACGCGTGGCACAATGGGCCTCGTCCTACATGTCACATCCTGTTGGTTGATAAAACTCAGATCCCCAGTCTGGCAACATCGAGGTCAAGCTGCCTGCAGATAAACACATGAGTTCAGAGAGGTGAAGAAGAACAAATCATTAGTCTCATGTGTAAATTATAAAACATAAACAGGTCAAATAAACAGGTCTGTTGCTCTCAAAATCCACAAACCCACAAAGCCCAGATGTTTCCTCTTTCTACTGATGAAATACAAAGAAATCTGATTTGAATGTTCAGAAAGCTGTTGCATGCACATGAGCAGATGCATTAGGGCAGTGAGAGCATTAAATATACATGTGATACAAAGTATGACATGCTTTTTTCTTGTACGTGGCTACTTGGTGTGAGTGATGTGAGTCAATAACAACTTTACAAAGAATTTTGCTGTTGCTATTTTGCAAAAGTCTCATGATGAAATGTCCGGTGAGGTCAGATTGCTATCACACCCCACTTCCTTTCAAACTCTAAAAACAAGAAAACTTTAATTAGCATCAGTGGCGACACGTAGATGAGTTGTTTTTGTCCGACCTGCTCTGTACTGCAACTTCTGGTTGTTCGCGGCAACTATCAGATTAAAGCGGAAGTGGGCAGCTGAAAGTTCGGATTTATCTCCCTATGCAGATATCTAGATACAGCATGGAATAGCTGATTATACCCCTGGACTGAATTCTCAAGAAGACCCCTTAAATTGGCAGGAACAGCAATTTAAGCCGTTTCTGAGGAAAGCCGTCGTTAGCTGGAAAACCTGGAGGCAGCCAAAATAAATCCAATATTAAAACGAGTCATGGCTTTATGTCTGTGCATAGTTTTGTGTCTACAGGATGTATACACACTGTCATCCTTGTGTACAGAGTATTTATGTGGATCACTGCCAAGGTGAAGAATATGTGAGTGCTTCAATTGACATAGTGTCTGCAGAAGAAAAAAGAGAGTGCGGCATGTAGAGTCTGGGTGTGCCTTGTTCAAGCACGCCTCAAGGTTTGAACGGGAGTTTGAGTGTGAATGATGAGCTGTTCTGCAGGTTCTGGGCTAAACTTGTTGCTAAAGGAAGAGCCGCTTTCACTAATGTGCTTGATTTGTGTGTAATGAGAGAGTACATGTAAGAATCCATATGGTTTTTGTAGTGGTTGTGTGTAAACTCCAGGAGGGCGCCGTCAGGAAAGGCAAACCAAGCACTTGTTTAACAAAAAAATGAAGCAGTGTGACACATCTCATCTGGGCGCCATGGAGTTGAATTTGTTTGCAACAAAGTTGCTCTCATTGGTTGTCCGACCATCCTGTTCTGTGCAAAAGCATTATTTTCCTCTATTGGTTGAAACACGCCTTATAATGAAATCCAAATGATGTGTAACCAGAGTCATAATTAGATAAGAATTGAGTCCGCCTAAGCCAAGCTGCTGGCGTGATAGCACATGAACTTTGCCTGGGGCCCCCCAGAACCTAGGATTTCAGCTAGTAATGTTTGCAGAGGTTGGTTTCATTGAAATCCTCACTGTAATATCCATTAAACATCTAAACATATACACTAAACTCTTTATGCCTCCACACGGATCAGGCATAACACCTCAAACTCATTGTTGTTTTCCTCCAGCCAGTCCTGAACCAGATTTACTTTGTGGCACGGTGCATTAGCTCTGCCGAAAGAGGTTAACGTTTCCATGAAAGGGTGTGGTGTGTCAAGGTAACATCCACACTGATGGATCCAAGGTTTCCCAGGAGAACATTGCCCAAAGCATCACGCTGCCTCCGCCGGCATGCCTTCTTCCCATAATGGATCATGGTGCCATGTGTTACCCAGGTAAGTGACGCATATGCAGTCAGCCATGATGTGTAAAAAAAAACAACATTATTCCTCAGATCAGACCACCTTCTTTCATAGCTCTGTGGTCCGGTTCTTCGATGCACTGTGTATTCTGACACCTTCCTGTCAGAACCACCAATGACTTCTTGAGCAGTTTGAGCTACAGTAGCCCGTCTGTTGGATCTGACCACACGGACCAGCCTTCACCACTGTTCCTTCCTTGGACCACTTTTGACAGATACTGACCGCTGCAGACCGGGATCACCCCACAAGAGCTGCAGTTCTGGAGATGCTCTGACCCAGTCGCCCAGCCATCACAGTTTGGCCCCTTGTCAAACTTGCTCAAACCCCTTACCCTCGCCCATTTTCCCTGCTTCTAACACATCAACTCTGAGGACAAAATGTTCACTTACTTCCTATTAAATCCCGCCCACTAACAGGTGCCATGATAAAGAAAAATAATTAGTGTTAATCCCTTTATCTATCAGTGGTCATAATGTCACGCTTGATCGGTCTTTTACTGCGTTTATTGTTTGATTGTTTCACAAACACACACACACGCACTTCATGAACTTTGTCCCTCCCTGCCTGATCGCTGTACAGTCTGAGCTGTGCAACGAGCAGCGGAGAAAGACAGAAATGAGAAAGAAAACTCTGCCTCAGATTAATCACGGCAATCACAGCCATCTTCATCCTTGCAGCTCCCGTCGGCCAATCGCTACTCGCTAGTCTCCTACTCCTCTGAGGCAGACCCATGTATAATAAGCACACTCCTCCTCCTCTTCCTCCTCCCGTGGCACATTAAAACACAAAGAAGCCTCTGACCCGCCTCACTCCCACTTCTACCACCTCCATCAGCGGTTCTGCTCCTCCTCTCTCTCTCTCCTGCGTGATTCATCTTGCAAACAGTGAGTTTTCCCATCAACATGCACGTACTTGTTGTAACAGCCTGCACCTTTAAATATATGTACATATCTATGTTTGTCTTTTAAACTGTTTCTTAGTTCAGTTCTGCACGGATCGCGCTGGGTTTTTGGGCTTCTGTTATTGTGCTTGGCTTGTGACGTTTAAAGAGAGCGAAAATCCAGATGTGTGAAAAGCCTCCGTTCATTTCGCTTTATCGAGTCGCAGCTGGCAGCGAGGGAGCGGAAAACAGAGGAAACAAAACGTCTGAGTTTATGATGGAAACACTGACTCTTGCATTGCTTGTTATTGGGGACATGTCTTGTTTTTGCCTGTTATTCTCTTGCGAATGAAGTGGAGCGCAAAGGAAATCGGCGACAGACGTGCAGGAAGTAGAGTAGTTTGGATGTTATGTAATAGGGGAGAAAAAAAAAAAGGGAAATGAAAAAAATATATATGAAAGAACTGGATGGAAGTCCTGGATTCTATTATATTCACTTCCCTTTATTCTTTATAAATGCATGCTTACTAAGCTATCTTCACAAGCACTGAAGCTCAAAGTGCCTCTGACAGATGAAAATCAATTAGAGATGCTCTTCCAGTCATTTTATCCCCACAGACCTGCAGCTTTTATGCTCATCACTGTTTCACATTAGTGTCATTACCAACGCATCTTTCTCCAGACAGCTAATGACTCCTGTGTTATCTGGAGACTTGTCCATGATGCAGCATTATTGATCAGGACTTTACAGGAAGTCCACTGGGTGTTTTCCTCCTTCACTGAAACACAGGAGCTGCAGGCCGCCCGCTTAACACACAGCTGAGCAAACCCTGCAAGAATAATAATTATATTCCCTCAGGTAGTGGCGTGTGATTGTTTGGATTACGTGTGTGTGTGTGTGTTGTGACCGGTGGCAGGCTTTTCCTAACACATTATCTCGTAACAAGTGCGACACCCTGCACAATCAGCGGCTTTGGGCTGGAGTTTAACAGAAAGTAAATGGAGTTTAAGCTCCGTGGTTTACCGTCGTGGACAGGGTCAGGGTTGTGTCATCACGGGCGACATCAGCCTCGCTGCAGAAATAATCCTGCTGGAACCCAGACTTGTAATCTGGTCCTTGTGTAATCAGGCCATACTGTACAATCTCCTGCTGCTGCTCCTCTAAAGACTCACTGCTGTCTAACGTTTGATTTGACACCAAACTTCCCGTAAAACTGGGGGTCTCAGAGGCACCGTAGCTTGTTCACAGAGTAGATTTACTATGCTGCAGCAACACTGACTAGTAATAAAGTAATATCATTTCACTCCATATCAGCTGTAAAAGTATATGACAGGAGTTCAAAAAGTCGGTTGTGCACGTCGTGTTGCATTACTACCTGGACGTATGATGATTACCTTGTTTATTTTGGCAGAAGCATGATTTGCTGATTAAATATCAGGTGATAACAGGACAAAGTCCCCGCATCATGCATGTTTCAGTTATTATCAAATATACTTGATTTTATAGTTTCATTTAGTTGCAGTTAGCATGACATAAAGCATTATAAAAGTCAATGATTTACAACCCTTTCATTAATAATCTGTGTTATTTTTATCCTTCTTTTTCCCCCCAGCAAATAAAAGTTCATTCAACTCTCCAATTTATACGAAACACTCAGGAGAGGCCCGTCTCTGATATACAATGTTAGATATAGTTAATGTAAGAAAGTCATCTCAATGTCATCTGAACCATTTATTTTGTAGACTTGTCGGCAGCAGCAGTGAATGACTAATTCAGGTTCTAAGAGCTCGTTGGTCTGGTTTACTTTATATACTTAAAAGCCAAATATGGTTGTGAGAGGCCCCTCTCAAGGTAACACACCCATATATATATATATATACCAGCTGTGGGTTAGTGTCTCTCAGTTGTTACCCACATATCTGCAAGCAAATAAATGTTCAGGATGCATAGCGCGTCGTTGATGCTAAAACAATATCTTTCACACCTTGTGCTCTGTGGTTTTTGCATATTATTTACAGACGTTCATGCACAGCAACGTTTTGCAAGGCAAAAACATTGAAATCGCCCCTCGTCCACTTATTCATGCCTCCGGCCTCCTGCATCACCGTATTTATTCTCCTGCTTTTCTCCTCGCCATGTGTGTCTCAGAGCCATCATGGTTTCCCACAAGGAGTTTCAAACTGCAGGGAAGGCGCCAGGTCTGCAGGTGTGGCGTATCGAGAACATGGATCTCAAGCCGGTGCCCAAGGGCCTGTATGGCAGCTTCTACACCGGGGACGCCTACCTGCTGCTCTTCACCACCGCTGCGCCGTCTTACAACATTCACATGTGGCTAGGTGAGACGTGTACGCACACATCAGTAGTTTGTGGCAGCATATGACAGCCTCTGATTCTGTTTTAGCTTGTACTGTGAAAAAAGGGAACCTCGCGTGCACAGCTGAAATCTCCTTGTCGTGCAGTATAATATCAGTACTGCTGTCAAAGTAGGAACTATTATGCATCAGTTTGGATGTTCCCTAAATCTATTTTTCATCTAATATGTTATTTTCTCAGAAATTATTTTTGTTTCTGAATTTAGTTTGAGCTCCTCTGTTCAAACGGTGTAGTATTGTCATCAGTTCCCATCTGAGGTCAATTACAATCGTAAATAATCCGTTTATAGTCAATAGGTCCTTCCTCTAACGCTGATACTCATACTGTGCATGTATACTGTGTACGCGACACAAACTTCCTTGAAGTTTGACACATTCATTTTTAGAAAACACAAACGTAGCTTCAGACACGATGGCATGTCAAGCTTCATCATGTGGTTTTGACACCGTGGCTGTGGGGTTTCGAGATCGACTTGGGCGTCATCTGATCTGTTGAAACTTCCTCTATTGTATGAATAGCTGAAAATTTCAACCCCCAAATGTCATGCCAGCTTGTGAAATTCCTCTCCGTTACACAGTTCTCTCTCTGTGCTGTCTCCTTCTTGTTGCGCTGTAGCCTCAGTTCAGACCTGTACGGAAAAACTTTTCCCTGTCTCCTCAACTAAATTTTCAGTTGCATAACAAAAACAGAGCATGACTCACATCTGGAATATCCCGGCAAGCCACAAGAGACACGCACTTGTGCTGTTAGTCATGTAAAATGAAGGAATAGTTTTATCCATGCTGTGTGCCATCTCACAGTGACCACAGGATGCAGAGCGCCTCTGCTGTAGATGTGGTAAAAGTGATTTAGAGACTCCAGTACTGACTCAGAGCTCCAAGCAGGTCACCGCAGAGACTAAAGTGCTTCAGTTTGCTCTGTGAAAAACTCCGTCCTCAACTATTAACAGCAATTAAAGGATTTTGCAGAATTTTTGGAGAACGCATGTGTGGTTTTTTTTCTCTGCAGGGGATGAGTGTTCGCAGGATGAGAGTGGAGCGGCTGCCATCTTTGCCACACAGCTGGATGACTTCCTGGGGGGTGGCCCGCTGCAGTTCAGGGAGGTGCAGAACAATGAATCCACCACCTTTCTGGGATACTTCAAGTCAGGCATCAAGTACCAGGTGAGCTTCACCGTGCAGCAGAGTCAGATTTAAATGGGTGGCGTTGCTATCTGAACGCAGACTCTAGATCAGTGGTTCCCAGCCTGAGGCTCCAGATCTCAAAGAGGGGCCCAAGAAAAGATTATACGGGTAAAAATTAGGGTAAAAAAATGTCCTTTATTTATCAAAAGTCACCGTTAAGTCAGCTTCAGTGTTTAAATGTTTTTCTATCTTTGTCACCTATATGTCAGTTTAATGATCTTAGTGGCATTTCCTAGAAAACAATTTCAAAAAGTGTATGACTCATCCAGCACTAGGTGCATGTGAATACTTTGCATTCAATTAATTACTTCCTAGAATTTTCATGTCCCAGCCTCTTCCTCCTTTACCGGCACCACTACCAGTCTCAAATCTGAACATGTATGCCTGGTGTCTGCTCAACCTTTGTAGCTGACCAGTGAGATCAGATTAAGCTTTTCAGGAGGGAGGTTGTCTCCTTAGCTTTCAGTTTTTACAGGAAACATGTAAATATGAGGATACTGTACTGCATGGAAACTTAGCATTTTGTGCTAAACTGTTTCACGTGTGCGACTGAAGGTTGTATCTGTTAAACAATGATGGGAAATACGGTTCTTTGAAGGGAGCCCAATCAAATGACACAAGATCTGTTTAAAAAAAACTATACATTTATGAATTGCAAACATTGCACTCTGCTTTATGAGTGTTTTGGCTGTGGAAGTAGATCGAAATGCTGCTGGGTTTTTGAGTTCGCCCCGTACGCCCTGTCTGGCGAGTTTAGACGTTTACTGAAAGCATGCATGCGATGCGTTTAGGGAGCACTGGTAATTTCTATGGATAGAAAATAGCACTCGCGCTAAACTGCATGAGTTACATAACGGTACAACCCCTCTACCACAAGAACATTTTCAACATGTGGGAAACATGGTAGTAGAATTTGTGGACAACAATACAAATAACGGCCCTCACCAAGGAAAACTCGCTTCCCTTTGTTAAACGGAACTGGATTGTTCTCAAACCACTGTTAAATATCAACAAGTTGGAGTTGCTCCAGGTTACAGCATCACACTGCTGCTGGAGTGGCTGCGAGATCTTAGCATCTTTTAATAATGTGTCTTTTTGCGGAGAAAAAATAAAAATAAAAATCTGGGACCGTCAGCGCTAGATTAATAAGTTCATGATTAAGGTTTTCTTAGGCAGTTTTCTAGCGTGTTTTCAGTCTGTAGTTTTATAAAGTGAGCAGATCTCTCATAAACAGTGAGAGTTATGATGACAAATATACACACTGAGCCCCAATCTGTGTCAGAACTGACCGATGTCTGAACAGTTTAATGATTGTCTCAAGCTTGTGAACTTTGCCGTGCAGTTAAGCCGAGTCTGAAGTTCAGAGGAAACACCACATACTCCTTTTGCTATTTACATCTCAGGGCGTGTCTGACGGACAGACTGACTATAACCGAGGCAACCAGCCGGTTCAAAGGAGGACATTTTAAAAACACAGGCAGAGCCACTTTTACCAGCCATCTGTTTCTCATTGCAACGAAAAAACATCCAACCCCCATCCTGGATTCAGCTGAACGTAATTAGACCAAATACTTGTTTACTAGATTTGCTCGACGGTGGAAACTTCTCTGCATGTGTCAGTCCTCACACTAACTCAGTGTCCCTCAGAAAATGGAGCAAAAAAACAGAAGAAAACCTGATCGTCCCTTCACAGTGTCGGTAACTCCACTGTTAGGAAACAATCCTTAGAATAAACAGAGCCCTGCATTGTTGCCATGGAAAATTTTTACTACCACTCGGCACAAAAGGCTAACAGCATGAACGTGGTTTCCATTTTGTGGTCTAAATAGCCCACGGCCTCCAGATGCTAACTAGGCTTTGTGCTCTGTGTGTAGCTGCACAGGATGAGGTACTGACTCTTGTAGGTAATGTTTCATTGAAGAGAGGTCTGCACTTTGTTATCGTTCTCATAACCAGACAGGGGTTGATCTCAGCCTTGAAAAGCCTTTCAAACATCCTCTGTCCAAATGCTGGCTCTTCCCCAGTTGAGAGTATTTCCATTACTCATTTGCATGTCTTGTTAATACTTGTCGTTTTTACTGGCTTCACTAAGGAGGGCTCATTACGAGGCGTTCCTAAATCCCAGGTACTACAGAACAGACATGATCCTCCTTTTGTCCAGAAGCAGGCATCATGCTAGTTTCTTCAGATTTCTTTGTCTGTGTTAGCTCTGATTTATGGTACATGTTAATCTCATTATCTAACTGCACAATACACAGCCCTTTGTTGCTTGAGGTTTCACAGTGCTGTGTTAAAAACCTTTCCTCCTCCCTGCTCTTGTCAGCTTTGTGTCTCGTGGCTCCACACTTCCTGTCTCCCACCTCTCACATTTGTGCGTTTATCACTTCATTGCCCTATATATAATAGCTGTAATTAAAACCGAGATGATGTAAAAGGAGTTAATCTTCCCTCATGAACATGCTGTATTTCCAATTTTGCTGAGATTAGATTAGATAAGAATGTTTTTCCTTGTATTTGACTTGTTACAGAAAGGGGGCGCGGCCTCAGGTTTCCACCACGTTGTGACCAATGACATGAATGTGAAGCGTCTGCTTCATGTCAAAGGTCGCAGGGCCATCAGAGCAACTGAGGTGGCCATGTCCTGGGGCAGCTTCAACAAAGGGGACTGCTTCATCATCGACCTGGGAAAGGTAAGATGGTTTTTAAATCATTTCTTATTTGTTAAACTCATACATAAACAAGCTGGCATTAAGAGCTGGGGTACGCTGTCAACACAGTCCAACACAGAGAGATGAACATCCATTCACACTCACATTCACACCTCCAGCCAATTCAGAATCACCAGTT
This sequence comes from Chelon labrosus, assembly GCF_963514085.1. Lineage (NCBI taxonomy): Eukaryota > Metazoa > Chordata > Actinopteri > Mugiliformes > Mugilidae > Chelon > Chelon labrosus. Next base: position 9,610,308 of record NC_140342.1, read on the forward strand.
AACCTAACAAACATGTCATCCTTTTGGGATGTGGGAGAAAGGCGAAGCACCTGGAGAAAAGGAAAAACATGTAAACACAGACATGCCCCAGCCTTTTGAACCAAGCACCTTCTCTCTTTGAGACAACAGAGCTAAACTGCACCACCTAGCCGCCTACGTTCAGCATCAAAAGTAAAATTACTTGGCCGCCATGTGTGCCGAATTACTGATGCAATTTGGCATGCTGCAGCCAAGGTTATTCTATTCTGTTGTGTTGTGTAATATTTGCAATGCAACATATTTTAGGAGCTCATCATATACTTTATATTCTTAATCTGTAAATTAAGCAGCAACAAACACTCACACAGAACAGCATGTTTGCGGGTGGCCTACCTATGTATTTTACTAATATTTGTGGTGTATATAATAATGCCGTCTACTCTACACTGTGATTAAATAGCTGAGGCCCACAGCTTTTGAATATATTTCTCTCCAACAGGACATCTATCAGTGGTGTGGCAGCGAGTGTAACCGCTTCGAGCGGCTGAAGGCGTCTGAGGTCAGCCTCGGCATCAGAGATAATGAGCGCAATGGCAGAGCCAAGGTGCACATGGTGGACGAGGGGGGAGAGCCGGCCGATGTCATACAGGTCAGACACGCACGCATTCCTCGTTTCAATTCTCTCTTGAACAAACTTTAATGCCTTTTAATGCCACTGAGTTAGTCAGCGTGGGAACCAGTGGACACAATGCCGTCCTGTGTGATGTGCTGCTCATGTGCCAACTTGGTGCCAAGGCTGCATTGTAAACACTTCCTTTACAACGTGGGTGGAGAGGAAACGCCATAGAGGCCTAATGAGAGAGAGAGAGAGGGGAGCTGAGAGATTTACAGAGTGTACTTTCAATTTATCAAGAGAGGAAAGAAGCTTTAGGTCAGAATCTACAAAACAAATCACTGCTGTTGTTTCTTTGTATGTGTATAACAGTATTACAAACACATCGTACTTAATTCATCTGCTTGTTGTTTAGGCTCTAGGGCCCAAAACCGCTATCGCTCCCAGCACTCCGGATGATGACAAGGTGGACACGTCCAACAGGAAGAAGGGTGCCCTCTACATGGTGAGAAACACAAGTGACAGTCTGTTAAAAGAAACTTCTCTATGTGGGAACATAAGATTTCATAAATCGGGTTACAGTAGGCAGGACTTGATAACTGTGAAAAAATGCGCTGTCCTCAGTACACTTATAATTTAAGACTTGAAAAATATGCATTCAGCTGAGCATTTCAATTATTGAACAAGTTCCTGATGGTGTCCCTTTGCTTTGCAGATCTCCGATGCATCTGGTTCAATGAAGGTGACATCTGTGGCTCCATCCAGTCCCTTCAAACAGGCCGCATTGTCTCCTGAGGAGTGCTACATCCTGGACAACGGGGTGGACGGGAATATCTTTGTATGGAAAGGTATCAGCACCGTCGTAGTCTCAGTCGTGCAGCAGAAAGTTTCGCGATCGGGCTCCTAAAGTTTTTAGTGTCCCTTGCTGTCCACATTTTGTCTGAGAAACATACAGGTTGTCATGTCTCATGTGACTCTAAACAGGTCCCAAGGCCAACACGGCAGAGCGTAAAGCAGCCATGTCCGCGGGTCAGAAGTTCATCAAAGACAAGGGATATCCCAATAAGACACAGGCAAGGCTGAGATATATTTCACCGAGCTCACAGAAATATCTTACAGTGAGAATAAAAGGGAAAATGTGTGAACACAAGAAGAATTCACATCTGTGTTTGACCTGCAGATCCAAGTTCTTCCTGCGGGAGGTGAGACCACTCTGTTCAAGCAGTTCTTCAGTGACTGGAAGGACAAGGACCAGACTACCGGCCCCAGCAAGGCCTACGCCATCGGCCGCATAGCCAAAGTGGAACAGGTGCCCTTTGACGCCTCCACCCTGCACTCAAACAAAGCCATGGCAGCTCAGCACGGAATGGTGGATGACGGCAAGGGCAAGGTCCAGGTAAGGGGTGTGTTGGAAAGTGAAAACATGGCACAGATAAACACAGCGGCGAGTTGTTTTAAAAAGATTGCGGTGTGGTGTTCAGGTCTGGCGTGTCGAGAACGGTGACAGGGTGGCTGTGGATCCCTCCTCCTACGGTCACTTCTATGGTGGAGATTGTTACCTCATCCTCTACAGCTACAGGCAGGGCAGCCGGGAGCAACACATCATATACACCTGGTGGGTAGAAAGGGAGCCACACAAGTATGCATGGGGTATAATTTGTTTGATGCAGTTTGAAGCGCAAGTTCATTCTTCCCTTTATTTAAGTTGTCCTACCACACCCACTTTAACACCACTTAATGATCAGATTCTAGGAAAATAATTTAGACTGTGCGTTTGTGTTACTTTGTCAGGCAGGGGCTGAAGTGCACACAAGACGAACTGGCTGCTTCAGCGTTCCTCACGGTGAAGCTGGATGACTCAATGGGAGGATCCCCAGTTCAGGTTAGAACATGACGCACCGGCCACCTTCACGTCACTTACATAACCAGGCTAGGCTAGTTGACTAGACTCTGGGTTAGCCGTATGATAGACCATCCATCCATGATCTATTACCGCTTATTCTATTGTGGGTCGTGGGGGCCTGAAGCCTATCCCAGCTGACACTGAGTCAGCGGCAGGGTGCATCCTGAACAGGTTGGGTTGACGGTTTATCACAGGCTAATTAAAGGAATAGTAAGACTTAAGGTTAGCAGTAATTATGTTAGGGTTTTTTACTTCCTCAGTTCTCACATGAATAAATAAAAAATATTGTGGCCTGAGTTGATGTATGAGAGGAGGCTGAGGAAGCCCAGGTGTAGAAATCACTAACCACTCTGAAACTTCTAAAATAACACTCAACTTTTAACTCATGAACGAACTTGTGAATTTCTGATACAAGGTTGTTTTCTGAGGCATCTGATGAGAATTAAAATTCAGAGACAAATAAATCTGATGTCTGTGTGAATGCTGAAAATATACAGTTTTTTGGTGCTGATGTTATTTCAAGTCTCTTAACTGTAACCACTACAGAGGATTAAGTACATTTGACAAAGGCTGACTTTCTTTACATGGCTCTCTGCTATAAAAAGGAACTACCCAATACAACCAGCAGAGAGCAGTGTTTCACTAATTTTTATTTTGACCCCAAACTGTAGCATTAAAACATAAAATATGACATTTGATCAGCAATAATTAAAAGGCAACCCCTCACAACTTGGTAAAAACTGATGAGGACATCAGAGTTTTGCTTTTAATACTTCTCCTAAATGGACCATGTATGGTTTTACACATTTCCTTCATGTCCACTATGGTTTTAGTAGATCCAAATACATAATCATCATTAACATCGTTATTCCATTTCTGGAAACCTCAGTAATGCGGAGAAGCTGCTGTCCTTTCTGGAAAATTTTTATGTAGGGATATCACTATAGTACTTGTTTATAGTAGCTTTTTTTTAAAAAAATACTCATTTGTTTCTCTCGACCTCTCTAGATACTCAATTTCTGAATCCGTTGACAAGAAATCATTTGTAGTTAAACATGTTGATTTGCTCCTTTAAATCTTCACAGAGTTCAGTATGCCGATATCAACTGTAGTTTTATTAAAATTATTTGTGCTTCACCTCATTCGTATTCTGTTCTGTTCACCATTCCTGATTACTGTAGGTTAACTACAATAACTAGAAAAGTGCTTACTGGAGAATTTTCTTATTAACTTATCTCTGCCCCTGAAACAGGTGAGAGTGACTCAAGGTCAGGAGCCTCCCCACTTGATGAGCCTCTTCGGGGGCAAACCCATGATCATCCACAGTGGAGGAACGTCACGCAAAGGCGGTCAGTCTCAGGCTGGCGCCACTCGCCTCTTCCACATCCGACAGAGCTCTTCCCGCGCCACCCGGGCTGTGGAGGTGAGCTAATTTGCAGAACACTAAGTTATATGTGTGTGTACAGGATGTCCAAAGTATTCCCTCTCTCACCTGTCTCCTGCATCGTCAGGTCGCGCCCTCCGCCTCCAACCTCAACACCAATGACGTGTTTGTGTTAAAAACCCCGAGTGCCCTGTTTGTCTGGCGGGGTGTGGGTGCCAGTGACGAGGAGATGGATGCGGCCAAGCATGTGGTGGGCTTTCTGGGTGGTAACCCCAGCCAAGTGTCAGAGGGCAAGGAGCCAGGTAAGAGAAAGGACAGCTGATAATAAGGTTTACCAGTGCTGTTGCTCAATTCTCACCTGCCCTGAAAAGAAACTAGGAGACAGGGTGTATTTTACTGTATTTATCCGGCAATGTTGATGTTACATAATCTAATCTTTAATATCCAGTGAAGGCAAATATGGTCTAATTTAAACAACTCTTTAAGGAATAAACACTTTAACTTTTTTGCATCCTACAAAAATGTTAGAAGAGCATAAAATGACTTATTGCTGCATGTTTTATGGAGCCTTTCAGGTCTATTTTCCCTAACCAGTCACAGTAATGTCTGATGACGCTGACAGGAAAAAACATTTCAGATCTGGTTTTAATTAGACTTGAAAAGATGATGCCTCTTGTTACTCACTGGCCCAAAGATGTTGTTGTGATTCACTTCCTGGTAGAACAAACAAAGCGCTGATTAGATGGAGCAAACTATTTGTAGCTGAAGGCTGTTTTCTCCTCTCCCAGCTGATTTCTGGTCTGCTCTGGGCGGCAAGAAGGATTACCAGACCTCCAAGAGTCTGCGTAACGTGCAGCAACCCCCGCGTCTGTTCGGCTGCTCCAACAAAACTGGAAGACTCATTGTAAGTCACTGCATTAGTGAAGCGATGGGAGTAGGACTACTTTTTTTTTCTTATCAGGCCTTGCATAAAACAACACAGTAGTGTTTTCAGGTACCTAAGCTTACACACAGTTTTCTTTTGTGCCATCTCTCAGGTGGAGGAGGTACCTGGAGACTTCACTCAGTCAGATCTGGCCACCGATGACGTCATGATCCTAGACACCTGGGACCAGGTAAGATGAGACATTTGAGTTTTTATGTGAATGGCGTACTTGTAAAACTCTGCTGTGGATTATCTGAGTGACTGTGGATGTCTGTCTCCTCTTCATAGCTCTTCCTTTGGATTGGCAAAGACGCTAATGCAGAGGAAAAGAACGGAGCTCCCAAAATAGGTTTGTTCCATTACTACTCTAAATTGTCATTTTACTCTCATTAGATACTAGCTGCCACACATCATTCTGGTTTCATAGCTGCTGGTTTTGGAAAAGTAAAAGATTTGAAAGACACTCTGTACTGCCTCTCTGTACTTGGTGGGTTTAGGTATGTAAGGTCCAGATCAAAACAATCACAGTAAACATATATTTCTTTAAGATCTGAGTCAGAACTGACTGTAACTACTCTCAGGATCCTTTGTCACCATTCACATGCACTGAGTTTATGCTATTTAGCTATAATATAAGATGTAATATAATCAGTGACTACACACTCACTTGCCAGTTCATTTGGTACAGTAGAGAAAATTAATCGATGCTAGTGTAACAGTCCTGCACATTTAAACTGCGTCAGAAAGGTGGTAAAGGTGGTAAACACAAAAAATCTTCTGTTATTTAGCCTTTAGTTTACCTAAATCATCTTTTCACACTATGGCATGAATGATCACTTTTCATGATGCCATTGTGTCTCATGTATGCATATTTTGCCAAGGGGGACTCTCAGGGCAGGACGGGTTTTGGCTGGGTTTTACGTGGTAGTATTATACGTGCCCTGGCATGACTGAATGCATGACATGCCACATCTTTTATGATGACTTTTGACAACATTGTTTTACAAATGAAATCCACGGTTTTCAACAGAGACCTTAAAATGTGTGTTCACTGATCTGTAGCTACCAAGTCAGGCACGACTTTTTAAATCTGTGCTAATTAATATTTCTTTTGGTAACAACAGAATTGTGCACAGTGATGAACCCACGCAAAATTAACTTATCAGTCCCTTTATAGCTGCAGCAGGCAACTGTTTTCAGTATAAAAGTTCTTCTAAAACTCAGTGTAGGATTTCGTGACATCTGCCGATCGCAACCAGCTGAATATCCCTCGACTTCAAAAAGTGTAGGAGTGGTTCTTCAACGTAAAAATGTGACAGTCTAGCCAACGGTAAAATACTTTAATGGAACATAGTGTGCTCTTTGGAAGAGGGCCACAGTTATAGATACGAAGGTCTCATTCTAAGACAACAAAAACACTATGTTGTGTTGTTTGTTAGGAGACAACATACTAATGACAGTACTGAAATTGTCATTAGTATGTTGTGATGAAAAGATAATTATGGAGAATACATTCCATTCCTTCTAAAAGCTCCCCACTGAATCTTAAACAAAAGGCTTATCAACCCCACCACAACTAGACCAGCACCAAACAGCAGACACATACTGTTAGCAACCAGCTGGTGTACATAGTGGAGCATTTAGTAGCTGAAAATGCTTTACGAAAAACACATATTTCACTCAGAAGTTAGAGCTCAGGGAGAGGGAATATTGGATTTGCTAAGTGGCTATAGAAACACACGTCTAAATGAAAGACGATCTTGATCTGAAATCATTTATTGAAGGTGTTCCCTTTATTTACGTTGTCTGCAAAGTGATAACGTTAGATTCTTACATGTTTTCACTTTCTGTCTCTTGTCTCTTAACCTACCCTGCCCTCTCTCTACTCTTTGCCCTTCAGCAAAAGACTATGTGGACACAGACCCCTCCGGTCGCAAAGGACTGCCCATCACTACCATCAAACAGGGAACAGAGCCCCCCACATTCACCGGCTGGTTCCAGGCTTGGGATGCCAAGATGTGGGACACAGATCCACTGGACAGAATCCGTGCCCGTTTTTGAGCACAAGACGCTTCCTCTCTCTCTGACTCCTTACCTATTCAGCACTCCCTCTTCTTATTTTTGTTCGTCTTAAGCCGAGTCCCTAAGTGCCAAAACCAATGTTATCACTATTATCAGGTAAAATGGCTTCCTCTATGCCTTAGTCACGGTGCAGTGCACTGGACTTCATAAACAGGAATGCATCACATCAGTAGTCAAGCAGCGTCCTCCAGGAGCATTATCTTTAATTGGTAGAAGTAGTTTATTGATCTGTTGCATCCAATAGCTTGTTGCCTTCAATTCTTCAACAAATATTCCTAATATAAGTAGGAAATTACTTTTTGTAGTGCAGAAGAAACCATTTTACTTTCCTTTCTGTATGTCTTTGTTTTTCATAATGAGCTAGTACAACCTGTTGGAATGGATTGCTCCTTTACCATGAACATCTACATGGTTGTTTAGTTATAGGTACTGTAAGGTTGTACACTTACTAGAAGTTGCATGCTGCATTTTTTTTTTATCATATTCTGTGCTTGTGAATTTTAAAGGGCGTACAGTGGTATGTCCACACATCAGTTCTGTCAACTCTTCATTAGATGACCTGAAACACTGACGCGAATGGCTTTTAAATAAAATACTCCCAGTATTCAAAACTTGTGGTTTTTGTGAACATGTTCAAGGCCTAAGAGTGAAAGAATAAAACCAATGTGCACCACTCCACCAGCATGTTTATAATTTGAATCCACACCTGCAGAAACGGTCTGAGGGTCCGTCAGCCAGATCTCATTTAGTTTGTCTCTCCTCTTTCTCTCGGGATGAGAGACTGGGATCTTGTTGTAGCTTGCAGCATCTGTCAAAGTGGGAAGAAGACATGAAAGCTCAGTTCACAGCTGTGCCGTCCTTCAGGAGGTACAGACAGCTTTCTCTTAGAAGAAAAAGAAATAGCATCGCAACCTGGGAATGTCTCATGCTTGCAATACATTCAATTGATATATTGAGCACTGAGTAATATGCAACTTAAATATATGCAGATCAAATCTGCAATACACCCCATTTAATCCTTTTTAAAAAGGGGGCTCCTATGAGTGTTTTAATAATTTACTCGGTATCTTTTCAAAGCATGTGAGCTTTGAAAAGCACTGAGGTGACGGTGGCAAGGAAAAACTCCCTCTTAACAGGAAGAAACTTTGACAGAAGAGAGCAGCAGGAAGAACAAAATGAACATACATCTGTCATACGTACACTGATCAGACATATCATTAAAACCACCTTCCTAATATTGTGTAGGTCTCCCTTGTGCCTCCAAAACAGTTCTGACTCATCAGAGAATGGACATGGGCCTTCTGAGGGTGTCCTGTGGTGTCTTTCAACAGAATGTTATTAGTGGGGGTCTTTGGGTCCTATGGGTTGAGGGGAGGGGCCTCTGTGGATCATCCCACAGATACTTGATCAGTTTGGGATCTAGTGAATTTGGAGGCCAGGTCAACAACTTGTGTTTTCATGTTTTTTGAGTTGTTCCTAAACCGTTTTTGTGTGTGTATGTGTCAGGCTGAATCCTGCTGGGGATGGCTGCTGCCATCAAGGAGTGTCAATGCTATGGGGTGAGGGGGGCCTGGTCTGGTCTAGGTGGGTGGTACATGTCCAAGTAATATCCACATGAATGCCAGGTCCAAAAGTTTCCCAGCAGAACATTGCATTGTCACAAGATGGTCAATGTTATTTACTTCTCCTATTAGTGGCCATAATGTTATGCCTGATCAGTGTGCATCTAACTAAAGCATACATGTCGCATCTAATCATGACACAAGGTATGTTCCATAAGAGATTGATAATGAATATAAACAAGAGCACAGAGTACACATAAAACTGTCAGTGGCAATAGTACAATAGTAGTTCCATTACAGATTACAGAATATGAGAGAGATTATAAGCAGGTTGGAGAAATATGCATTCAGATAGTGGATAACTATAAACGATGAAATATAGACCAGAGTCTTTAGTAAGGAATCTCAATATTGAGTTTTGATTTTTTATTTATTTTTAATCCGGACTCAAACTCTTGAACCAGGTAGATTCTCCAGACTGGGGTGTCTATTAATTCATGTAGTAAACCTAATTCTGCTTAAATCTGTGCAGAATATCCTGAGACCTTGTGCAGTAGCCATATCTATTCTCAACGTGGATCAAGAATAGACTTTGAAGGACAATGTGTTGGGCACCAAACACGAGAGAGGACCTCTAAAACCTCCCTTTAAATAGCCCTGCAGGCTGTACCCGCACAACAGGGGCGCTATCACAGGCATTCAATGACACAGTAACCTGCATTACCAGCCTCTATTGCAATGCGGTGGCGCTCCACAGATCTTTCCCCGGTCTGGTGTCGGCTGCTCAGGGATAAAGCAGAGCGCTATTTGGTCATGTGATTCCTGTTTTTTTTTTTTTTTCCTCCTCTTTTTCCTCCTTCGAAGTTGAAAGGCAGGAGCAGAGCAGTGTGGAGGGGGCCCAGCTTTGCCTTCCTACTTGCCGTGGATGCAGCGTTTTCGTCCCTTTCCAAGCCACGTTTTTGTTTATTTCTCGCTCCGTGTGACATTTTCACCCCCGACACTTCCTTCGCGATGGCGGGGGCTATTATAGAGAATATGAGCACCAAAAAGTTGGTGATAGTGGGAGTTATTCTGCTCTTGTTCCAGGCGTTTGCCTTCATGGTGGGCGGTTTAATTGGTAAGTTTTTCTCCTCTTCATCCTCACTTTTATCTTCCGCTTAGCTAACGTTTGGCACGCGCGTGTCCTTTGAAATTTAACGGCTGCAAAACGGTTGAAAAAAAGCTAAAAGTTTGAAGTTGTTTGTTACACAATTCACACAAAAAAAGGTAAGGAAGGTTTTTATAGAGACAAAAGACGACGGGCGCTAACTTTTAGCTGTATTTTACTTCGCAAACAAACAAAGCTTCACCTCTAAATCACTGCTTTGTGTCAAGGTGTTCGCTCCCTGCGTGCCTCTAGTCGCTGGCTTCATGGGTTAGGCTAAAAAGGTACCAGGGCGCCATACTTTGTGGGTTAATTTCCTATTAATGCTTTGTGTTTTTTCACTTCTTTGATCCAAACCCGAATGTTCTGTCCCCCCCTTTCCTCCTCATACCTCCTCCTCCTCCTCCTCACGTATAATGTCTGTCTGCTGTGTGGGGGCCCCAGGCAGCATCTCTACCTTCCTTTCACTCCTTTCCTCCCCCCTCTCCTGTGTCTCCCCTTCTCCCCAAATCCCTACCGCCTGGCAGGCAGAGCATTCATGTTGCTTCCTCTTCCTCCCAGTTTCATTTGCATTGAGGCACACAGCTGTCAAAGTTGTATCTTTTGCCGTGAGGTGTGTATTGGAGTTGCCGTCAAGTTTCTTCAAATCCACCCACTCATGCACACCCTCAGTCATGGATGTTGAGTTCATGTGAAAGACGCTCAGTCTGGAAACCATCCACCAGCCTCTCGTGTCCCCGCAGTCCCCCACTCGATCTCTATCTCCGAGGCTGATAAATTAGCTTGTTTGGTTCATTCCTGGCTGAGATGGTTTTAATGAAGCTAGATTCCTTTGTGTTTGCTCGGTGGCCAGGGGGCGGCAGGGGTAATTGAGTAGAAAGGGGTTTTTCTCCCCTTGTTTCCCGACAAACCCGGGAACACGGCATGGGGTCATCGGGCTGAGGGGATGGCCATTATTCTGGACACACTGCGATGGAGACTGAAGGAGCCGATGATCTGCTGGACTCACAGGGTCGCTTGATAATTGAACTCCAAGGGGTTCTGGATATAACTGGGTTTAATTCAGTTGGCTGTGTAGTCTTTGTTGCTTTGTGCTTTTAATTTTACGCAGCTATTGACACCCTTAACATTGCCCTGGTTGAGTTTTATGATGGCGTGGCGATCCTGTTACACATAGGTGTGTAAACCGTGCCTTTCACCCTTTAGCTCTTTGTCATGAGTGAACAGATAAGATTAGATGTTCAGATAAGTAACCAGATTGTTCTGCACAATGATTCACATTCGCACATATTTAGTGTTTTTTGACTTTCACAGTTTTTTCCTACATTTATGGTTGCTGTACGTTTGGAAACTAGGAAATGCTGAAATAACTAATGAGTCTCTAATCTCTTTCATGAGCTGGATCTGAAACCCCCTTTCATGTTTACCCCCATGAGCCGATACATCTGACAAGTACCCTCAACAGTGATAATAGGAGTCTTATATGTCTCTAACTACTTGACACATTCACAGTTAGAGGAATATTCCATTATTTCTTTATGGTGTGCTCAGCATTTTCATTCATTACATTAGTTTTAATGACGTCTAAGAGTTGTGTAACTTGACTATTATATCTGACATAAACCCATTTTTACATCATGAGCTTTTGTTGTACAAATGGGTTGTTTCCAGTTTTGCAAAAGATGTATTCCGAAAAACTGGTATGTTGCAATGTCGAACATTGCACGGGAGTTTTCATTCGCTCACAGCAAACATTCATTTGTCCTAGTTACAATGGTTTACATAACTCCCAAGTGTCTATTTGTTGTATTGTTAACATCGTCTGCCTGCTTAGTTTAGTATTGTGACAGGTTCTGGGAAGCATCCTTGTAGTTCCACATTAGCTCGTTGTTTTCTAACTTGGGTGACTCTGATTCCATTTCACAAACATGCAGTTCAGTGTGAAGTTTCCATTTGACATGTACTCTGCGAGAATTTGCACATAAAACATCAGTCTCATTCTAGTTTTTGAGTCAGTTGTATTGTTTGCAGCTCAGTTGGCACCACCTATCAGCTCTGTCTGGCTTGGAAGTTTCCCTGCCCACAAAACATTAGTGGGGAATTTCTGGATTTGCTCTGTTTTTATTATTATGCCCGGTGAAGATCTTCCGGGCCAACTGAATCGTTTCTGTAAGCTTTATGCTGTATTTTGTCCGCAACAAAATCGAGATATTTACATTCAGCTGTTTGTTTTAAAAGATATTACCAGCAAAATATCTTTAAAGAATGAACATCAATAGTTGGTTGCTCCGATTGGTTGCAAGACTATCTAGTTCCATGCAGAGGTATTTTTTCCCTGTTTCAGTTGGAACGCACCCCAAGATGAAATTTTAAATGGCTATTCCAGCCTAAATTGTGACTACATGGATTATTGTTTGTCGTACTGAGGTCTATTTACTTCAGAAGTAAGTCGTAGGTATAGAATGAGTTGACCACGTTCAACTACCATAAACTGAAAAACAAAGATGTAGTTGGTAGTTGGTAGAAGGCATTAAAATGGCATTTATGCAGAAACAAACACTGTAAGATAGGAAAATCCTTTCATTTGTCCCACAGGTAGAAGTTAGGGAATACTAAATATACGACAGATTTAATGAGACACTAATTGACCAGAGAGCTAATAAAAAGTGTTTCTCTTCTGTTTATGAATCGAGCAACCAACTTGGCTTTTGAGGTCAGAGTTGGTGGTTCTTCTGACTTGTGGTGGTATTCCAGCCGAAATCTCCTACTGAGAACCCTAATACTCCTACAAATGAAACCAGTTTAAAAACCAACCAGAGTTTAAAACCAAATATGGCATTGCTTGTTAAACACCCGCGTGTTGTTTCTTAAAATCAGAATATTAGGGTGAATGCCAGACCACGGTAAATTTAACAGGCGTACTTGCCTGACGTCATGTTCCCTACATGAAAACTCACAAGTCTGTTTTGTCCTGAAGCTACACCTGGCCTCTCAGTCCTCTCAGATGTCGTTCACATCAGACCTCTATCTTTCACAGCAGCAGAGTTTTTGTGTTTTCCCAGGCATTACTAAAACTCTTGTGAGTAAAGACTACAAACGCCAGTCTCGTCAAGCTCATGAATCTCAATGCGTAAACAGTGTAATTGGTGCCTGAGAGCTTACAGGAATTTTCCCTCCCCATCACTTCAGAGAGAGACAGCCTTGCTACCAGGCATTTTCTAAACAGTGCTAAAAGTAATTGCCAAAGTGTTTGGACTGATTTGGCTCAAACCCAATCTGTTGACTGTTCCTAATGGTTGCTAAGATATTAATTTTGTCAGTGTGCAGTTAAATCCACAGTGCTCAACTTTTTATTTATTGATTTTTGTCTAAACTTTTTTGTGATGTATTAGTTTGAGGATAAATTTGGCTTGGTGGGAGCTTGAAACACTTTGCTGCAGTATTTCAATGTGACACACAGTCTAACATGTCTCCTGCTTTCTATTTGTCTTACCAGCTCCCAGCCCCACTACAGCAGTGCACTACTTGGCCACCAAGTGTGTGGACAAAATCAAGCACCGAGAGGAATCCAAATGGTTCATGCCTTGGGGTCCTAACCAGTGTGACAAGATCCGTTCCTTTGAAGATGCCTTGGCCAAGAAGATTGAGGCCAACAACATTGTGTTTGCTGTCCACATTCCTCTGCCCAACAAAGAGATGAGCGCGTGGTTCCAGTTCATGCTGGTCATCTTACAGTTTGACATCGCATTTAAGTTGCACAACCAAATAGGTGAGAACCATAGCCACCTTATTGTTTTCAAAAATGACAGAGGATGACACAGCTCGTGGCTTTACAAGACATGTGTTTGTTGAGCAAATCTTGGTTAATTGTATTTTCAAGCTGTGGATAGATACAAGTGCCTGTGCTTCTTGAGTTCTTGAGAATTTCTTGTTCTGCGTATTTTTTATTTTTTTTTTTACCCTGTGTTCTGAGCAGTGTCAATATTTTTGGTTTGTCTTTCTGGTGTTTATCACAATTGGAAGGAAAATATTTGCAAACCAAGCTCTGTAATATTTACATCCATTGTCGCGTCTAATCTTTCGCATCATATATTAAGGTGCAGTTGTTCCAATGTTGTCAGTATCACTCAGTGTTATGTTATACATTACCACCCATATAAGATGTCCTGGTAGGATCCTGGATTCTAATTTCCATCTATCTTGGTGCTTGAGGAATTGGGTCCTTTTGTAGCAGATTGGATTTTGTTACATTGAAAGGCAGCAAACAATGATGGATGTCCTGCTGTTTGCTCTCTATAGCCTTGTAGACCTTGGGGGATTTGTAGATGGGCTTGTCACACACACTTGCGACAGGTATAAGGAGAGTGGAGGGAGGTAATCTGCAGTGGTTTTATGTTGCTTGTCTTCGACCAGTGAAATCACCACGTCTCACCATTAACCCACAGTAATTGTTTGTCATAAGCTCGTAGCAAGGTAGAACAAATCAACTTTGCTGTAACCCATTCTTCATTTTCACTCAGTGTCATTGTTTTGAAGTGTATTGGAGGACAGATGGACTGCATCCCAGTATGTTAAAGTGCATGAATAAGGGTTGGGGAGGAGGAACAAGATAACAGGCATCTCTAAGAAGACGGTTTGGTGTCTTGGCAGGGTGCTTGGGCTCCTGAGGGAAGGGATTAGAGAGAAGATGAGAAAGTTTAATAAGTGACTGGATCACCAGTAGCGCCTCGGCAGGAAATGTTGACTCGCAACTGCAAATCTTAAGCTTACAACGTGTAGCTGGGTATGTTAATGAGTAATATAGCTATAAATTTTGATGTAAAAAGGTGCAGTATGTTGACGCTGACGATTGCTTGTAAACCATGATATAATCCACTGTATGCCTGTTTTCATAAACAGAACGTGATAAGAGGTATTGGTAAAAATGTAGAGAAGTTTATAAGTGTGTGGTATCATTTTATATGAGCCAACCTTTCTGGTCCGGCTTGTCTAAACAGTCATGGTATAATAGCGGCTTAGTCATCCGCATCCTTTACTTACTCGCATTTTTGGCCTCAGCCAAAATGTGTCAGGGGCAACGAGTTGTTAACTTTCTGGCTGTCTGACAGAGCAGTCAGTGATTCAGCCTGGACCACAGACAAATCTTTTTTGGCAAATGCTGCAGACTCATTTTGATCTTTCTGAGCTGCACGAGGTGCTGAGAGAACAAGTAGACTGAGATGCCAAATGTTAAAGATGCCACAATTGGAAGAAATCGTGTAGTGCAGCAGATTTGGGATTTTAACTTCGACCATTTTTAACACATGTTTTTACTTTAATTTTCTACCCAGAACACAATAGATTTCAGTTCCTGCATTGTCTCCGTTTCTGTATTGACCTAAGGCAAGAAAGCCCTGCTAAGAGTGTGTTGTAGGAATATTAGTAAAAGACAATTGCCTGATTTAGCTTAAGCAACGCATGGCTTTTTATTTTGAAAATATTCTTTTTGTATCTTATTATTTGGGATTTAGATTTTATTAAAAGGATGTTGCAGATTTAAAAATGCTTATAAGCTTGAACCCAGGGAATTGAGTCATCCTTAATTAACAAAATGACATTAAGTTGCCTTTTAAACCCTGACTAAACCACACAGAGCCAAAGGTGGGTGGATTCTGTTCTCCAGCTGTATGAAATGATCACAAGACCGTCCCTTCCTTGACCGCCTTATCTGTGTAACAGTGTCCTTTCCAGAGAAGCGCTACGGCTTTATTAACCACTCCACCCACCTGCCCCACTCTACCCCGGCACCAAGCACCCTTTGGCCTGGGTCCAGCAATAACACAGCTGTTGAGGAGGCTTAGTTTCCGTGGCAATGGCCGCTGGATCGGAGTGGAATGTTTGCATGAAGCGAGGTGACATTTGAGGGCGCCTGGCTCGACCAGTGGCAGAGAGGAAGGCATTACAGAGACAGTCGGCTGCCAGTTCTCATCTGGTTCCCTCTCTCCCTTCCTCCTCCTCTCTTTTTTTCCTTTCTTACAGCACAGGCCACTGGGTTTCTTTCTCTTCATTCCAGCTTGTTTCGTAATGGCACAAGAGGCACTCTGAGGGCTCGAGGAGAGAACACTTGGCTTTGTAATGTGATCTAAAGATGCAGTTTTAATAGCTTTGCTTTGGATTTTTTGTTGGATTCGCTGGGCTGGGCTGTTGGAGGCCAGCTCAAGGTCTTGAAATTCATGTGAAAAAGGAAGTGACCTAAATTTTCTGCCAACACGGAGAGCAGATTGTGTCAGTGATTATGTTTGCATATAGTATTGTGAAAGAATCCTACGAATGTGACTGTTTCAGATCCATTTTAAATGACCAGTCCACTTGAAACTGTTAACTTCTTTACTGACATCACTGTGTAAGATGCACAACATATTCATTGATTCTGAAGTACATTAGTATCTGAAACGCTAAAACTGAATGAACATATAGTGCTGGTTCAATAGTGAAAAGGCCACGTCTGTCATCAGGACTTCATTTTATCACATCATGAGGAGGAACAGGTTGTAGATTTGTGAAGTGATGAGCTTTAACTCGCATCAAAATACAGACATACACCCACGCCACGTCATAATTTACACTAGTGAAATGCATTCTGTTATAACATCCCTGCGCTAAATCATGACTTTGTGAAGGTTATGGTATTCAGCATCTGTTTTAAATAGCTGAGGGAGTTGTTGATGTAACCGTGTTTTCATTTTGGAGGCTGTGGTTTGTGGTACTAATGAATTGTAATGTTTTGTACCGACAAATGTTCGTAATATTTTGCTAACACCATTTTAATAGGTGGGCTAAGTAACAGAAACATTTTAGTGTTTAATTCGATCCAGTTTAACAGCGCCTCAACCTACATCCCACAAAATGATCATAAAAAAACAAAAAACTGTTCAATATAACAATCATAAAGGACAGTTACATTAGAAAACATTCATTTTAACTAGTGTACCTAATGAATTGGCAACTGAGGAAATCTGTAAATCAGTTCCCATATTGAAGTTTTCATATATATATGTCTGGTACTTCACATATACACCAATGTTGGGGCCACGCACAATTATTTTGTTGGCGTTCTTTAATGGTATTTTTAAGTGAAAAGGAAAAACAATTGAAGAGTGTTGATGACTCATCCTGCACTCATGGGCATATACTAATTTTGCATCCAATGAAGCGCTTTCTTACTAGCAGTACTGCCAGCTTTGGCACAGCTCTGCTCAGGCTATTTAAACTGAACAGATCACGGAGGCCTTTCTGACTCTGTTCTCTATAAAGAACACATTAATGAGAAAAGTCATTGGTACTCCACCAGCAGTTTCATGTGGAGTTTAAGGAGCGGATTTTTTTTTTGGAGCGAGTTTAAGTTTGCAATTTAATAGTGTGAATTTATTTTTTCACACATTATACATAAAACTCTGCAACAACTCTTTGTCTACAAAATATGATACTGATTTGAAAGTGAACTATTGCTGTGCTAAATATTTTATCCAGAGGACGGAGCGATGGTCACCATTGATGTGGGCCTGGCCTACAGAGACGACACGGTCAGCGAATGGACGGAGATGGCTCATTCTTTTGAACAGAGGAAGCTCAGTTGTAACTTCACTACTGCCAAGGTAAACACAATCTGTGCTTTACATTAATTCACACTTAGATTATCAAACATATTTTATTGACTAGGAGTAGAGTGCCGAAGCTGTGTCACGTCTGTGCTTGCAGATCATTCAGCATTTCTTCACTGGTCTTTTTTGAAAGAATAAGACCAATTACTGGGATTTACTTTCCTTTGTCCATGACCAATCTCCATCTGCTGCAGCAGTTGCCATGAGAAAGTGAAACACCAATTGTAAACACAGAAATTCCTGCTCCCATAGATGTAAATGTATAGCAATTTATGCTTTTGTTATTGTGTGCTGGTTTTGCTACCATCAAACTCACAGCCCAACTGGCAACTCAACACTCTTTTCTCGTTTTTTTTTACTAGTTGTAATTATCTCTGTCTACTTTGTTCAGAGCTGCCTGTCCTGCTGTTATTGCAGACATGTCTGAGCAAGCCTCAACTCTTCTACTCACTTGTGAGCTTGCCTCTTCTGTCCATTCAAGGACATTTAGCCCACAATTGTCTCCTGAAAACGGGAAGCTGAGTTCATTAAAGGCTGCCAAAACATAAATATTGAATGAGGAGTCGCATTGAGATGTTTTATATCATAAAAGGAGCCAAAGAGCATAATGTTGAGAGCCAAAGCTTAATGAGTTATTGTGTTTTTTTTTTTTTAAACGTCTGTGGAATTGATTGTAGGATTCATTTTGAATGATGCTAGCTTATCTCTGACACGGAAAGTTAATAATATGCTAATGCATTTCCATAGTGATATATTGTGTTGTCAGCTTCCACAAAAACGTAGGTAAAGATAACTTTAATGATCAAAACGTTACATAGGAATCTCTTTGTTGCAGTTTCAGATCCTGAGAAAGTTTTTGGCTGGTACATTGTTTTAACGTATGTTCTCCTGTGTGTTTTCCAGACCTATGAGAATGAGGGCCGTTACTATGAGTGTGACTTGCTGCCCTTCATGGAGGTCGGGAGCGTTGCCCATAAGTACTATCTTCTTAACATCCGCCTGCCTGTTAATGAGCGCAAGAAGGTCAACGTTGGGATCGGAGAGATCAAAGACATTCGTCTTGTTGTAAGTTTTCATTGTGAGTTTGTCACCTCCATCGTGTGGGTCAGCATCAAGCACCGTCACAAACAGCTGATTGTGTTTCTTTTTCTCCCCCAAGAGCATCCATCAGAACGGAGGCTTCACCAAAGTTTGGTTTGCCATGAAAACGTTTCTCACCCCCAGCATCCTCATCATCATGATCTGGTACTGGAGACGCATCACTCTAATGAGCAGACCTCCTGTCCTACTGGAGAAGTAAGGCTGCCATCTCATCATCATTGTCACTGTGTGTTCACCACTGTGTTCTAATCTAACTCTAATCCTCATATAACTAGTTAAGACCATAGGAACTCCGTCTTACTTTGATTCTGGTTTAGTGGTAATGAAGGATACGTCATAAAATGAGGACCTACATTAGTAGTCTGATTATAAGCTGCAGTGGCTCTGCTTCAGAATGTCTGCTCTGTGAAAGCACATATTAACTATGGATGAAATGTACAAGTAGGCCAAGCTAACCGTGTGCAGTATAGGTGACTGAGATCAGAGGGCGTTGTTCATCAGCGTTTGAGGAGGAATGTTATCTGTGTACATCAGCAGTTCTCAGCTTTGTAACTGCAATGTGGAACAGTTGGCAGGTCATTGTCAGCAAACAAGCCATACTCATATTCATTCCTATGGAAATTCAAGCCTAAATACAGGTACCTGTTCCTGAAGCAGATGGGTTGAATGCCATGCTGTGAAAAGTTGCAGCCATGCTCAGGGCCCTGTGTTTGTCTAACCCCCTGCTGTGCTGGGAAGACAGATCAGTAAGTGGCAGCGTTCTGCGCCACGGGAAGCGCCTGGCGAAGCGTGAAACGCGTTACAAAATCTGCAAGCTAGCACTCAACTGACACATGCTGCACACACACATTTAGGACAGAAACACACAAACCAGCAAGACACCACATGCACACAGCCACGCGCAGTCAATGTCTCTCTCCCCCTGTCTTTTCCGGCTCAAGGCTCTCATTCCCAGTTGAACAGCAGGCTTTCAGGAAGTGCGACTCGTACCCTATTTGTGGACAGTGGATGATTTTTTCATGTTGTAAAAGCTTTACTAGAGTCTCCTGTCATGCTAGCCCACAGAGGTGTCAGAATGGTAAACCTCAGACTTCCTCAAATCTTGGAGGGTAGATGTGAGAGGGAGCTCGCAAAGTGGAAATGGCTCAGGATGACGCCATGCAAAAAGTGAAAAAACTGAGTTTTTAAAAGGTAAATCATTTTAGAAAGTTGTGTTAAAACTGTACACTGCTCAGGAATGCAACGGACTTTGTGACCTATTGCAGGAAAGGCTTTGGTAGGATTAATAACATTAATAATGGCTGTGGTTCAGTTAAATGTGTCAGAGAATTGGACACGCGTATGGAATGCAAACATAATTCATGTTCTTTTCTATTTAAGACCTGTACCACATTAGTTTTACAGATTTTCCTACCAAAACCCTCTTTGTCTTTTTCCACACAGTCCCAGCTCTCTGTGTGTTTGCTGATGGGGCTAACGACACATTCCCTGCATACCAGTCAAATGTGGTTTGCCTCTGTTCTCGCTGCAGAACATTGCTGACGAGCTGTCTGGTGGAGTTGCTTACAACTTGTACTACATTCCTTGTGTTACCTGCAGTGTTTTCAGAAGTGTTTGTACCCGCATGTTTTAGGTCACCATCATCTTGTCTCTCTCTGTTTAACACGCACACACTGTAGCTCTGTTTTGCCCTCTTTACAGTCTATTTACGATCATCCTTTCATCTATCAGTGGCATGCAGAGACCTGCTGCAGTCACTGGGAAGACGAGCTCCATTTTGT
Source organism: Chelon labrosus (assembly GCF_963514085.1). Classification (NCBI taxonomy): domain Eukaryota; kingdom Metazoa; phylum Chordata; class Actinopteri; order Mugiliformes; family Mugilidae; genus Chelon; species Chelon labrosus. Next base: position 9,630,422 of record NC_140342.1, read on the forward strand.
CTTTCTGAATGCTGACTGTTCCTAGTTCATTGGCCCTTATTTCTCTCTAAATGTTCAGACTTCATGGTTGGGGGGGGGGGGGGGGGGGTTGGCTGTAATAATGAGGTGGAATTATTTAGAATTGGATAGACCTGTCTTCTGTGGGGGCATACTGTGCTTGTAGCTGAATTGATAATCTAATCAATAATGGCCTGAGATCTAATGTGCATGCTTCAGCAAATGTAGATGTAGCTTTGCCCTAAAACAATCCTAGCATCTGTTTTAAAAATGTGCTGAATATACAGATGCAGATGTACGTGAGGGCTTAATATTAAATAAATAAATCCTCAGGATGTTGCTGGTTTATTCTTATCCACTGAGGACATTATACTGCTGAATGTCATTTCCATTTAACAAATTCAAGCATCAGTAGATCACTTGTGTATCTCTATTGATCCGTCTTCATGATTGTTATAATGTTTATGTTGAAACGGTGTCAGAAAGGTGGTGATTCAACTATATGATCGTTTTTAAACTGGATTGAATTAAACACTAAGTCTTTATTTTATTTAGCCTAGTCTGCTGACTATCTATTATTTGGAGGTTGTCAAAGTAATAGAAACATCACAAAACAATACAATTAAATAGTACTATAAAACACAGTCTCCAATATGGCAGCAGTTGAATCAACAACTCTTAAGTTATTTGAAATGAATGCTGAATACCATAACCTTCAGGAAGCTAAGATTTCGTGCAGGACTGTTGTATTAGAGTGCATTTGTTTTCCTAGTGCACCTAATGAACTGGCAAATAAGCGTATGTAAATACATATACAGTATACATGCGGTGTAGTAAGCCTTAATGATGCCACACATGGCCATCTTACACTTGATTTTAGTGTTTTATCATTAAGAATAATTTTTTGCTCTCTCAGGGTAATCTTAGCTCTGGGCATCTCCATGACGTTCATCAACATCCCAGTGGAGTGGTTCTCTGTCGGCTTCAACTGGACCTGGATGCTGCTTTTTGGAGACATCAGGCAGGGCATCTTCTACTCCATGCTGCTCTCCTTCTGGATCATCTTCTGCGGAGAGCACCTCATGGTACTGTACATGGCAGAATTTAACTTAAATCTCTGGCATGCTTTATGTTTCTCTGACTGACCTGCACACTTACCTGCCAACTGTGATCTCACTTACAGCCATTTATGCTTAAATTTAAATTTAGTCTTGTCAGAGGTGAACTGGGACTTTTTTATGGTGTTGAAATAAAAATGATTGAGTGCGTCTTGGATTGAAAACAAGACCGAACGCTTGCTTAGAGGAATGCTTCAGCAGCTGTGCATCTTTTCTTTTTCCTCAAAAAATCATAAAATAAGAAGTGTACCAGCTTTGACCTTGCAGTCAGCTGAGTTGCCTGGATATTTGTTTTATCTTGAAGTCTTCCAGTCTACCAAAAGAGAGTGAGTCCATTAATGTGTCTCACTCAGATATCATCATTTGCAACCCTCTACGATAACCCTGTGAGTCGTAAAAGCCAGCATTGTTAGGATAAATGTGTATTTATTTGTTGATACACTTTGTTCTGATCAAATGAAATCCAATCTGGTGCTTTTAGTATGCTGCTTATTTACCCCTTGCTTTGGCTTTTTATGTTTTTATTTATAGAAAAAAGTCTTTTTTATTTTTTCTTCTGAGCAGATATTCTTTAGAGTCAACAAAGGAGAGAACGATAAACAGAAATCAGCCTTCGCCAAAATCTGACTGATCATTGTCATTGTAATACAAACATACGCAACAAATACATCGCAAAATACAGCCTGAAATGTGCTGATTGAAAAAGATATATTTCATTTAACTGCACCATGCATTTAAACATCTGATCTGTCAGATGGGGCCTCAGATACTTATATGCATTCACCCCATTTGGCCAGTCAGATGAAGACCTAGCTAGCTATCAGCTGGCTTCATATAAATAATTGTCAGTTTCATGATGATGATGATATTAGCTAAAATGATGGCAGTGGAAGTAGAACATATCTAAACATGGGAACACTTTAATTGTTGCAAGACCTAACGCAACACATTATTGCACATTATGGACTTTTCTCTTGTGGGGCAGGACTCAAAGAAACCTTATGCAAATGCATATATAATAGAAAAGTGCTGTGAACAGTTCGGGTATGCTTGGACGTCTCTTTTTTTAGGTGCGTATTATTTTCTGTCTTCAGTAAGATGATGCAAATTAGTTTCACGAAACTTGTCTATGCTTTTGCACCTCTTTCCATCCTCTTTGTACTGTGCTATACTGCACTAATTCGTGTGTCTGTCAAATTGAACTGGCCATATACTGGTTTAAATAAAACAAAGCTACTGTCATTACGATTTCATTTTAAAACCTAAAAATCAAACCATTACCTTCTTAATGGAAAAAGGTTTCGCCCATCTCATCTCGCTGTCATTTTTGTCCAGGAGACAGAGTTCTTTGAGGCATGGTTTCTGGGCGGAGGACAACTGAAGATGTGTGAGATCTGTGTACCAGCCATCAAAGTCCTCCCTGAACTTGACCTTCATCCCACAAATAAGTTGCAGGTCATTCTTGTCTGACGTATCTAATGTGGCCTGGATTGGGGAAGTCATGGAGATGGTCTGACATTGTTTCTTACTCAACAGAGGGCATATTAACTTGATGAGCTCCATGTCTGCCTCAGACAGGATGATTCTCTCTTACCCCTCTTCAGCTCTCTGGACTGCAGCCTACCCTGCATAGCAGGCTTCTCTCTTGCTGGCTTTGCTGTGCTTGCTTACTGAATTTGCTTCTGAGCTTCAGTCAGCAGCGATGTTGCGTCTCTTTCTTAACACATGGACTTTTAGCATGTTCTTATCTCTTTATGAACCCGGCTCAGTCCAACCTCTGAGATAATCTTCATGTATGCCTTGTTGTACGCTCTTGTTTGCAGCACCTGACCTTTATCACCTTGTTTTTATGTGGATAATGTCTTGTGTTTACGACTATGGGCAATGTGTTTGAATCATTTTTCTATGACATCTGTGTTTCGTTGCTTGTTCTCCGGCAATATGAATATCTAAAGATGGATTTTTCTTTACCCTCTCAGTGTAGAAATGTCATCTTCAAATAGGTTTTTGATCTTAATAGAAGGTAATAATATACATTAAAAGCTTCTGGATTTCAAATGAGTAAGTTGATCAGTGAACAAAGTCTTCTGCTGTCTTCTGCTGCTTTTCTAGTATGTCTCAGTTACGTGCATTTGTGCGCAGACTACCTGCTTGATGTACTGCACCTCAAGGTTATGTGCCATGGTCAAATTACTTTGACTGTGATGTGTGTACTGCCATCACCAAATCCTTCACATTTTCTACAAGTAGAACTTTGGCTTCTGACAGCAAACCATTTTTACACTGAGCATTAGCTAATTTCCTCATTCATAAAAACTATACTGGGGTGATTTATTATTCTTACTCGTCTGTTTATATCGTATTAAAGCTTTAAGTTATGCACAATTCAGGGCATGGCTTCTTTGAGTGCCAGACTTGTGCCCTCAGAGGTTGCTAGCTGCCAGCTTAGACTTCATCTACCTCTGCCTCAGCCTCACTCACACTCCACCTCCATGTTTTGATTAGCTGAGAGTGAGGTGGAGTCATGTACTGTCAAGATGGCGTCCAGAGACAACACACTGAGCATCAAAACCTCTTTTTAGGAAAACTGTTGATGTCACTCACGATTGAAATGTACATACATTTGATGTGCCGCCCTTGCTTGTGTTGTCCTTGTAGTGATCGTTGCTTGAAGCTGATTTGGCTGAACATATTCATATTCTTCTAAAGGAGACTTGTTTTTTTTTTTTCCTTGGAAGGAAACCAGGAAGGATACTACAACTGATGGTACCATAAGGGATTAGACAGTCATTTTATGTTTTGAGTCCCTTCAATCCTAATGATTTTTGCTTTTAATGTGAAATTATAAACAAAGCACGAAGAGTTGAAGACACTACTTTCCACGAGCACTATAGATGGTAATGGTTTTGTCAAGTTAAAATTTGTAGCCCTGAAAAGCAGCAGAAAGGGGCAGAAACCTGCAGTTTAAGGCTTCGTAGTATAAGCCAGAGGCTGTGTTTCCTGTCAGATATGTTAACTCACTCATCTTCTCAGATCTGTATTCTGAGATCTTAAAATTCTGGACACTTAAAGCAGTTTCTTCCAGGTTTTGTCCCCCAACGTTTGCTGTTTTAGTGGATACATCAGAACCAGTAACATTAAGCAGTGTACTCTGATTTAGAGAAGGTTTGCTTACTGTGAAATGGGACATCGACACAGTGTGTCATCCACAGCGTGAAGGACTTTGATGCTAATGGATGTTTTCTGCTCTCTTCTCAGGACCAGACCGAGAGGAACCGTTTCTCAGTCTACTGGAAGCAGGTCGGACCCATTGTGTTTGGCTCCTTCTGCCTCTTTATCTTTGACATGTGTGAGAGGTGAGACCGTTTTTGTCCTGAACTATTTTGAATAAGGGACTTATTTTAGAATATATAACACCTTCATTAGTATAATGAATCTTGTGAAATCTGACATTTACTAATTGTACCTGCTGTGTACATTATCTGGTATTTGAAATTAATTTCACGCTCCACTTTAAAAAAAAATTCTATTTATTTACTTTTTGTCTCTAGAGGTGTCCAGCTGACAAATCCCTTCTACAGCATCTGGGCGTCTGATGTAGGAACTGAGCTGGCTGTATCCTTTTTTTAAACAATAGTTGTGTTCATCAGGCAGCCAAGATGATGATAATAAGTGTAAATGGTCAAATTATATTTCTCACCTTTACAGCCTGTAAACGTTTTTGGTTCTGCTCTGTTGTTGGAACAAATTCATGTGTTCAGTAATTCTGTGCCAGCTACTAGACCGCTAGACCGTGCATTTCTCTTTTTTTTTTTTTTTTTTTTTTGGCTTTTGGCATGAATTAGAAACTGTGATCTCTTGACTAATATGATGAGAAATTATTCAGCGATGCCATATGTGAAGGCACTGCCTTGGCTCTCGGGATGATGTGTTTATGAGTGCGTATTCTGTTTTTGCCCTACATGCTTTCCTCCTCCCCCATTTTCTTGTGCCCCTCATTTCCTGCTTTACTCTTTTTTTTTTTTTTTCTCTAAGGGTGCTTTCACACCTATATTTTGTTTCAGAGAGTCACTGTAACAATGTTGTTACAATGTTGCATTTAATCATGGTTAAATTCATATGTTCACTGGGCAATTGAGACAAAGCGATCTAGACAAGTTCTTTGTTATATAATTATAAGGTAGTCCTACTGGTCTGTTGGTAGCGTGTGTTCACACTGCAAACTAACCGCTGTGGGGAGTAATTGTAATCAGGCAAAGACCACCCTCTCTAGCTGGGCTCAGCTCGGTCATTTGTTCCAGAGCGTGATTGCTGTGTTTGTACCAGCCCACACAAACCGACCTGAGGGATAAACGGTCTTGGTTTAGGAACAGCGGCTTAAGCTCAGTTTACAGTACCGCGCCACATTGATGGTGTAGCTACAGCGTAGGTAGTTATGCAGATGAAAGCATTTATACTAGTGCACTGGTGTGTCTGTACTGTTATGTAATTACGCCTCCAAAACACTAGGCGGCGACTAGCCAGCTGTGTTGAGTTTCACTCTGGACTTCACCTAATGGCGAGTGGAACTGAGCAGCTCATGTTGGAGTTGAAGTTAATAAACATCAAATAAACAGTTAGTTTCACCAGAATCACTGCAGAACAGAGAATAGAGAAGACATCTGAGTAGATGATGCGTATGGGCCTGAACAAAGGAGAACTTTCTGTGCTCGTCCGGTCATTGAGTCACATGAATGCATTTCAAACCAATCACAGCGGCCCGCATTGCCGCGATGTGTAGTTAAGTTTCTGGGGAAGAGCACAGTGCACGGCTGGTTATATTGTAGGGTCCGGAGCTACGCCGTCAACTTGTTGCGGTACTATAAATTACACGTTAGGTGTGGAAAGTCGTGGGAGCTTGGAAACATTGGGTGCAGTGATCTGTAAGGCCACACACTGACAAGTTTCTCATGTGCTGTTTAGTATATATTCAAAACCTTTGTATGTCTTGTCTTTACTGGCTCATTACTTCCTTGACTGGCATTTCTTCAGATGGCATTCATCATTGTGGCAGGAATCTGTGCCTGTCTGTACTTTCTCTTCCTCTGCTTCATGGTTTTTCAAGTCTTCCGCAACATCAGCGGAAAGAGGACGTCCCTGCCTGCCATGTCAAAAGCCAGACGTCTGCACTATGAGGTGTGAGCAGTTTCATTAATTTGTCATTGTTGTGATTTCATGTACAAGTTGCTCATTATTGCTCAGGCACACATTACTTCTGAATGTTACGGCACAAAGGCAAAGCTCCACAGTGAGGTATATTTTAAGTGAGTCGTCACTAAGTCATTCCCCTTGTGTCCCTTTAGGGTCTAATTTTCAGGTTCAAGTTCCTCATGCTGGTCACTCTGACCTGTGCTGCCATGACTGTTATCTTCTTCATCATCAGTCAGGTGAGTCTCATTTATGATGTGATTAAAGTGGTCCTCTCTTAAGGATATGGGATTACGATCATGCTCTAACTGCAAAAAAAAGAATGTTTAAGACTGAAACTCTGTTTGACAAAACTTCAATGGATATTCACAGAAGTCTTAACAGTAGACACAGAGAACACAGGTAAACAAATGAAACAGAAATAACCTTTTACAACTTAGTGATCAACAACTCTTTTTCTAAGATCCTCAGGAAGCTCTTTTGTCCGTGCCACCATATACTTCCATGAACATGTGTGAAGATCAGACTGTGAATTAATTTATTTATTTAAACAAAACAGGGCACTAAATGACACCCAAGTCCCATTGAACCAATCTGTAACACTTCTGAATAGCTGAACACTTATCTGGCCTTGAAATTAGCGTAGGATCTCATAGGTTCAATTACTTTTGCAGCTCACAGATTTGTGATATTGAGTAGTTTTCTTGAATAAACAAATACTAAAGCATAATATTTCAGTTTCATTTGTTTGATTGGGATCTGTCATATAACTTGTAACCAAAAGAAAAACTAACCAAAAAATGTGTGTTTGTCCAGGTGAATGAGGGCCACTGGCACTGGGGGGAGCACACAGTCCAGGTGAACAGCGCCTTTTTCACTGGCATCTACGGCATGTGGAATCTGTACGTCTTCGCCATCATGTTCCTCTACGCACCGTCCCACAAACGTTACGGAGACGAGCAGTCAAGTGGTCAGTGCATCACTGGTAACTACATACTTCTTACTGGTTTTAAAATACAATTGATGAACTGTTAGCAGGACTCCGTTAAATATACGTGTCTTAGTTCTCTGTAGGTTTTGGGTTGACATCTTGAAAAAATTAATAAATGCAGCTCAGCCAGCAATGCTACAATGTTGGCATTATTAGATAGTGTTTACAGTTCATTTCTATTACGTACATCTAGGTGCTAATAGAACTGAATGCTAACCAGATTATTTTCTAATTGTGTTGCCTTTATTAAATTGGTTAAATTTCATTAGCGTGCTCAGTCGCTCCCATGTCATTCTGAAAGGAGCAAGTGTCTGCCTTCTGTGAAGCCGGCTATTCATCTAAAGTTTGTTTTTGGAGGAGGCGGGGCGAAGTGACTGAGAAGGACCCAGATTCCCAGGGGAAAGGAGGGTCTCTTTGGCCCAAGAGGGTGATTCTAATGGACACCAGGCTTCCTTCCAGGCAGAGAGAGGGGGGACAGTGAAGAGAAGGGGTGGGGAGAGGAGTGTGGAAGTAATGAAAACGATCCATCCATCTCCTGACGTCAGTGACACGAGGAGAGAAAAAGAGGGTTTGAAGATCTGGAAGCTTTCCCTGATGTGCGTCAAGCAATCTCAAGGGAGGGACAGCTCTCTCCAAGTTCCAGTCTCTCTGTGTTGATTTACAGTTTCAGCACTTGAGTCTCACTTTGGACTTGAGCAAACTGAAAGTGTTTTGTGTTAATGAAATTAAGCTAAATCTACTTGCAATGCATTATTGTGTATAGTGATAGAGATGAGTACGGAGCCCTGAAAGGGACTTGGAGACTAAGGGAAAAAAAAGGTTTTTAATTAAGATTTATTTCTATTTGGTCAAGTTACTTCTTGGTCAGATCAGTTCTGGTCCTCTGTAGTCCAGAGTACTGCAGTTGGTAGCTAATAGGGGTGTAACAAATTACCGATATGAATCGGAAATCGGTTTTGATTTAAAAGATGTGAGTGCATCGATACACAAGCCCCTGGACCGATCTAAATGTACCACGAACCGGTCGATGGCCCGATTACAAAGTTATGAATCGGGTTATTACCGTAATTTCCAGACTATAAGGCGCACCTGAATATAAGCCGCACCAGCTAAATTTTGGAGAAAACTACAGATTGTTCCATATAAGCCGCACCCGACTATAAGCCGCACCGACTATAAGCCGCACCCAAGCCGCTGGTGTTTTAATGTTTAATTACCGTAAGAGTTTCTTCTACCACGGAGGGGATCGTCGGGACAGAAATGACTGTTTGGAAACGCAAAGCGTCCCATTTATTTACATTTGAGAAACACAATAAATATTTCAATCAATCGATCGATCAAACTTTCACATCTTTGACATTACAAACAGCATTCGTGCAGTGCACAAATAATACAACGGTGCGCTCCTAGCGTACTTCCTGCAGTCATAGTACCGTAGTAGTGCAGTATAACAAAATACAAGGCTTACAACGCTTGACGAAGCAATAACGTTAAATGGCTAAATTTAATTCGTTTTTAAAAGTGCTTGCCTGTAACACGGCAGCAAAAGTGCAGTAACCCGGCTGCTCAACTAAATAACAGCATCTTTTTCTAAAACAGCCAACACAGCAGTAAAGGTGCAGTAACACGGCCGTTTACTGTATCAAAATAACCAGCCTACTACACCAGAAAAGTCAGCCAGATCGATCGCCTTTAACTTAAAAGCAGCTCTCAAGTACCTACTGCATTTGGACTCACTTGGTTTGTTTTGCTCTCGTTACCTGCGCAAACTGTCTGTCTCGCTCCTGCGCTTCCATGATAGTGCGCCCCTGGTGACCGTTAGCTGTAAAAATCCATAATAAACCGCAGGGTCCAAAGCAAGTGACAAAAGTAGCGGTTTATAGTCCGGAATTTACGGTATATCAGCAATACAGCTGGAAGCCCCGCTTGCTTATTCTCTTTCTCTCTCTCTTTCCCGCAAAAATCTCGCGAGACTCTATTAAACTTATCACTATGAAGGTAAACAATATCACATTTTTAGGATTGATTTAGGAACATTCATAATGTAAAATGTCTACTTTAAACAAGGAACTATATCGGATTACTCTCTAGGCAATTGAATCAGGTCAACTGGACTTGGTTTTTGTCTGTGTCTGCGGGCTAGTCAGACTTGTCTGCTAGTCTCTTGAACTGATGAAGCCTCTTGGATAATGAGCGAAACGTCTTCACAGACAAAAACCAAGTCCAGTTGACCTGATTCAATTGCCTAGAGATGCCTTTGACCTGGACAAATGAGAATTTGCACAGACTCATCGGATTACATCATATTGCACTGAATCGTACCGAATCGTACCGAATCGGATCGGATCGGATCGGATCAAATCCTACCGAATCGAATCGAATCGGTTGTTTTTAAAATGTATCCTTCCTGAATCGTTTCGTACCCCATGTATCTAGATACGTATCGAATCGTCTTATATTGGAGAGATGCACACCCCTAGTAGCTAATGAATTTAAGTTACGTTGGATTTATGGCCATGTCTCACTTCTATGTCCTAGCTCCAGACTCTACGCTGTAGTCTGACGCACATCTCCAGAAATGTAATTACACGTTGCGGTGATGCACTCTGCAGAAACTGTGTTTGTTTCAGAAGGCATTTCCTCAGTGGCATTTCTCAGCATGCAGCGCACAGGTTTAAATGTTCACACAATCGTAGCCATCTACTTAGATTCACTGTGGGAATACACATGAAGCACAAGTCTGCCAGATCAGAATACTTGACAGTGAATGTCCCTGTGTGCTAAATATTCTCCTCAGATGTTTCTGACTTGCATGTTCAACTCACTGAATTTAATGTCTTTGTATTTAGGGTTAATCTACAGTTAAAATTCTTTTTAAGATCACACTAAATTTGCAAAAGTCCATCTTTTAGATTTTAGAAATTTTCACTGTATTCTGGTGGTATTTGTCATTTAGATGCTGATGTCTTTTTCATGTATGCAGGTGATGCTGGAGCGAACAGTGGCGAGGACATCCAGCTGACCACTACCATCACCCATGTTGACGGCCCTACTGAGATCTATAAGATGACTGGCAAAGAGGCCCAGGAATAGATTTAACACTGTGACTGAGACTCCCATCTACTACCTACTGCTACAATTATATATGTGTAATCAAGCAGGCTTTTCTCTATATGTCCCTTGGCCCTAAAATGGCTTCAACAGTCCACCTTGCATGCAACTACCAGTCCCACAGTTGCTGCCCTCTGTCTTGCACCAGACCCTGAGCTTGTTTACATGCCTCTCTGTTCCCAAAGTCCCTATTGTAAAGGTTGAACAGGTCAACACTCCTATCAGTCCTCCTATCATTTCATTGTGAAATTTCTTACATTTCATACTTTATGTAAACTATGTTGTGTTTGTTAATGTTGCACAATGTCTTTTACACCGAGTCAGGTACTGGAAAGCTGCTTTATAAAGAGATTTGAGTGTAAAGTGAAGCATTTGTTGATGGTAAGAAGTTGCATTTAGCAGCCGTCACACTCTTGTTTTCAAGTGCAGTGCTTAAACTGTGTTGTTTGTGACAACGATGGACAGCAGGATGTTTTAGCCACTTGTTTTCATTATATTCTCTTTCAAGACCTTCAGACCTGTCACAGAAATGTAGATCATGGTGGAGTACTGCTGTCACTCTTAGTCTTTCAAGTCTTTTTTTTTTTTTTTTTCTTTTCTATCACTGGTGTAAATGTACAGACCACATAGCCACTTCGGGAAATGCATACTGTACGGTCATCATGTTACAATGTAGATATCTATTTTTTATAAAGTGCTTGTTTTTTTTTCAGCTTCACAAAATATATCAAGCATCAAGCTCCATCAATATTTTTGAAGCTGACTGTAGCCTATTACACATGGATTTTAGTTTAGTTTCTTTTCTTTTTATGCTAATTTAAATAAAAACTTTTACTTAATATGTTTGTGTATTGTGGTTTTTGCTCTGACAGATTGAGCATGTGTGCCTCATCCTCTTTAACATGTAAATAGTTATTGGCGCTGAATATCAGTCATACAATTGTGTCTTTTTGTGAGAGTCTGACTATATAAACGGTCTGCAAGGAGGTTTTGTTTTTAGTGAATTGACTTGAATGGGGTGTGATCTGTGAGTCTAAAAACTGGACATGCATTCAATGTGAAAAGGGCGCCTCTGAAAGGGTGACAGCAGAACAACAACCCTGATTTCACTTTAGCCATGTCAGTCAAGTTAATGGGAGAGAGTGTTACACAGGAAGTTGAGTTTCTGTACGGTTTAAATTCTGAAAAGGGGTATTTTTTTGGGAAACATTCACGATGTTCACATACACTTGCTTGCCAGTTCATTAGGTACACTAATGAAAAAAAAAAAGCGCTCTAAAATGATGGTCCTGCACTAAATCCTACTTCATGGCTGTTCAGTTTATGTTGAAACAGCGTGGTTGAGAAAAAAAATTATAGAAACGTGTTTCTACATCACAACATAATTCAATAGTACTACAAACCACAGCCTCCAAAATGAAAACAGCCAAATTACTCGCTTTCAGTTATTTTGGACTAATGTTGAATACCATAAGTACGGAAGTGCATTGCTGCCACGTCAGAAAAAGAAAAAAACGGATAACTTATAGTGGTGGATAAGTTGGTCTCGGGTGGAGGTGAACTCTCGAGTTCTGTGGCATCACAATGGCCCTTTACACGGACACCACACTGTTTAGAGTCCTTAAATGTCAAGTATGGGGATGAAAGACGTGTAATTAAAGAAATAAAATGATTTGATATTGGTAAATGAAGACTACACCAACACACACTTGCACATTTTGAAATAAAGCTTATGCAAACAACTTGTCTCATCGTTATATCATATTCTTTAGTGAGTCCATTATAAAGTCATACATTTAAGTTACCTGTTGCTTGGTTCAGACAAGCTCATCTCACAACAGGCTAACCCTCAGTGGTTTCAGACTCTCAGTCTGGAGCCATTGCATAACTACAACCTGACAATACTTAAGTGTGACAGTAGGTTATCGTTTTATAACGTGACAGCAATGTGGCAGCAATACGCTTCTGTACATAACCTTCATGAAACTTGTTGCTTGAACATGAACAGAAGTACATTTGATTTCACTAGTACCTTACTGGCAAGTGATCTTGTATATTGGTCCCAGAGGAGGTGTAAGTACCATAACTGTACATTTCCTGTGTTGCTACTCACACTGAAACATTTATATCTGCAGATTAATGATTCATTTTATATGAAATAAAAATACATGGCTACTGTTTACTGTTTAAATCAACTATTTGAAACCCAGATCAGGCTTGTTTGAAACCATTCTGAAGGATTTAAAAGGATTTTATTAAATGATTGATATATATATATATATATATATATATAAAATACAGGGTTTGCATGTGCACGATCATGTTAGCAAATGCATCGTTACGAGTATAGAATCACGTAGACTGCAGACGTTTATTGTGAAAATCTCCGGAAGTAGTACATCAACGGGGGCTAGCTTACCGCTGGGGAACATCCGCCTTCGTTTCGGTCGGCCCGCCTCTCTCCTCCCGACAAAATTCGGCTGTTCTCGTCGCGAAGCGTCCGAGTGGATGAGGAAAAGGAAAGGAGAGGGGGGAGACTGGCTAAAAAGAAAAAGTAAACGACAATTACACCGTCAGCGGAAAGTGGAAGCGGTGCGAATCGACGGCTTTGAAGTCGACAGGAAGGTTCAGCTGTTTTTTCCTCGGTCGATGGTGTAAACACATTAGTGTAGTTGTGACATTGCGCCGAGAGCCACAGAGCAGAGGGAAAGGTCTCCTCCCAGTCTGTTGACGGATACAGTTTGGCTTCAGTGGAAGGAGACACGGCGGCTACACCTGACTGTACACTACACCGGCCAGGTAAGACTGACACGAGTCGCTTTTCTGTGGAGCAACAGTTGGTCTCAGTCTGCTCCTCTGCTCAGAGACATGTTTACTGTCAGCTGCTTTAACTGTCTCAGGCGGAACCACTGCCACTGTAGACCCAGCACTGGTTCATTTTCCATACTTGTTGCTCCACACACACACATGAGATCCGCTGCTTCATGAATATGGTGTTCAACAGGTCATTCCTCACTCAGCTCTCTGCTGTCTCTCTGGGCCTTCTGCCCTGACTGTTCCCAAAAGGCCCCACCTACTTTGCTTGCCATAAAGTGATTTATTTAGCAAAGCAAAAGCAGAATTATTCCAGAGCAAAAACAGCGTATGTTAAGACACAGCACCCAGCCACCACCCAGCCACCACCTTCACATGTGATGTCAGAGATGCAACAGGTAATGCTGTGCAGCGTTGTCAGTGTATTTCCGTGAACCAGTTAGATTAGGAGCCTGATGTGATGGTTGAAGTGGCTGAGATGTTTACATGGGGCCTTCAGCGGCTCTATTGATGTCCCCTGGCCATTAGGAGGACAGAACACAGACCGGCCATTGATAAGGCCAACTCATTAGTACCCCATTCACCGCCATCAAAGCCTCCTCTCGACGCCCATTGACATGAGTGGGTCACGCCGCACACACCGAGAAGCTGAGGATCACACATTTCCCCTTTGCCTCTGGCCGACAAGTTTTATTTTGAAGGACGGCTTCGTGGGAAGGCTCCGGCCGAGAGGAAGTTCCTCGGGGTCGGGGGGCAGATGAAGAGGCAAAGGTGCGCGCACGTGAACAAGTGCGGCGAAATCTGTGTCAGCGCGCAACGTCTGTGCTGCCATGGCAACGGCAGGATTATGCATCTTTATGTTGTTCCATTAGAGAGGGAGTTCATGAACAGCGGCCTTGTCCTGCGCTGCTGGGTCTGGTCATAAGGCTGTCTGCTGCATTTCCTCAAAACAAGCACTTACACCCCCCAGGTGTTGGCAAAATCTGTACATTCATAAGAACCTGTTCATTTCCTTGACACACTAGGACATAAATAAAAGTATAGTCCCTCAGATAATGTCTATCGCGGTGTCTTTTTTTCATATTAAGGTGAAGACACAAGACCCCCGACTCATGACCTCTCTCTAGCAGCTTCGGGGGCACGGCTGCATTTGGACTCGTGTGAGGAGGCTAGCCCGGGCTGCTGGCAGGATTTAACGTGACGTGTGATGCATGTAAATTGATTAAGTAACAGAAGGAGGGGGTGGAGGTGGTCGAGATGGGAACAATGTCCTGCTTAATGCAAGGATTAGATGAGAAAAGGCCGGGGAATGGAGCCCCCTGTACGGTCTGAGATTGAGCAGGGGATCGATTTTAATCTCCTTCCCATGTCTCCGTATGAGTTGAACTTCTGGGACAAAGGATGAACTGTTGGGGTCACGTGGGATGTGGCACATGCAGCTGTAACCAGGGCTGTAATATCTTAGTAGCTAGCAGGCTGCTCTGGAAGAGGCGGCCTGCATCTCTTGTGACACAGAATGCCGCCCGACTCGATCGGCAGCTCAGCAGACGAGTTCTTGACAAACCCCTCGTCTGGCCTCAGGGAGGAAGACGCTGCGATGGCCCCTGTCTGTCTGAGCGTCTGATCGGCCAGGATCCGTTTCCTCATTGTGCCGTCTGTGGATTCCCCGCAGTGCAGAGTTTGTTGAAGTAGGAGTTGGTGTGTGTACGTGCCTGCATGTGCTTGCCTCAGTGTCTTTAGAGTGAACTCACTACTTCCTTACTGGGCCAAGTGATTCACAGATTTTTTTCAACATGTTGCGCACACACAAACACACACACACAGCTGACGGACCGGGGAGTAAAGTATATGTTTCTAAAAGGATCTGTTCTAAAGTATATGTTGGTCATCATCAAAGAGCGCATTCACACTCTCTCCTCTCGTTTCTGACTCATATAATAACACTGTAGCTACACACCCATGGAAACACTGGGTGGGTGTTTGAATCCAATTAGAACTGAAATAATTACCCAGTTAATTGATTAATAGAAAGTAAACTAGAAACTATCTTAATGATATTTGCTGCCTCTGCTTCTTATTTAATTAGGAACAGCTGGAGCTTTTTTAATAAACAGAATATTTGAAAATGTGACAACAGGCCCATTTTATAGAGTCAGGAACTAGATTCATCAATGGTAAGAATAAAAAAAAAAAAGCCAAGAACAAATTTTTCCTGATTTAAGTCATTTTCACAGCATCACTGTGCGAAATGTAACATGTTCAAAATGTTTTTAAAGGGATCAGTCAGTTAATCAGTCGATTAGTCATTTATGTAATTCTTCTGAACACTTAATCACCGGGATGTTTTCCGTTTTTTGACTGCACTCCTTGGATTTCTCCGTCACATGGCTATAAAATAAGACAGTTCAAGACACCATCTTTGACTATTTCTAATATTTTACAAACTAAACACTTAATTAATTAACTGATAACTTCTTGAAATGCAAGATTACTGTTGAACTCAAGGGTGGTCAAAAAATAAACAAGATTAGGAGTCTGATGAGACATTTGATTTATGACAGGCCAGCCAGGCAGTTTCTCTGATTTTATCGCGCCAGTGCATGTCAGCGTGATTGATCAGGTATGTGGGGGGAAAAAGATAAACATTCCAGTCTGGTTATATGTCCCATAAACATGTTTTATTTGATTTACCAGATCATTCACTGAGAATTTCATGCATATTGTCCACACCAATTCCACTCTCTGAATATGGCGGGTACATATCCAGAATCAGTTATGCACATACAAAAGCACCACGAAATATTATTCAATAACATAACAATGGATTAATTTTCTCCTCCTAATTCTCGCATGCAAGACCCCATGCAACACATACACCAATCAGGCATAACATTAAAACCACCTTCCTAATACTGTGTAGGTCTCCCTTGTGCCTTCAAAACAGTATTGTTTCATCAGAAATGGACATGGACCTTCTGAGGGTGTCCTGTGGTGTCTGGCAACAGAATGTTGTTAGTGGGGGGCCTTTGGATCTTATGTGCTGAGGGGAGGGGCCTCTGTAGATCATCCCACAGATACTTGTTCGGTTGGGGATCTAGTGAATTTGGAGGCCAGGTCAACACCTTGTGCTGTTTTTCATGTTTTTTTTGGAGTTGTTCCTAAACCGTTTTTGTGTGTGTGCCTGTGTCAGGCTGCATCCTGCTGGGGATGGCTGCTGCCATCAAGGAGTGTCATTGCTATGGGGTGGGGGTGCCTGGCCTGGTCTGGGCGGGTGGTACATGTCTAAATAACATCGACAAGAATGCCAGGTCTAAACGTTTCCCAGCAGAACATTAAATTCTAACAAGATGATCAACGTTGTTCTCTTCACCAGTGGTTTTAATGTTTTGGCTGATCTGTGTATGATCTGCATGTCTCGTTTAACCCCATAATTATTAAACGGTTTAAATGTTGCACCAACAGAGAACTTGACAAGTTTTCCTTTCTCCAACGGTTCATGATCTTTCTGGGGTACAGAGCTATGTAAAGATGCACTGTAACCCTGAAGGGCATTCCCAACTTGGTATTTGTGGTGTGTGTCTGTGTATGCTGTGCATTGTGTGTGTTGGTAGTCACAAGGCCAAGCCTACAGTGTCTGGTTTGCTTGAATTCCTCCCTACCCAGGAGCAGATGTACCGAGAGGAGTGGTGGTGACACTGCGGATACACAGTCACACCCATCTGTCGGTTTGGCTGCAGAATTACTTGGTTTTATGAAATACCAAGCGTTACTGGGTCCTGTTTTATTGGCTCCAAATACGCTGACTGTAATGTATATGCTCTCCAACAGAATCATTTTAAAGGATGTTTCTGTTCTAATCCGCATATGTTGATTTAAAACGGCTGGATCACAGCACAGAGGTAGATTTTCACTGCTGCCTCCAGGAAGTAAGGAACTGTTGGGCCTCACGTGCTAATCAGGTCGACATCAGCCTCAGAGGTGCACGTCCACTAAGCAGGAAGTGTTGCCACGGCAACCATCTCAGATAGGTAAGAAAGGTAGTGTCAGAGGCCTAATTTTCCCTCGTTTTTGTAAATGTGCGAAGATTTTTTGATCGAGATTCATTGTCACGGTTCCGTCTCTCTTTCCGCTGCCTCTACACGCCCTTTCTGCTTTTCATATTCAAGACACTTCTACGGCAGGCTGGTCCCCAAATCTGCAGTCAGGCTGCAGATAGTCTGTTCATGTGTTTGTCAGTCTGAGTGGAGGAGACAGTAGATGGACAGAAAGGTACAAGTCATAGAACCTTCTTCTCTAACCCAAGTCAAACTGCTGCAAATGTGTGCTGTTTTTCCTTGATAAATGATCTTGCTAGTTGATTCCTGTTAATACTAATTGGCTTATTAATTTATTTTTTGTGATCTTTTCTCTGGCTTTTGTTGGCAAAAAAGAAAGCCGTTTTGTCTGCAGTAACTCATCCATGGTATGTTGTGACCTGCCTACAAAGCGCTCAGGGCCTGTGATAACATGCCATGATGTAACAGGGAAAAATCCCAAATGGCTCTCTAAAGGAAAATGTTTGCAGGACTATCTTTTTGGCAAGTCTTAACAGTAACACCAGTGTGTGGGTTCTTTTTTACTGATATAAAAAACAATAGATTATAGCAACACGGCTCAA
This sequence comes from Chelon labrosus, assembly GCF_963514085.1. Lineage (NCBI taxonomy): Eukaryota > Metazoa > Chordata > Actinopteri > Mugiliformes > Mugilidae > Chelon > Chelon labrosus. The sequence goes on from NC_140342.1 coordinate 9,648,297, forward strand.
CGTCGCCATCTTGAGCCTGTGTCACTTTTTCTCTAGTTGTTACAGATAAATTTCCTTTTTGTTATAGGTTGAGTTTTTATAATTTATAAGTAATTTATTCATCCTTTGTGTGAATGGAATAACCATTTACTCAAACAATGAATTATAAACATGGCAACAACAATCAGTAATCCGAGCATTCACTTTGTAATTCTGTGTAAAATATCAAAATATGAATTTCAGAAATGATTTACCTAACTGACTCCACAAGTTCGTATCGAGACTTTTTGTGTTGAAGCTGTTGAGGAGGCGTCATTTAGTACACAGCTCCTCATCGTCAGCTCTGATTGGACAGAGAGGGGGAAGCAGATAAGATAGGTGTGTTTGGAGTGTAAACTGTGACCAAGGTTGAAGTTCCTCGTAGACGCTGATGTGAGGTTAGATCTGGAGCTGTCCCTCAGAGCGCCAAGGTTAGTCGGTGAGCTGAGAGAGTCATTGCTCGGCAGCGTTCGCGAGGAAGTGTACAATCAAGAGTGTAAAGTGAACAGATGGGAGCGTCTGTGGCGGATGAGTCAGTCAATTAGAGAGTCGCTAAGCAAGGATAAGCGAAAACATAATTAGTTAGGGTGTCGCAGCACTCAGTTAAATGTTGGTGAAACATACAGACCTGGGATCGAGTCAATAAAACATGTAAGAAGCCAAATTAGTCCAAGTAATCGATGATTAATTGAGTCGTTAAACTGAAAAGTTATTGAAAGCAATAAATGGTATAATAAATCCACCAGTTAAATTACTACAGTGCTTCTATGTGGATTTATTTTTTATTTTTTTACCATGTAGTAGTTATATAGTAAGGTCTTACTGATAACATCAGTGATGGCTCTGTGCTACGTTATTTTCCCAGTAATTACAGTGTGGCACATCACCAGAATCCTTCTACACTCTCCGCTGTGACATGTCAAAATGTTTATGTCAGGGTTCACATTTTGGTGCACAACTATTGTACTACTGTATTCCCAAAATATCACCTGCAGCTGCTAAAGGTCTTGAGGGGAGCTGTGGACTTGTGTCTGTAGTGTCACTGGTTTGAATCCCTTTCACAACCACAACCACACAACCCCCGCTGCCCCCTGACCCCCACTCCCCTCTGCTGACCCCTACACACCAATACACTCACACCCGTCAACTCCTCATTCCCTCACTGACCAAAGACTTTTACACCATCACCACTGCACTATTGGACTACTCTGCACATGCACACTTTAAATAATCTGTTTGCACACTATTATGTACCGAATATTGCACTAGTTTAGTAACTTTAGATGGCTACTGCTTATTGCACTGTAAATTGCTCACTTTATCTGTTTTTGTATCGCCTAATTTATCATCTTCCCATCTCCTCTATTGTAAATTGGTATGTTATGCTATAGTTCCTGTTTATAGTCTACTCACATTTAACGAACAAATCCATCTGTATAATATGTTCATAGTACCTCATTCAATCATGTATATCCTGCTCATTAACCTATATATATATGGTCTCACCTGTACATAGATTCTGATCTGTAAATATTGTCCATATGCTGTAAAAACAACCTGTACCATACTTATTTACCATAATGTTTATGCCACGTGCATTTACTGCCTATTGCACTTCTGGTTAGATGCTAAACTGCATTTCGTTGCTCTGTACCTGTACATGCGTAATGACAATAAAGTTGAATCTAATCTAATCTAATCTAATCTAATAGCTGAAGTGCCCTTGAGCAACGCATCCAACCCCTTAAACTGCTACCTTGGCACCTTGTATGGCTGCCCACTGAAGAAAGTGTGCTCACTGCTCTCTGTGTACAAGTGGATGGGTTAAATGCAATATATTTAATGCATGTGGATATACGCCTGACCAGTTAACTGATTTATAATAGCTTCTGATGTAGAGAACACTGAACATTACATTAAGAGTCTCCATCCTATCTATGGCGTCTGTCATTGTCGGATAGCCTCTTTCTTTTCCCTAATTCTTCTTCTCCTCCTTCCTTTTCTTCTTTGTGTTTTATTTATTTATTTTTTTTTTTTTACAACTGCCTTCTCTCTAATTTATCTGTACAAACCAGTGGTGATGGAAACTTTTTTCTCCTCTTTTTTTTTTTTTTTTTTTACAAGTTTGCTTCAAATTTGGTTCATTTTTAGTTTTTGTCTGTAGATAAAAGATGGCTATTGGTCCGGTTACTCTTTCATTATGTGCTGAAGTATTTCAGATTAAATGCTGAAATGTGTCTAATATCTATCACTGCCTGCAACACGTCGACCTGTCTAGTTGTGTTCTTGTCAATTGTTACATCTCCTAGCAGTGAGTATATACTGTATACAGTACTGTATACATACTCACAAATCGTATGTGGCTAGCTACCTCGCTAACATATCAAACAGATCTGACTAGCATGAATGACATGAGTCATTGTAAAGGGACAGGATTATATTATGATGTTTATTACCTTTGCAGCTGTGCATTAAATAAGTTAGCAGCACACAGTGAAGCTTGATTCAAGCAGGTGCTCAGTAGTGATGATGCAAAAAGAGCTGGAGTATTGTAAAGTACTGTAGTATGAGCATATTCTAATCTACCCCAAGCAGGATCATGACATGTTTAGGAAAACCTACAAGTATACCTGTGATAAGCTGGTAGGAATAGGAATGTGTGTATGGTTGTATCAATCTGTGTGTCTGTTGGATTAATCTGTAAATCCAAAAACAATTCATTGCAGCCAGTTTTCCAATTTTGGGCCCGACTTTTTCAACATGTAAAATATGACAGTTTGAGCCTTTACCTGGAAATCACACGCAGGGTTCTGCATGTTTGTGTGTGCTTCTGTTCATAAGGGCAGTGGACAGACGGGAGAACAATGTGTAAATGTGTGAGAGGAAGAACAGGGTGCAAAGTTTATTTATAGATGAGTGGGAACAACAGAGGATCTATTTTAAGTCCCACTGTGCTCTTCGAACTGCCACACGCAGGGACTTCTCTCTGCCCACCCACCTGTTGTTTGACTTGACCCCGTGACTGAGTGAGCAGGGAGAAGGCACAAGCTGCAAATAAACAGATCAAGGTTCAAAGGAAAGACATGCATTGTCTTGTAGTGCTACCGGATCATAACAGGGAATTGTTGACAACTTCTCAGAAAAAAAAAATCCTTCTATCCCACCTGTTTTTGAAATCAGGTTCCACTCTCTCTCTCTCTCTCTATATATATATATTAGTAGAAAACTCACAGATATTGCTCTCTCTAATTACAAACGTGCACACACACTACATGATTTGGAAATAAAGGCACAGCAATACAGCTGAAATGATTTTATTAGGTCATCGTGCATGATCAGGGAGCATTCAGTGCACCTCCTAACATGATCACATGGGAAACAGGATATAAACACATCTAAGACTTGCAGCAAAGAAAAAAAAAGAAATAATTAGAGAGATAAACAAGTTTAGAAGAGAAAATGTTTGGAGACGCGTAGTACTTATTTATTATTCAGAGAGAGATTTGAACTGTCGGTTTCAATCCCTGTCATCTGCAGAATGCTAGCTGCTAACGTTAGCTTCAGTCGCCAGGATGTTTACACTGTGTACACACTCACTGCAGCAACAAGTAAAGAGTTTCTATTTCTTGAAACATCGTTGAGGATTTGTTTTGTAGGTTTTGCTCTTAGAGCTCTGACTCAGCGTGTCTTAAATACTTAACCTAAATGCCTGCCATACCTTGATGACTGTGATAACTTGATGAACTCGTGTAATGGAGAAGATGAAGAGGAAATACTGGTCCTCTGAGTGAGATAAATATTGGTGGTGTTTACATATTGTTGAGCTGGAGTTTAAAGAGCTCAAATAGTCGTAGAAAACAGCCTTGGGATGTCATCAGACCTGTTTGGACCAAAGTCCTGAAATAATGTGATAATTAGCATCCTCGTCACAATACCTTCTCTCTGCCACATGGTGGTGCCCTCTGACTGCTTTCTGCACTTGGTACCTATCATGTCTAGTGGCGCAGCTTCAACAAAAGCAAACCTTTCTATTGTAGTGTAGTTTCAGGCAGCACTTTATTTGACGTTACTTTTACAATAATGCTTGTGACTTCATGATGCCAACATCCCTTATATGGCTCATTTCCCACTAATGACAAGTAACCCCCTTATCTTGCATCCTCCTTCTTGTTAACGCACACACACACTCACTCTCTCAAACACACATACTGTACACCATCTGTCACTGAGGCACTGCCAGGTGGCCCAAACACTCTGTAAACTTGTCCATTATTCTCAGTCATATCTGTTTATTCTCATGAGATCGACCGGGCATGTGTGCACGAAAGAGACATTTTCCCGTTGCACCTGTGATGTGAATCACTTTTCAGTTATTTGTCCCGTCAGATGGATCGGATAGTGTGTGTGTGTGCACCCCTGTAGATCATGTTACTGTGTGGATTATTTACTGGAAGGACTCTATAGTAACCAGCACAAGCCCAGTGTTATTGACACAAAAGGCCGACAGATGAGATGCATTCTCCTGATGTTTGTTGGTAACACAACTGTGGGCACAACCTTTGTAGTCACGCTTATAATAACAATGAGTGTGCATTTTTATGATTTCAAGTAGTTGTAAAAACGACAAAATCGCACATGACTCAAATTAAGAAATGCAACCAAAAGAAGTTGTAAAAGTTCTGAATACAAGCAAAGCCATAATTACCAACTGATATACATAAATGATTCGGTTAGCACACAACTAAACATTAACAGACTGATTTCAGACAGATATTCATCATTTATTATTTCTTCTTCCAGATGACCTCTTTATTTTATGACATGTATGTATTGTTTTCTCGCATAACTGGAATCTGTGTAATGATTTGCACTGTTTAAACACTGGAAGTGTTGTGCATGTGACTGCCCTTGTATTCAACAAATGGACAGTATCCTGTATATCTGTACAAAAGTAAAGACTCTACTTTTATCTGGTCAGACTGGCTGAAGAGCTTTAAAGTGCTCCCACTCACATTAAGACATACCTTTTTGTAAGGTCACGAAACTTGCCTCTTGTGTTTTTTTCCTCTGGTATGCACAGCGTTTCACAAGACCGTAGCCCAAATATGGGCATATCCTGTCAGAGTCCAGCCAGCATAAAGCAGCTTCCTGTCAAATAGGTAAGGAAGGACAGGAAAAGGGTATGGCTACCCTTGAGGCTTAACTTGAATATTTTCATGTTGACTGTGCAGTGCTAGTTCACCAACATGTGCTTTTAACTCACTGCTGAAGTTTAACATGCAGCTGAAGCATGCACTGCAGCTTAAAGGCTCCGGTGACAAATGAATCATTCATAATGCCTGTGGAGGAATCAGCATATAAATTCAGCTGTCTGGGAGACAGTGTCACTTTGATGGATTCTTTAATTTCTTTAGAGCCCTCTGTGGGTCTACTGGGAAGTTTGCTGGCTTCCCAAACAAAGGTCAGTTGTGTGTGCTTCCTCAATAGTTGAAAAAAAAAGAGGCTTGACACCTGTAGCAGAGCAGCTTCCAAAAGTGTCTGCTGTGTTTCAGAGGGAGAAGCTGCACCCCTTTTTGTCGCCTTAAAAATCTTTGAGAACCACAGTTTTTGTCCCGCGCCTCACTGTGGTTCTGTTCGGAGCAGAAACAGGTGTCCAAGAGATGCACAATCACCGCCTGTCTCCTTGTCCGTGACCTCAGTGTCTCCTCGTTTGTTGAGATCAGGTGCCTCATTTATACTCTGTCAAATTCATTCACTTTCAGAGCACCCCAAAGCTTTGTTTGGCTATGATTTATGGAGTCATTTACACACTGTGTCACAGAGCATGGTGGAACAACGCCCCACATTTTGTCCAGGAACAGTTCTTGTACAGTGGCTCTCTGTGCTCTCTATTACCTTTCTGAACTGTGCCAAACAGGCAGCAATGTTCCCTCTCCTCTCGCCTCATATTAGAAAATTAGACTGTTATCTGATTGTGTGGAACATTTTTTTTTTTTGCTCACCAGGAGAAATCAGTTGCAGGATCTGCACTGTAGACATTTTATACTGGCTCCGTCTGAGGGAGAATAAACAATTACATCTCTGTGCGCGCTTCTTTATGTGTTGAAGCACTTCTTGTTTTATGACAAGTTTGTTTTAGACTTTCTACCTTCAGATAAACGCATGACACCTTTTAGGAAAACACACTTTTCCGTGTTATCATCCTGAGTAGGAACATAAAATAGATTGTTAACTCCTGTGTATGCAGTCCATTTTAAGACACTTGCATGAACAAGCTAGGTGGACCTGGTGACCTGCTTGTGCTGAGAAATAGATGGAGCATGACGAGAGAGGAAGTAGAGGGAGGATGAGGAGGAGGCAGACATCATTTTTGAAGGGATTCGGGGTGGGCTGCAGAGGAAGTGGCCTCGGTGTGACCCACAGTGTGAGCCTCTTCCTCCACCCGACATGTCTTTGAAACGGTTAGATGAACAGAGTAGCAGTGGTTGGAGGGAGGAGCAGCCATTCATGTGGCTCCTGATTAATAGTAACTCAGACCCCTTTGTGTGTGCGTGCGGCGGGGGGGTGATTGTAAGTCAATCTGTCTGTGTGTAAGTCAATGGGTCAGTCTGAGCGCTTGTCTGCGTCTTTCATGCCTCTGTCTTAAATGTCTTGTAACCGGAATAAATCTACTGAACGCACCGGACTCTCGAAAATGTAATTAGGGGAATTCATTATCTCCTTTACTGCTTTGTGCCCTTTACGCCTGCCTGTAGGTCTGCAAATGTTTAGAAAACAAAACCAAAAGTACTTTTAGTGGCATGATTTGTATTTCTGTTCCCTGTTGTCTGTTTGAATTTCCCAAGTGTGGTATACTCAGTGACATTATGATTGTTTCGTCGTCTTTGGGTTTTTTTGGTGGGGTTTTATGCAGTGATGACATTATGTCATGCTCTTGCCCTACAGCTTTCTGAATCTCAAATGGGGCACTCCGCCGATTTGACAAGTACATTTCAATATAATCATTACGAGTAGCGTCAGGGTTATGTGTGCTTAGGTTTGAGACTTAAATGCTTGAATAGAAATGCAGATGCATTTGAAAATGGATCTTGACCACCCCAATGTTTCTGATTCAGTAAAACCCTACACTATAAACCGCCGACTGTATAAAAAGCTGGACGAACCCTCCTAGATGTCACCCATAGGTTTTTCTGAAGACTAGTCTTGAAGCGTAATGTGGCTGTTGTTGCCATCTTGGCTGTACCTGACTCTGCCTAATGCTGCATTCACACTGCGAGTGACAAAATTTACTAAACAACATGCATGACCAGCTACATTATCTGCAAATTTGTGTTGCTCAACCTCTTTTTTGACATTGTTGGATGTCCTCACATTCATAATAGGGCAATGAGGAGCGTGAGTGGAGCTGATATGTGCAGGTGACACCTAGCAGGGCGGCTAACAACATGTGAGGCCATGCCCATAACTTTAATGCTTGATATAATTTCAATAGTTGTTCAACTTTGCTCGTGTAGTTGTCATAAATGGGGAAATTACAAATTTTGCATTAATTCTTTCTGTGCTTGGCCTTTTGTCCTGACCTCGCTCCTCTTCCCGCTCAGCCCTAATCGAGGCCTTCAACTTTGTCATAAAATGATCAGTTACCTGGACTTTGAAACAGTAGCACAGTAAACACTCGCAGGGTTTATTATCTAGCCGTGACCTGATAGTGTTAATCACTTTGAACTTCATCGGTTCATCAGTCGACATTAACATGTCTTCTCTGTTTGTCCCCGTGTCAGTAGAAAAATATCAAAAATCTGTATTTGTCAGAGTGACTGTTGCATTTTTTTGTAACTCGAGGAACGAAACATCCCCAGAAACACTTTCTATTGGCATGTTCCTGTTTTTTTGTGTGTGAATGAGCGTTTCTTCTTTTCATGCATCGTATCTCGAGTATCTCACGTGTAGTAATCTGTCTCCATCCACATGCCAGTCATTCCTGTCCTTATTTGTTCAGAAATGTCCCTTCTTCCTTGTAGATAATGTGGAGCGTTGGGTCCTGAACTATATACAGTCAGTGCTACAGATAAAGGCACTATGAGATCACATGACACGCTCACTCCTAAATATACCCCTCACATCCTGTATGATGGAGGGAGGCTCAGGTGTGTCAGAGTTGCTTCTTTTTAAAACTGAGCTTGGGGCTTAGTGGTACTTTATGATTCTGATGTCAGCCATATCCCTCTCAGATGTTTCAGGTTTCACCTCCTCTGTATCAGTACCTGTCTGTGCTTTCCCCCGTCCATGTTTCCCGTGTTTAAGTAAGGCAAATATTTCAGACTCAGAAAAGAAAAAGATATCCACACTGTCCCGGCCGGTCTGTTGAACTTTGACCTGGAAGGACAAAGGTCGGCAGTTTGCCGACAAATAAATTTCACCATGAGCGTGACGCCCTTAAAAGTAAGCTTCTCGGATATCCACTGAATTAATGAGGTGGTGGCAAAACATTGACTAATGTCTCGTGTGGGATATGGTTGTTCTGAAATGTGGATGCAGGTGATCGCTGTTAGGCTATTGTCAGTGTTAGCTTAATGTGCATTTATGGGTGACAGCAAATGTACTGTACTTATACAAATAACATGAATAACATATGAAAATATGCACCTACGCATACTTGCATACACCTATTATATAGTCTACATTCACAGTTTCACAATGAATGTAGTGTCTGTTTGTAGCATTTGACAAGATGTTTCTGTATCAAACAGCAGGTCTTAACTTCTTTTGAATGATTATATTTTTTATTATGCATTTTATTATTATTCAGCTCACTGTCCATTAAATATACAAACCTCTCAGAGACAAAGGTGATGTTTACATCTCTTGTTGTGCCAACCAAACAGTAGTTTTGAATATTCATTTTTTTTATAGGCCTGCTTTATGACGGTGCTTTGCATCTTTGTGTCTCTCTTCTCTTGGCAGCAGCACAGAGGGTTTTGATAGCTCAGCCCTGCATGCATTGATTCTTGTTTTTGTCAACAAGATTGTTAGAAATTTTTACTACTTCATGAAGTGAAAGAGGATTTTTGTTGAGCTCTGTTTGCGTTCTCCCTCTCCCTCTCTCTCTCTGTCTCTCCCTCTCTCTCTCTCTCTCTCTCTCTCTTTTTAACCTGGGCCTCCTGACAGAGGAAGTGCAGCCTGCATTTTTTCCACCACTAATCCCTTTGTCCTGTTCTACAGGGCCGGTAGCTGCTGCTGATTTCAGGGCTGACTTTATTGTTCTTAACATTGTCTTTTCCAGTGGTCACTGACTGTTATACTACTGAATAAATAAGAGTGCATGACGACTGTCTAAACTGAGCATGCTCAGTAGAAATAGTGTCAGTAATTTTAAAAGTGTATGTACACCTGCTTGCCATGAAAGTCACATGCGGAGGTCCACTCACAAAAATGGACTTTGCACCTTCTGAGACACACGCTGCCTTTGTCACACACACACACACACACACACACACACTATCCCCATTTATGTCACCCTCTGACTAATCCCATTTCCTCTTTACTTGAAAAACAAACTCCTTTACGACCCTACGCTGTTTTCTCATGAGCTTTGTGACGTTCGAGCTATTATCAATTATACCATCCATGCAGGCTGTTGTTTAACCCTTCACACATCGGCTGCAGCGTGGATGAGCGGAAATAGCAGCACCATCTACAGCACCACAGACCTCTGGCCTTGTCCACTCCACCTTTACTGCCGTAGTAACGTATATGCAGTCAGTCCAACTCGGGGGCGGAGACTGGAAAGACTGACTACGTTTGTTTATTGTTCCATATAGGCAGGGCAGTGTTGGGCCAGAAATGGACGGCCATTGTCTGGTATCCCTCTGCCCTCGTCATGAATAGTAGCTTTCAGAGGCAAGAGGCAAAGCACTTACAATAGCTTTAAGTTTTATGGCGTTGCTGTCGCCAACAGCAGATTTTTGGCATGAGACCAAATGCAACATACACACAGCTGCACAGCTTGCCTTCTCCAGCTGAACTCTCTCTCCATCACACACACAAACTCTTATCTCTCCCTCAGTCTGAGCTGCAAGCACACAGCTCTCTGCTGCACCATTCATTCCTTCCCTGCGTTCATTTCCAGCAAACTCCGCTCGGCTTGCACTAAGCTTTCTTTTGTGCAGTTTTTGGACAACAATGCTGTTTGTTTTCCGAGGGCAGAGCAGAGAGACGCTGCCTGGCAGCCTCTCTGACTAGGTCGCCCGTGTCTCCTACATGTCACCCTCTGTGCGTCTGCAGTGACGTCTGACAAGTATTATCTGCCATAGACCTCTGTTTGTTTTGGGCTGCTCCGGACTGATAATGGCCCATTACTGGCGAACCAGTGGCTCACAGGCACCTCCGTGGAAACTGTAGAGACCTTGCTAATCTGGACGATACCCAGCTGGCATGCAGACAGCTCATACTTAGCTACAGTTGGGAATGGTTTTTAGCTGAAAAATACACAGACCTGCTATTTTTAGTGCATACTCTAGTTGCTAATGATATCACTGACAGTCCTCTGCGTCAGTTTATGTGTTGCTCCCGAACGTCTGACATCCTGTATGCCAGGGGTGTTGTGTTTATTGTCGTTAATTGGCTCATAACTTGTGGCCCTTCCTATGGAAGGAATGCCAGGAGTTCAGCTGAGGTTTGCATTAATAGTAAGAAGACGCACCTCAGTCATTATTGTCACCCTTCAGTCTCGCTTTCAGTCATTCTTTGTCCATTTGTTTTTCTTTCTCTTGCATTACTTTGATTTTGCCACTTGTAATGTCAGTGGACTCATTCTATCATTTTATCTATGTCCTCTTTTATAAACTATTATCTGCACTGTTCATATGAAAGCTTGCTTAAGATTGCAGGCCAAGGCTGTCTTAGTCTGAATATTTAGGATCCAACGTACTGTAGATTGTTGAAATGACCCGTCGCCATTATCACAGTTTTTTTTTTGTATACGAATACAGTACAATGTTAAACTAAGGCATTCCCAAGCTGCCCCACCACCACATGCACAAACACACAAACACACGCACTCACACACACACACACACACACACACCCACACACACACACACACACACACACACACACACACACCCCTGCTGCAGGTATCCATTAAACCTTCCCTTGCCTATGCTACACTTACTCAACGTTCACCCTAATATTTAAAGCACTATGCATTCCCATTTAGGATTACGCAAGTGATAATTTTAGATCCCAAACAATAGGCTAACGGCACGGCTGACCCTGACAACTTAAAATGTCCTGCTCAGCAGTTCAGGGGCCAGATTTATGACCTGACTCACTGATGTGTAACAGAGGCAAAATAAGTCAAGGACAGAATGTTGGCTTTTGTTTTATTGCTGTGGCATTGCAGTCATAATTACTCTGCAGATTCAACAATTAAATCACTAATGAGCATAGAAAAAATATGGAGAACATATATCTTTTTTTTTCTGACCTGGATTCAGGTAGTGAAGGGCGTGTTGTGTATGAGTGGAATGTATTTATAATTCCATCAGGTGTCTCCTCTTAATTCCTGCTTAATTCCTGCTTAATTCCTGCATACCACAGTGTTCTGCTTTATCACGTTATCTGCCAGACAGTCAAAGACTCTGACACACTGCTCTTCCTCACTGTTGTATCAGCCACTGTATGTGCAGTCAGTTATGTTCACACAATCCTGTTCTAAATAACATTATGTTTAAGGACACTTGCTTGACTTGCTGTCTCCTGAATGTACCCAACTTATCTTTCATGCAGCCTTTCTTTGCAGCTTGTGCGGCTTTTGCATCAAGTGCATAATAAACCGGCCTTACTTGAAATTCCTGGAGCGAACGTAGTCGGCCGTGCAGCCTGTGTGTGTAAAACAAGGAATCATTCATAGTTTATTTGGACAGCCTCGAGTAATTGCACATGAATTTAGGATTTAGAAATCCTGGAGAAATGAGTCTGGTCTAGTCATCTGTCTAGACGCTGGGCTACAGTATGCTACAGTATGCCAGATTGTTGTTTTTTTCTTTTTATCCCGTAAAGCCACAGGACTTACAGGATTGTGCAGTTTTCCAGATTCGGAGAAGCTATGGTATGTGGGTTTGACTTAAACTGGGACTTCTTCATGGAGATTCAGGAATAACACAGAGCTGTGGTTATTTGCAGGACCACGTGTTTAATGAGAGCAACTTTCCATTAATTTTTGACCAGTCCTGCAGCTTTTCCTGGAAATGTTTGCTTGCATTGGAAAAATGGATACCAGTCAGCCAATGGCAACCAAGGATTCTGGGGACCAGCATAAAAAGCACTGAATTTCCTGGTATCCCCTTTGTACTGAGTGTGCAGCCAATGGCCTGGGTGGGGTTGTGTCCGCTCCACTTATCTCAGCGACCATACCTGCAGCTGTGTGTCTTGTCACAGTTCCCCTTAAAGCACACATGATCTACATCTCTAGCTCTGTTTGCTCAGTGTGGGCTGTATGAGTGTGCACATGATAAACCTGGACCTGTCTTTACTACTCTCACTGTAAACTAGGCCTGCTGTCACATTTTTCCTCCACTATTAAAGGAACAGTATGTAAGATTGTGGCAAAAACTGGCCAAAACTGGTACTGCAATCACTTTCAAAATACTGTAGAACGGTGTATCCCCTCCAACCTCCCCCCTGACTCGAGGTTGCCGTTTCAGCATAATGACAGAGAAACAGGCTCATAATGCATTGCTAATGTTAGCAATTACGACTCGCCGTTTTTATTTCCCAAACAGTTCCTTACCTTTTCAATTCGATGACCCACCTCCTCTGTATGCGCTAACGTAACGTTACTTTGCACGAACATGCATAACTTTGTTCGACTGTCGTGAATATTTTAAATGTCCATTTACATCATGTACAAGTAAGTTAGCCAGGAGAAAATTAGCAACTTTGGCGTCTGTCTTCAAATTCTTCTCTGTTTTCAGCCGTCTCCATCTTTCAAAGGCATCTCCTATACAAATCCTTGTTTTATTTCGGACTTTGTCACGACGTAGTTCGGATTCATAACGAGGTCTTTTAGGTTTAGTAACGTTATACATGTTTTATCCGACACGTTCGTAGCTGCAGCTGCGGTAACTAGAGCAGAGCTGGCAACCCGGATGACGAAACTCTACTGACTTCGTGATTAGTAGATAGGTGGAGGGTGGCGCCTCAGACCAAAACACAACATGACAACATCAACATCAGTTGAGGGCTGCAACTCTCACTTTTAAATGACAATATCCTGGCCGGACCACTGTTGTCAGTGATATAAGTATTTGAAATGAACATGATTTCTTCATGTCTAGTGACATATCAGGGCCATTTTATGATTAATTGAAATACATTTCTTACATACTGTTCCTTTAATTAACAATATATCAGTTCATTTATCATTTTGGTCAAAGATTCAAAGTAGTAAAAAAAATAATCACACCTTCTTTGTCAAACAGTCCGAACCCAACAGGAAGGCTCACATTGCTTGTCAGAAAACACTTGACAGCTGCACAGTCCTTCCCACACTTGACTTCACTTCACTGTCAAAATGGCATTTTGAGTTCAAACCAACAGGAAAGATTAGATGTAATGTGTATGACAATAAAGTGGCTGTGCACCAGTTATTAGCGATAATGACATGGCTCATCAAGGATTTTTATTATCTTAAAGGCGTCTTTTAATTGGAGAAACTACACAGTAATATTAATAACACACAGTTGTGTTGTTTTGTTGATATTTCCCACAGTTTGCGGTGCAGGTAAGACTCCCCATTGTTACTTTTATTTCTGGTAAACAAAATCATGATATTTGCAGTATCAGCAGCTTGCAGACAGATTGGGGCGTTAAAGTTACTCCTTTCTTTTTTCCGGTGGGAAAGTTGCGATGGCACTCTGGTGGTTCTCACAGCATGAACAAGTACAAACCCACACGGTCTCTGCCTCACCCCTTCACAGTCCAAGAAACTCTGCAGCACTCACAGTCTCCCCTCTGGTTCATAAACACAATCCTACTTTACTCAGCAGCAGGTCTGATGACTGAGGATTACTGAGTTTGATAAGTGCAGTAGCCGTGTGTTTATAGTAAAGAAGGAGGGACTGCACAGTAGCTCTGACCTGATCGGCATCAACCTGAAGTTCAGGGTCTTGGTGTAAGGGAGGCAGGAGACGGTTTTTCTTTCAGCTGAAAAAGTGCTGACTGGCAGCAGAGAGTATGAGAGAGAGCTACTTTTAGCTGCAGACTGGGAAACTCCTGATGGCGGGGGGGAGGGGTGGACATGAGGGAGATGACAGAATTGCGTGTGTGTGGAGACGCAAGGGAGAACAGCCAGTATACTGGCTTGTGGCTGGGCCCCAGGTCTTTGAACTCTTTTGTTCAAAGCTGCAGACATCTGTCTGCATATTGCCTTTCCACAATTCTCTGTTATTTACTTGTCTGTTGGTTTATAAAGTCAGACGGCAGGCAGTTAATATTTCTGTGCGTGTTTAACTTGATCTCTAGCAGTGTTATAGACAGTTAGGTGTCTGCTTTGGTTTGGATTTTAGCAGCTAATAAGTTCTTGTGCACAATTCTTTGAATGCAGTGTGTGCACGATCGCAGCTACAGAAAACATAAGTGTTTTTTATAATAGAGAATTCAGCCAATTTGTAATTGCAGCCTTGATCTGATCTCATGCCTCAGATTTAACACAGTATCCCACAGTAGATTTACCTTGCAGACTAGTTGGCATGCACCTCTTCATCCAGCATCTCACTGAAGCTTCTTCTGTCCTGCAAAATTATTCAAAAAAGAACGTTAAAAAAAAAAACAGAAAAATGCTTTTGCTGCTTTGACATTTAAACAGTCAACAGTAAGACTGATGCCTGCGTAATTGTTACTGTAACACAAAATGCACGCATTGTGAAGGCAATTTGAAGCCAGTGGAGGAATGATGATCTCTCTACTAACAACTGCTATATACAGACATAATTAGTAAGCGTAAATGACTGAATCACTGTAGTTGAAGACATGCAGACCACATGCCGTGTGAAAAAAGGGCTTGACTTCATAAAATGAAGGATTACAGCGTTAGGAGAAACCTAGTGTTTGATGTTGACTGTTCACTGCGTCCTTTCTCACACTGTTAAGAAATAGTTCACACAGAAAATCGTTTACTATCCGCTCACTCCCATGTTACACAGTAAACTCCAATGAAGTCTGTCAAAGCATCAATTACATGGTGAGCTCAGGCTGGAACATGCTGCTCTGGCCTGCACGTGAGCATGGGTGTTGTCTGCAGACGTTGTCTTTTCTACGTCTTCTTGTGCGCATATGCATTTTAATAAAATGGGGTTAGGGGTAGGGTAACATCCTCACAGGAGTTAGATCAACTTGCATGTTCCTGTGACGCGTTATTTGGCTTCTATGTGACCAGTAGTTACCCAGTAGGGGTTGTACCGACTAGTCGACTTCACTGTGAAGTCGACTAGTCGCGGATCACGTGACAACAACACGGACGCCTCGGAGAAGACTGGTGAAGAGCAAGGTCAGTCATTGCAGCAAACTAGCAGTGGTTCATCAAGTGGGTGGAAAGACTTCACTAAAGATGAAGGCCATGCTATCATGACATGCAGAATATGTAAGAAATATAACAAAAGTACTACTGCAGTTTACACTCATCTGAAAAGGCATCCGCTAACGCTAGCAGAGGAACGGTCCAAATCCTCTCAACGGCAGTCAGTAACAACTTCACCAAACGTCCTGTGGTAACAGAGAGAAGGAGACTGCACATCAACAATTTGCTGGTGAATTTCGTTGTCTAAAGTTATTAGACCTTTAGCTATACACAGAAAAGGCTGCTAAACTACACCACCTTTCTTTTAATCCTGGCTACATTATACATTATACATTAGTGGACTCAACTTTCATCACAAAGTTTTCATCACTCAACTTTGAAAAATCTGAAGTCGTTCAACCCCTATTACCCAGGACACCCTCCTCTATATATAGGGCTTCAGACTCATTTATATGTCACTGTCACAGAAGCATAATTCTGACATTAGTACACTACATTAATTTAATGAAACCGTCCCAAGTTATTCAGGTTAATAAGGCCAGTTTTCTGCAGATAAATTCAATATTCAGTGTTTATTTTAATCATTCCTCCAAAGTTAAACTTTGTGAACTAACAGACGGTTTAATAGTCCTGCAAACCACAAAAGGGACCCGAGAAAATGTCCAATCTGTCATTTTGAGGTGAACTAAATGCAAGGCTTTGGATGTGTAAAAAAGCATAATCCCTGGCGACCTCTCATCACCTCACGTCAGTCAAGTGCAAACTGCAGCCGGCGCTACTTAAGGCCTCAGGCAGTTGATTCCCAGCAGTGTTGCTTTATTGTAAAAGCCTCAGATACTCTGCGCTGAAGAGACCACACATACTGTACAGTTGACAGGACTGACTCTTCTTTTAGCCTTTAATGGGTGCCGTTTGTATTTGTCAGCAGTCAGTTTAAGAGTTTTCTTTGGGTCTGAGCTGCAGTGTAGTACCAGGGTGAGACACACACACACACACACACACACAGTTTTTCATCTCAGAGTGTTGGTGTTAATGGCATTGACTCATAATGGTTCCCTGTTCTTGGCACTTTGAACAGTGCGCTAATGAATCGCATGTGTGCGGGTGGGTTTGTGTGTGTAAGGTAGAGCAGGGCGGTGGGGCCTCGCTGCTCTGTGCAGTAGGTGGTCCTGGCTGCTCATGTGTGTGTATTGTGCTGTAAAGGGGGTGGTCTTCCTTCTGATCCTTGGAGGTAACTTTTTTTTTTTTTTTTTTTTGCATGCTTCTATATGTACATGGTGGTGCTTAACACCCCACACTCGCATATTGGTGCCCTCCCATAGAGTTTCAGTCAAACTGGTGGTGCTGGTAGTAGCTGGCATCACATCACAGGGGCTGCACAGTTTGACTGTGGTGACTCACTTTAGATGCTGTGCCTGCAAAACTCACTTCTGAGTGCCGACGAGATTAAATCCTGCCTCTTCCTTTTACTCCACAAACTGGTTGAACTGATACTTTGGCGCCGCAGAGTAGTAGACCATTAATCCTGTCTTGGCTTCGTCTTAAATTACGGCTGTGCAGGTCTTTTTTCCCTCCTGCACACGAGGCTCGATCGCATGACAGATAGAGATAAGGAACGATTACTAATATTCTTTACAGCAAAGAGAAAAACTTGACTGACTAAACTGATTTAACTAAAAAAATAAATATGTAAAGAAATTATAAGAACATGATCAAACCAAAAAATGTGAAGTGTGTCAACTTTTAGTCACTTTCAAGAGTCCTCTTGATCATTTCAATTTGCTGCATTTCCGTTTTGCTGCAACAAAAATTAAAGGACCAGTGTTTTGGATTTGTACTTGGCATATAGTGGTAAAGCCAGCAAAAAACACTGGTAAAATAACATCAGTTCATAACAATATATGTACCCACATAATCCATCCATCCATTTTCGTTTGCATATTTGAAGTCGGGTCGTGGTTGCAGGGCTACTTTGGTCCCTTCAGTGTTGCTAGCAACATTTTGTCATTCTTCATAAGGGATCTTAAGGTGTTCACAGGACAGATTAGACATGTCATCTGGCCAGTGAAATCTTGTTCCAACCCGTGGTCTCCTCCCAGCTGGTCGTGCCTGGTAAGCCACCAAGAGGGGGGGTTCCCAGAAGAACCGCTCAACCGACTCCTTTTGACGTGAAGGAGCAGTGGCTCCGGTCGTAGCCCCCTCCAGATCTCTAAGGCTGACCCCAGTCACTCTCATTTGGGTTGCTTGTATCCACAATGCCCTTTTTTCGGTCACTACCCAAAGTCCATGATGACAGGTGGGGGTTTCAGCGTAAATCAACAGCTCAACTTTGTCTTTTGCGTGGTGGCCCCGCCTGCGTTACTGCTGATACTGCACCAGTCCACCTGTTCATGTCCTACTCAATGAACACCCTCAACTACTTAAACTCATTCTCTTGGAGAAGCCTTTTTTAAAAAAAAATATAAAATTTTTAAAAATTCTGGTCAACCCACTTCTCATGCTCTCTCTAACATAATAACGTTTAACGCAACCAGTAGCCAGTGGGCTTGTACGGGTTCATCTAAGTCCCCAAGTTGGATACAAAGGAATATCAACTGTGTGCACTTGAACAGGTCAGACGTCTGTCTCTCCTGACTACCCAGCTGCTCACAGTTATTGTAAACTGACTGCAGTGCAATTTACAATCTGCTCTGGTTTTGTTTTTCTGCTCCGGTCTTTGATTAAATGTTTCCCGTTTTGCAGAACTTTGAATTGCTGTTAAACTGTTAAGCAGTCTTTATTTCAAGTCACAATTGATTAGCTCTCAAGTCTAATTTTACCTGCAGCCATGCCATGTGAGGCTTGTTTGCACGTCTCATGTTATCTCTCCATTCACTGTTGTACTTGATCTGTGGTTTCTGTGCTGTGTTTGCGTATTACACCATTTATAAACTAAACAGTCTGGATTGCATGATAGTGGGGGGAGGGGGGGGGTGCTGAATTTTTACCTGGAAGAGAGATGCTCTGAAAAGTGTTTGAAGCACAGAAGAAGTTGGTGACCAAACCGTTCTGGCTAACTGGCACATCAGCCGTTACAGTCACTGAGCTCATCACTGTTAATGAGGAAATATAAAATGCCTGAGGAAAAAATAAACTCTTCTTACAGTGTATTTGACTATTAGTCGTTTTCTATAACTGAACCGCCTGTCATTTGAAACTTAACGGAAATTTGGCAGATAAGCAAACATATTACACTTTTGCCTGAATATTTTATGTAAACACCCTCCACATTATAGAAGTAACCGCCACCCTCACTCATCATGTAGGGATGAAAGGATTTTAAGGTGCCTTTTGTGCCTCTGATGTGTGACTAAGACGGTTCCATGGCTTGATTGTTTACCTTGCCCCATAAGAACTATTCATGCCTCGCTTTCATGTTACCAATGACATTTCAGTTCTTTGAGTCATCTCGGGACTCTTGGAGCGATTGCTTATCTTAAGATGAAATGAAACTCTCCAATCAGGCACTCCCTTAGGGAAGTATGAAAAGTGAGATTTTCTTTCCCTTTCCGTTTTTTAATTTGTCATTATTCCTCCCTCACCCTTTGTTCCTAAAATGAATAGAAGTGCTTCTATATCTGATGCTGTGTTGAGGGGCTACATCCTGCAGGCTAAACTGAACCCAGGCAGGGTATGACACAGTAAACATACAGTCCAATAGGTTGTGGTTTACTGGCAGAGCCGTTTATGGCTGCTGCATGCCGCATTGGCTCCACCTTACTGTATTATCACTAATAGTTACAGTTACAGTGACTCCTGATTTCATAATTCTGTGCACATATAAATTGAATGCAGTATAATTTTAACCTTTGTTAGTACCTGCATCAGTTTGAATTTAGCCCCGATATGTTCAATGTTCTGAATGCACTTGACAAACAGCTCATAAATGGTGGCTGAATTATATTTCCATATCACAATGGTACAAGCGATAAACTTCAGGAACATTTTACAGTAAAATCATTATATAATCAAGATTATATAATGAGGGTAAACTCAGCATAAACATTAGAAAATAGGGGCCAACTGGTAATTGGGTAAAAGCAAAAGCGGGATATGGAAACCAATCAAAAAAATGAGTCTGAATGAAGAGACGAGTCCGATCTTCTCAGGAATTTTGTTCCAGAGTTTTCTAGTTCTACTTGATATCAAAACACCTCTTGTCTTTAGTCTGGCGACAGGGACAGCTACGAGGCCCGGCCTGAGGAGCTCATTACAGAATCCTGGGAAACCGTCTGCAGAAAGATTAATGCACAGTTATCAAATAAAACCTCCCTTTAGTCATGTGAATGTGTGAAATAAAACATTAGAGCCCACAGATGCATTTCTTGTGGATTCTAACCAGAAATCTCTAAACCACTGTCCCTGTAGCTTCCGGTTCCCTGCTGAGAAATGGGTGGTGTGTCACAAGAATGCATTTGTGTGTATTGCAGAAGTGTTACAGGAAATTTGTGTGCTTTTATGAGAAACACAGACAAATGGTTATAAAATGAAGCAAGAGAGCAGGGGAGCAACAGTGGAGGCAGAGCTCCCACATGGACTGTAGTATGTGTCCAGGCTTGTTCCCATCCAGTCTGTTAATGATTAGCAGGAAGCGGAATCACAACTCCGACCCTCTGCGGCGCTCCGTTCCCAGGCGCCGATCCCCTCAGTCACACACACACACACACACACACACACACACACACACTGTGCAAACCCTGAAATCTTTACATCGCTGCAGCTTTTTGTTGAAATAACAGATATCTCGCGGTGCCAGGTTTTCACTCATTGTGATAGTTTAGCGTCTATCAGATTGTGTGCACTCACAGGTCATAGTACAAACAGGAGTGAAAAGATCCCGTGCATATTTTTAACACTTTGCATATTGCAAAGGAAGAGGAAGTAAGGAAGAGAGGTTGTTGGCCTTTATTGATGTTTACAAGACATTCAACAACTTAGCATTACTTTCTGTTTATCGTCTGATGTGCAAGATATATTTTACGCATAACTGCTCTCAGGTTTGTCATCATGATGGCTGCATTTCCATGAACCAAGTTGAAAACAAGTCTGGCTTTTCCAGTTATAGAAGCAGCAGGAAGTGTTTTTCCACGCTCGTTTTCACTGTCTGTCCTCTGACTTTACCTGAAAACTGTATTGAAATGTTCAGGAACTGCAGAGAAAACAGGGCTTTGTCTCAACAGCTTGTTCTCCCGGGAAAAAAAAAATATTTGCATCACCCTCCGCTAGTGCTAAGGCTTTCTCCCTTGTTCTTCGTTACAGTGTTGCACCGAGCAAGATGTCTACAAAGCCTCACAGCTCCAACAACATCCGCCTTGCCCGGCAGACGGTGCAGCAGCTGAGAGTAGAGGCCAGCATTGAGAGGATAAAGGTACAGTGCCACAATAAACAAGCCAGCCTTCGTTGTCTGCACATTTTGAACCCCTCAATCCACTTCATTACCTGTGTCGGGTTTGCGTCTTCTCCAGCATAAAATACACCTTAAAAAAAGTTTGTTCTGTTGCAGCATGACGTTATCATTATCAGTAGAACTGAGACATGCAAGGACTTCTTTAAAACAATAAATATTTCCGCATCTGATTAGCTGTTCGGTGCGTTCATGTGCTTAAGTGGGCGATAGCTTAAATGCTGCTCTGGATAGTTTGCTTCCTCTTTCCAAGTAAACTTTGTTCTTTAGTATTTTGGTAGTTCAATAATAGAATCAGCTGACAACTCGTGAATTTAAGGCACTTTGAAATCCGCAGCGGCCACTTGCCACAGCCTGTGTGATCATTTCATGTGTTTTCTGGAGTCCTTACTCGGTCACATCTGACAGTTATGACACATTGTGATATGATTTCAGATATCCGTTGCAAATAAACTTTCACGAATAGTTTTTAAAATCCTGCTTGTCGCTGCAGAGCTTAATGTATTCTGCCAAATCAGAGTGATCTAATTGGCATTGCTAGCTGTTACATGAATACCGTCTGTGTTGTGTGCGTACACCGTCTAAATCCGTCCCTGTGTCTTTGTTTTCTGTCACCTCTGCAGGTATCCAAGGCCTCTGCAGACCTTATGAACTACTGCAACGCAAACGCCCGAAACGACCCTCTCCTCATGGGCATCCCTGCTTCAGACAATCCCTACAAGGACAAAAAACCATGCACTATATTGTAGTGAATGCCACCTAGCCTTTATGTGTTGTCGTTGTTGTTGTTGTTTTTTTTCGTTTTTTTTCTTTTGCTTATTAATGTTGCTGGATTGGGAGGAGTGTGGGGTGGACTGTGATCGTATCGTTACCACGCCTGTTCTGTTAAACCGTGATTTTTCTCAAAAGCGGCGGTTTGTATTGAGCGAAGAAGTGTTGTGCGGCTGCTCCGTTAGCCTGTATTACTCACTGAAACCGCTGACCTCAGTTTGAGCTCCGACCACTAACCGAATGCCGGCTACGCGCGTTATGATTACATCTGGTACGTAATATTTTAACAGCACTTGCAGCCCTCGGTGATGATTTGGTTCTTGATCTGTGCACAGTCTCATCTCCAGCGGGCGGTGACCGTTGTTTGCCTTAAATGGATTCATGCAGCCAAAGTTTCCCCCTCTGTCATCAGTTTATCAGTATATCAGAACACATTCACAGCAGTATTTGTGCAGTTTAGATTGCTAAATTCAGGTCTACACTCAAATGCTACCATGAGGTATCATTTATTGGGGGCAGTAAGGCCTCGTATTAAACTCTAAGTATTCTGCAGCCCGTCAAAGCTGCAGCGCCTCTGGCTAGTCCACGACAATCTGCATTTAATTCACCGTTCCTGCCTAGTATTCGCAGTATGATGGTAGTGTCGTCTTCGCACCAACCGTCATGTCGAGATACGTGATCTTTGCTCAGATTTCCAACCTTCTGGAAATGTCTCGTCTGCACATGCAAAAAGCGAAGCGAATAAAGCTAAAACCAGAATGCTGATTTTTTTTTTTTTTTGTACTCTGACAACACTGTGTGATGAAAACCGCCGGGCCAAGCCAAACCAATGAAACTGCATTTTTAAAAACACTTTAACGTCATCTCAGAGAGACCATCTCAGCCATTCCTTCTGGAAACTTTCCGCGGTACGCTATTTTTAGAATGCTGACGACAAAAAAGCACGCCAGCGGGTGTTAACGCGTCACTGTGAGCCACGCCTGCTCCCTCACCACAACAAGTGTCTTAGTCAGGTAAATGTGCACATGATCGTCTTTAAGTGTTGTAGGTACCGGTGCAAATGTGTGCATTAACGATAAAACCACTCTACAAGACCGCTGCTCTTAAGTTTTTCCTCTCTTTTTTTTTTTTTCCAATTTAAACTGTAACTTTTGTGTTGGCGGGGGAGGGGATGGGGGGGGCTTCAGTCTAACATGTGTGTTGTGATTCGCTGGGGGAAAATATCTATTAAAAAAAAAAGAAGAAAAAAAAAGAATAGATAGTATAAATTAAAATTTTCTTCACTCTAAAGCCTTACTTATGTTTGCCTTGTATCATGAAGAACACTCTTAATGGGAGTCATTTCTTTAGGAAAAAAAAGAAAAGAAAGATGTTTCTATCCAATGTTTTTAACTGTGGAATGAAAGTGATTCATAACAATATCGTGCCATCTGTCTACACGTCACTAGCAGAACATGTGAAATCGCGTTTCACTTACCTGGTGCTCCGCTTTCAGGCAGTTTTTGGTATCGTTGCCTTATCCAAAGGGTACTTTCAGGTCTTCAAATCAGCGAGATCTGGTGTTCGACTGTGTTTTTTTTTTTTTTTTTAATGATCTTCTCTTGCTGTGACTTCTTTTTACTTGCAATAAATCAATCCTGTATGCCTCCTAAGGAAAAAAATTCAGACCACCACTGCCATGCCGTAATTTCTGTCCAGTCACAACCACTCTGTAACAGCATTATGGTACCATTCATAGATTAATTTAACTGTCAAGATCTGCATTTTGATAAATGTCTTTATTAATACACCAACCTTTGTATGAAGACTTAAGTGAGATTAATAAAGTGAATCATTCCTACAGTACAATGCTCGTCTAGTATCTCAATAAATATGTGTTGTTCTGCTACCACCTGATACATCCTGAGATTTATACACATGCACGTGTGCATCTGGGGACGTTTCCTCCCATTAGTCGTTTATTTATATCCCACTTGCGAGAGGAGAGACCTCAGGCATCTCACCATTCTGAGAGCAGAGAACACTGAGAGAACAGCTAAATATAGAGGGTACCAAACCCTGACTTCCGCTCTTGGAGAGTAGAGCAACTATTTTGGGAAACCGTCTACCTAGCCTGAGAGTCTGTTTTCTTTCTCTGTCGGTGGCCACTCGGGCCTCTGCGACCTTGTCTCTGGCCAGCTGGTGGAGGAGCAGCTTATTAAACATTCTGCTGCACACAATGGGAAGATCACACAGGAATAGTGTATTGTCAGCGACTGTAAAAGAAATGCATTGCATTGTGCAAGTGACAGTTCTCACACATAAAGCAGGGATGTGGTGAAATAACAATCACACCTATTATTTATTGTTGTCTAAAAGGTAAATAGGCCAAACTTTCCTCCTGCTGTTTTCTCACAGATTGTGCTCTCCCCTGAATGGTCAAATGTCCCTGCAGGAAAAACCAGCTGCATCACAATGAAGACCACCATCACTGAGTACCGCTAAAAATAGTGAAACACATCATAATGCACGCTTAAGCAAAAATAATATGCCCCTGCAGGAATATGAAGCGGACGGCCTGGATGTTCTCTGTATGCGTGAATGCCTCCGAGCACAGCCTCTGCAGTAATCCCAGTTTGTCATTGTGCAGCAATGTGAGAGTCACGGGGGGCGTACGGCCAGCAGCGGGCTTGACCAGCCGGCCGGCTCACTGACCGTGTGCCCCGCGGTGGAAATCTGCCCTGGCAGTTACAGTGTCAGTGTGTTGGAATGTGCTGATGAGGGGGAGAGGAAGGGGAGGGTGGGAGGACCGGAGGGTGAGCATGGATAGCTGGGGGTGAGGACTGCAGCTCTGCACCTCTGCACCACTGGCGTGCCCAGCTGCATGTTTATCTCATCGTTACGCAGTGATAAGATTTTAAAATGGTCATTATACATTATTTATTATTCACTCTTACCAGTGTTGGTAAGTACACTCAAGTACTGTCTGTAAGGACAATTTGAGGCTCTTGCTATTATCGCTGTGTACATCTCAGGGTCAATTTATTTAAGAAGTGCAGCCAGTGGTCAGATAAAACATGATGCATGATAGATTAAAGGTCCTGCACACCCTCATTAATCATGCTCATTACACATATTGAGGCTGGAGTTGTGTAAAGATCTGCTGGTGAGGTCATCGTGTAGTAATGAGAATGATAACGTTAGTTACTTGTGCTGCAATAAAACTCATGAGCAGCAAAACTATGAGCTGTTAGGTTCCCATAACGTAATACTCTGAAACAGTCAATTGCATTTACAGTACAGTTTACACTTGACATGTATTAATATTGGGTCTCACCTTAAGTTTTGGCCTTCACAGAGAGACTACATGTCTCATCTGATCTTGGGATCCCTCATTAAAAAAAACATCACCAGGGAATCTGTCTGAAATACGACGCTTAGCAAGTTGCCACTGTCACTGTGGACTATGTTAAATACAGTAACTCCGTGTGCTCACACAGAACTCCTGAAAGCTTCACAGTGTCATCCATTGAACCTTTTATGTTGGAGAACACCGTTGTCACCTTTAACAGAATGGGACAATGTGCTCACACTCGGTTAGCAACTGATTGGATAGAGCAATACCTAGAACCGGTTCAGTAAAACACCACATCACTGCAATAAATTTTTGTTCAGTCTCCCATTGAGCCTTCTGAACACATTTTATACTTTTCTCAGTATTCAGCAGCATCATTCCACTGCCTGTAAAACAGGCTCCAGCTACTTAGTTATTTCTGGCCGTGTGTACCTAATAAAATGGTAACTGAGTGTAAGTCTTATGGCTGGTTTCTCCTCTGTTTTGCAATAGTGTTATCCCAAAATGTTTACCATCTCCCCTGCAATCTAAGCAACGCACTGATTTCTGTATGTTCTCGATCGTTGCCACAATGAGCGAGCATAATACAAATCTGGATACGCTATACTGCTGACTCAGGTTATGCAACATGCTCCCTGGGTTTCGCCATGTATGCCAAGTCAAAGAGCAGCGTGACTTATCAGATCATGAAATTCTGCTCTATTTTAGAAGCCCACACACAACCCGCTGCACCTGAACCTTGAACCAACGCTGCTGCACAGCGAGCAGGTACTGATGTGTGCTCCTGATGACCTGATCCTTTTTTTAGAATAAATTCACTGGAAGTTGACTTACATCAGCCGTCTGTTCTTTCGGTCTTAAAATAGCATCTTTCTACCACGTTGCATCACTCATCATAGCACCCTGCCATCACATGGTAGATAACCTTTAAAACAGTGCTGACTGAAACCAGTGGGCCCCCCGAGGAGCTTGTCCCGCGTGGGGGAGCATTTTAATTCAGGTACCAGTTATGATTTTTGGAATAAATTCGTCCATTTTTGAATAACTGCAATGCCTTTGTATTATATACTTCATTATTACTGCCTGTGTGTGATATGAAAGCATGTTGACATCATGTAATACAGCCAATCAGCCTGTTTAATGTGTTGAAGTTGCTATATATGGAAATCTACAGCACCCGGTTTCACTTTAAGTAAAATTCCCTTCTCTAGGTCTGCAGTGGGTGCTTATGGGTAATGTAGTTAGAAGGGAGCTCAGGCTACTCCTTTAAAGGTGCTAAACCTTTACCTGGCCCATCCATCCATCCATCCATCCATAACAACAATGTTAACCAAGTAAACTGCATGCTATCATAGCACATGCAGCAAAGCTAATGCTCATCTTATTGGCTAAATTGTTCCTAGCGCCTAGTTTAGCATTCTGTCACTTGATATCTCTCACATGAGACGCTGAGCTGCATTGTGCAACCCAAGGACAGACTTCTGCCCTCTCCCTCCTCGTGATCATGACTCTGCACTCTCAGAGGGGATTGCCCGCCTTACACGAACCCTGTGACGTTGCCGGCATTCAGCTCCAGAGAGATCACCTGCTTTTGTATGCGTGACACAGTTGGAAAAAGAAAGGAGTGTGGGAGTGGCTGGGGAGGCTTGCACAACAGCTCGCACGCCAAGTCCTCTGTTTCAAAATGTTTTCCGAGTTGCGTCTAGTTGCATGCTCCATGCCGGTAACATATCCAGCGACAAGAATTGCAAAAAAACACCAGATATAACTTTACTGTCTGGACGATAAACGGTTTTATGATGAATGCTCAAGAGCATTGCCGCGCATGAAATACAATGTAGGTAATCGGTCCACACTGACCCGTTACAGGTGAAGCATGTGAGCAGTCGTCACGTGCTGCTCTCTAGGAAGTCAGCTGGTGAAAGTGCAAACTGCCCGACAAATCGCAGGGAATTGGTGAAAAGGGAACTGTTTGGATGAATGAGCATGGTCCTGCTGACTGAGGCAGAAGCCTGTGCAGAGAGAGCGCCGAGGATTATTGTTCTCTTCAGCTCAGAGATGGCACTAAGGCCATAGAGGCCATCATGACCTCTGTGATCTCCACGTGACTTTTTTTTTTTTTTACAACTGGAAAAAGGTCAGAATACAGCTCGGCGCTGCTAAAATTTCCAGAAATGGGCAAAAAACAAAAAAACAAACAAACAAAAGAACAGGAAACACAGGTAGATCTTGTTCCAAAAAATACTTTTTATTGACAGCAATACATATATGTGTCTTGAATTCAGATGTTGCAAATAGTTCAGGTAAAAAAATGAAACATAAATACACTTAAATTAGAAATAACTTAAATTGTAACAAAGGAACTATTTCACTTGTGGCAATAAAAACAGCTGGTATGAGAAACACTAAATACACAGAATGTCTTCACTGGATGTGTAGCCCTTCCCTTTTTAAATTACGACAATAGCAACGTCAACATTAACAACTGTAATCAAATAAGTGAAATTGCAATAGGTCCAGTGTTTCAACAAGTGCTTTTGTTTCTGCAGAGAGAGGCCGAGGCCTTGGTCCATTCATCAGCTCTGTGCTCTGGTTTCTCCACATTTTTCTGACTTGTCACAGAGGCGTTACATACATGATATGATCCTCCTGTATAGTGTCCAGCTTCACATTAAAAGCACACAGGCTTTTTACCATTTCCACCTCGGAACAATACAAGAGCCTCGCCATCTCATCTTGGTTGCAAAGGCTGACAGACGCAATCCGAACAGTCCGGTCCAAAGTGGAAATCCAGCCCCTGCTCTTTTTTTTTTTTCAAATACATCCCTTACAGACAGCAGGGGTTTTTTCCCCCTAGAAATTTTTCTTTCCCCATAAGCAGTGCTTTGGAATTTGATCTCTGGGTGGTAGTATGTGTCCATCAGGGTTCACAACACTCTTCATGTGCTTTTTTCCAGCCTTAACTTCATCGTTCGGGGAGATTGATGATTGGTACCCACTGGTCCATACAGCGGCTCTCGATGCAGAATCTTTTCAGCTTGCTCAAAGCAGGGTCCTTCCAGGATGTTGAATGAGGGCTCTGAAAATATCAAGAGAAAGAGAATAAATTATTTAAATGCATCTACATCTTATTACACAAATCATACTGCACTGAGTTAGACACAGTCTCGGTGTGGGTGTACACGCAAGGTCTTCCCCTCTGATGAAATTCCTCAGAAGTCATAAGAGGGAGGAGTCATAAGCATGTTTACCAAATGCACAGAACAAGCACGGGCAAGTTTAAGTCTCAGTGAGAGTTTCACCCATGCGCTCATACCTCATCACCTTATATGAAATCCTAACATAACAAGATTGTGCAGTTATAAAACGTGTAAACAACACTTACAGTAACAAGGACACAGTGTAGGTCCATAGGTTCACCCCCACTCTGTTTTCCACCACCACCTCCTCCTCCTCCCAGTATTTCTGCCAGGCGCCGGGTGTTGTTGACTCTCAGGATGTTGATGTCATTCTCACAGCAGAAAGCCTGGATGAGAGTGAAGTGGATCTGCAGGGCCACGTCTTTAACGTCCTCGTCGTCGGTGGCCAGGATGCACAAAACCACATTATCGGGGTCTCTGTAGTGGAAGGGGGGAAAAAAAATAGATGCTGTCTGTTAGTCTGTGCACATACAGCATCTGTTGTATAATGTTAGCAAAAGTTTTAAAATGTCCTGCTACTACTTAGTGAGACATCTCCAGGAGCTGTCAGTGTGTTAGCAGCTGATGTAACCGTGTACTTACACATTGAGTGATTTGGCAGCCTCGTAGACACCGACTGTAATGCAGCCCTGAGGCAAAGCCGAGGTCAGGACTTCTTCTAAAGCTTTCGCCACTGTATCCATTCTGCAACGCAAACAAGTACAAAACTAATGTTAATATCGTTGCCACTGCGCCACAAAAACCCTTTCTGTTTCGGGTTAGTTAGCTGCTGGACTCCTTGCTAACCAGCCGGTATCGTTTCGAGCAAGAGTTGTGCACAGGTCAGTTTCGAAACGTAAAAAACAAAAACAAAAAAAACAACTAACTAACTCTTTATAAATATCGAAATTGCTTTGACCAGTGCGTGAAAGCGAAAAGACAAACTGAAGCCTGTCGCGTCAAGTTTTCTATCGTTTAGTTTTGTTCACCTGAATCCAGACAGCAGAGAGGTTAGCTAACAAGTTATCTAAGAGCGTCTCGCGACAGTCTCAACAGAAGAGCAGTTAGCCGACCAAACTCTGAGATTAACATCCACAGGCGGCAGAAAACACGACGAAACCAGCACTTAAATCATATTTATCATGCATTGGTCAAGTCAGTGCACTTACTATAATATACACCGATACACCCGCAACCTCAAACATGCATTAATAATCCGTATTATTTACCTTTCTTGGGAGTAATCTCCGCTTAGTTCCTCAAATGTCATGTTGTACATAAAATCCAAATCCACCAAGAGCAGAGTAAAAGCGAGCTATCCTGGTATCTTCTCGACTCGACACACGCTTTTTATCTTTAGTCCACTGTGCTGCAACTGACAGATAAATCTCGCAGCTTCACATTAAACCAGTCGGGACAATGCGAGTCAGGCGAATATTAGCATAGTCTTGTTTTATTGGTGGTATGCTAATTCTCTCTCAAGAGGGATTGGACGGACACGCAGCAACAGGCGTGTCCGTCTCCTGCCCCGTTACTACCGTAACTGCAGCTGTTTGCTGGCCTCTAACATTTGAACCGACATAAAAGGGTTTATGAGCCTGTCTGCAACGCACATCTACGTTAAAACAACTTGTGCACGACTGTAACGACTGTTATTTCAACAGGTGGACATACAAAATCTCCAAACTCTGCACACTTCTGCTTTGACTGCAATATGTATTTCTAGCAGCTTCACATTAAGCAGAGAGACATATTTCAGATATATCACAAAAAAATAAATAAATTACGCTGTGTTTCTAAATAGTTGTTTCATCAAGTAATTAATGAATAGTTTGTTGCAGAACTCACTCTCGCCGCCGGACAGGCCAGGACCGTCCTCAGGACAACGGCATAGCAACGGGACGCTGATCAGGAAAGCTGCGCTCTGATTGGTCCACTGCGGAGCGTGCGAAAACTTACCGAAACCGCGCGCGAGATCCAATGGACTGGCGCGGGAAAGTCTGGAGTATGGAGCCAAACTGCTGCTACACACCAGCATCCTGACACTGATAGAAACTAGGTCAGTGACAGTCCTAGCAACCACCTAGCAACCACTAAACATCTGCTTCTATCCTTTCTTTATCACTTATTCAATTTCGATTTTGACCTGAACTACAGGTAATATATGTTATTATTTTTATTTCTTATATCTGGGAGCGCTTGCTAATTTTATCTGGTCCATAACGATTCAGCCTCAGTGGTGCAGATCAGTGAGATGATCAAGATAGCAAAAGAATGCAAGAAGAGATCCTCAGATACACCGATCAGCCGTAACATTAAAACCACTGACAGGAGAAGTGAATAACATTGTCCATTTTGTGACAATTCAATGTTCCACTGAGAAACTTTTAAACCTGGCATTCATGTGGATGTTACTTAGACATGTACCACCCACCTAGACCAGACCAGGCACCCCCACCCCATAGCAATGACACTCTTTGATGGCAGCAGGATGCAGCCTGAAACAGGCACACATGCAAAACAGTTTAGGAACAAGTCAAAAAACATGAAAAACAGCACAAGGAGTTGACCTGGCCTCCAAATTCACTAGATCCCAAACTGATCAAGTATCTGTGGGATGATCCACAGAGGCCTCTCCCCTCAACCCATAGGACCCAAAGGCCCCCACTAACAACATTCTGTTGCCAGACACCACAGGACACCCTCAGATGGCCCATGTCCATTCTCTGATGAGTCACAACTGTTTTGGACGTCAAGGGAGACCTACACAATATTAGGAAAGTGTACATTTCCATGTATATACAAGCATGAAACACCTTAAGATATGAAGTACGTAAGCAGCAAATGCAATCACATGCAATAGATTGCCTTTTCTTTTGTAATCACCAAAGCATCACTTGAAGTGAGCAAGTAAGATAAAGACAACAGTCTGTCTTTTTTTCCTCCTCTCACAAAACTATGTACTGTCTGAAAAGTTAGTAATTATTTGCAAACAGCAATTCACATTCTATAAAACTAGAACACTATCAAAGTATAAGAATGACACAGAGAAATTAGATTACACTAGTTGACGGTTTTCCATATTATCAAAAATTCTCATGCGTTTCCCCCATAGTCCAAAAGAAAAGATCTTAGCTTTAGATGGACACATTAGTCCAATGAAATACTTTTATTTACATGTTAAACAAATTAATGTGGACAAATACACTACTATAGATGACTAGCATGACCTTTGTACAGCAGTAAAGTATAGACTGTTTTAGCAAATGTAGCCTAATGTCTGTACACAAGTTCACTGTTGGTCACAACTGAGAATGATCCCAAATATGTTGCTTTCGTATAAATCATTTGTAAGTGAAATGATGCTCACCTTGAAATGTGCTTTGTATCAGAGCTGTTCAGGCTTCATGTCCTTGGGGACTTGAAATCGTGAACTGGTGGAGAAAAATTAGGTTATCAAGCCAATCTGGATAAGTTACAACTTTCATTAATACCAAGTAACACAGAAATCTCAGTTTATATGGCGTACAATACTATGTTGATCTAAATCAATAAATTTGATTTTTATATTGCAACTATGCATTTCATTAAGCAGTTATAACAGGTTCCCCCAAGTTTCATTATAGTGTTTACTTGAAGGCAGTTTTGTTGTAGATTATCATCACAATGTGACGCAGCAGAGATCACATAAAACTCTCAGCTTTTGAGTGTTATCTCTGCTTTGATGTTATCCGGGAAGTGATGGAACATAAAAAAACACGTTTTATTTGTTTTTGTTTTGTTCTTATATTACAGCAACTGCACGTGCTTTTTGAGTCTCAGACACTCCTTTATATGCAGAAGATGCAAACTGTGTGCTACTTTATTCATTTTTCTCTTTGTCCAGTGAACAACAGCATATTTCTTAAGAGGGCTTAAGACTTGAGACATATCTGAGTCTGAAACTCTGATGCAACACATTGCCACCTTAGACATGTGCACATATACTAATGCCGTCACTTTAGAATGGCTTAAACAACAGTGTCTAGGTTGTCTTAGCTGGAAGTTACATTTGTTCAATGACACAGAAGTTACTCAAAGAAGTTAAAGGAGGCCCTGCTGTGAATGTTATGGCGTGTTATGCTGCCCCTTGGTGGCTACAGCCTAAACCTGCAGAGGAAAAGCTAGGCTGCACGCACAGGCACAGAGAGGCGGGGTACACCCTGGACAGGTCGCCAGTCTATCACAGGGCTAACACAGAGAGACAGACAACCATTCACACTCACACTCACACCTAAGGCCAATTTAGAATCACCGATGAACCTAATGAGCATGTCTTTGGACGGTGGGAGGAAGTTGGAGTACCCCGAGAGAACCCACGCAGACACAGGGATGCATGGTTATTTGAAGCAGAAACTAAACTGCAGAGAAGATCTCTAACTGCCCTCTGCCCCCACTACCCACTGCCTTGCCTCTTCTAACCTTAGTAGGACTAGAAAGATCATTAAGGGCCTCACTAACCCTGGACATCATCTATTTCAGCTACACGGCTGCCAAAACCTGTAGCAACAGATTCAGAACAGTATTTTTTTCCATAAAGATTCTGATTGTTGTAAAATATTTTGCAGCGTAGCAGAAAGACCCCGTCATTGGTGACACAATTTTGAATGGACATACACGACCACGAACCTACACTTAATATCCATTTTGACCAAGTGAGTCAAAAGCTGTAATCTCTCCTCCATATAGTAGCAGACCTGGCAGAACAGAACATCTTCAGTTCTCAACTCTCAATGCGTCTCACAAGCTTTCTCTTTACTAGTGAAGTCAAGAGAAAGCTTGAATTATGCTCTGGCATAAAGCTGTGCAACTGTTTGCTTTTTGGGATTGATACTGCAACTGTGTATTATCTAAGCTGTTGAGAACCCGTGTTGATAAAAGTTTTTGTCAATTCCACTCAAAGTTGTTGTCCAAATTTTGAGTTATAATTACTATTGCAGGCTGTTTAGGCCTTTTATTGGTTGTTGACAATTTCCTTTAGCACTGGGTGTGGTAGAATTGCGTGCGGTGAGTTTTAGGGTGTGGTAATATAATTGAAGATTGTTTGTTTCATACTGTTTGTGGAAAGTTGTTTTGCGGAGCATCCTGGTTCAATAGTGGTGTAAAAGTGGTGCTGCGGTTGGTTGAGTGCTGGTGGGGTAGGGCGTGGGCTATCCCAGCTGTCATTGGGCGAGAGGCGGGGTACACCCTGGGCATTTCACCAGTCTATCGTAGTTATTTAAATTAAAACATTACATCATTCATTGTGCAAATGATTAATTCTCTATTAATTCTCTTGATTAATTCCCACTTAAACACATCCATATGACTTTAAATATCAGAGAAGCAGGAGAGAGAGAGACAGAAACCATGACCTCAGATACAGATCAACCATTAGACCTCCAGTAAGATACACTGACCCTGGTCAATATCCATAAAAACTGCACATAGACAGTACGTTCCTTGGCAAACACAAGACCTTGAGGGACTGATTGCCCGTGTGCCTAACATTCATGATGGTGATTGTAAGTGGATAAGGGTGTTTGAGGTGGAAACAGTGGGAAAGATACTGGCTCTTGGTGAGATAAGGACAGTGTTGACAAAGATCTTTGGAATACGTGAAATGGAAGACATTTCAGAGACTGAAAACCTTATCCACTGCAGCAGCTGCTGAGCTCCTCGCTGTATCAGCAACGAAGACACTCGTTGCTGATACAGCGAAACAGCACGTTTAGGCACAGAGATGTGTGACCTGAATGTGGCTGAAAAAGGCAAGTCGCCCGCTTTACTTTAACTGACCACTTTTATTTGACCCGTCTTCTGCAGAATGGAGAATTCCCCACAAGAGCATAATGCTCAGAAATGCTCCAAACTCAATGCTCAACTCCCATTGGTCAAAAGCCCTCCCACAAGCCTTAAAGTGCAAACCTTCACTGACTGCATGACGCTTTTAAAACACCAAGAATGCTTCATCTTTCTTTACAAGTCACCAACTATCTACCTGAACTCCAATGCAACAAGGCTCCACAGGTTCACACCTATTATTGACCAACACCTATCTGCTAATGTGACATAATCTGTATTCTGCCTAAATCACAGTTGTGAATTTGTACTGTGTATGTGTATGAATATGTCATGAAGACATTACATATTAACCAGTGAATGAATGAATCAAGTCATTACAATTAACTCCTTTTTCACAGTAGGTTAAAAAAAGAGTCAAATTAACATTATACAAAGGTGTGTATTATTTACTAAATAGTGCTCAGGAAACCTTTCATCAGTTGATTTGTTTCAGTTCAATCCAATTTTTAATTTTATTCAGTGTTTACTATCATTGATGATTTTAGAATACTTGAGTGCAGTTCTCTGACTTGTCCACCAGAGGGCGGTATAAGTCAGCTATTAGGTCACTGAGGCACCTGTCCCGTGCAGGAGGCAGCAGACTGCCATCAACATCACACATTACAGATCACATTGGAGTGTTTTGATATTAGTGTATTAGTATTTTACCATATTTTATCAGGAGATGCCTTGCAAGGTTAATTCACTGCAAATTTCAGACTTTTTCAGATACATGCACAGAAATTTAGAAATGTCAGCAGGCCACAACGGCACCATGTTACTGTAAACAATGTGAAGATGTTTAATTTAATTTAATTTAATTTAATTTAATTTAATTTAATTTATTTTTTTCTGTAAGGATCTACTTTCCAAACAGGAGCACAAACACACAGCAACTATAGATCCAGATATTGACATTAATATTTTACTCTCACTCTACCAGAGGAACAAGAGAAACAGTCTAAAGGAAGGAGCACTTTTAAGTCCTACTGCAGCACAGCGGATCAACATTTTATATTAGTTATAATATCCAATAATGTGTTATGAAGTGAAACACAAGGCACAAATGTTTAAGTATTTGCACTGGCTTTAAAGTCTTGGTCACTTGTGATATCAACGCAGCTGAAGGAATTCAAGATCAAGACCAAGTTTGTCAAAAATTGTCACTTTTTTTTCCTAAACTGGTTTGTGGGCCTTGGCCATTTGAAATACGTCTGAACAACTGCAGTGCTAACATCTCCCCCAACAATGTCAGTTGCAACACTGAAAAACCAGAATCACATTTTGTCCAGATTCACCTGATAAACATAAAAACAGAACTGAAGGGAAGAAAAAAAAAAAAAATGCAAACAAATGCTTGTGTGTCTGACTGTCCAGCCTACCATTCATCAGGGGACATTTTTCCAGTAATGTACTTTCTTTTGCAAATTTAACATGGACCCACCACTGGGAGAAAAATGGGACAAGGTGTGCAAACTGAAAGCCTTAAGACCGCGTGACAACCATGATAAATGCGGCAGGCGCTGACACGGCTACGGAAAAAGACAAAAGATACCTTTGTCTTGTCACAATAATCCTAATCTGTTTGAAGATGGGGGCCACATTAGAGAGAACGAGAGAGAAGGGGGTGGGGGGCGGGGGGTACACAGGGATGGAAGCAGATTCCTGGTCAGCAGTGATAAATGCTGCTACATCAGAAACAGGGCTCAGTATGATGTTTCTCTCTAATGGGCTGATTGCTCAATTAATTCTGCAGCTCGTTCTTTGCCGGCCCCCTTTAATGTGGAAACAGCTATATTTTCTCCCAGATTAGTATAGATACAGGCTGACAGTCTGCACTGCTCAAGGTATTTGGGAGGTATAATTCATTCATAATGCCACAATGCGCCCCATCTATCATCTCAGGTTTTTCATCCGCTAACTCGACGCTTGCTCCCTCCTCTCATTCCAGGCTCCTGGCTCTTCTGGGGCGGGTGGGTGGGTGGGTGGCGGTGGATGAGGGGTAAACTCAACCCTGAATGGTGTGTATGTGTTTGTGTGCATGCATATATGCGATTTAGCAACACGGGGGGGCTGAGATACGAGACATGTTCAGATATGAAGTGCGTGCTTCCAGAGAGGGTGGGGGTGTGGGCTGGCGGGGCATGCAAGGTTGGGAGGTCGGCAGCTTCTCTCCTCCTGATGAATTAGCTGGCATATGCAAGCGATGAATTACCAGGCAACTGGAGTCAATTATCCAAAAGGAAAAAAAAAAAAAAAAACACACACGGACCCTGCGCCTGTGGCCCCGGGGTCCCTTTTCCAATTCAGAGAGTGATTTTCCTAAAATGTAGAGGGGAAGAGAAGAGAAGCAGCCTTGAAGGAGTGAGAGTGGGATGATGAGGGTTGGGAGGAAAAAAAAAGAAAAAAGAGAATGAATGAAACTACAATATGTGTGTGTGTGTGTGCCCCCCTCATCCCACCCTCCTCACCTTTTTCACTCGATTGTTCCCTCTCTCCCCGATCAAATCCAGAAGGCAAAGTGCAGTGTGAAAATGCAAAAGGCTATTATCAGGCCTTCAGAGTACACAAATGCCACTTATGATGGATGAGTGTGGGATTTAGAAAGGCCTCCTGTCAAACACCGGCTATTTCCCCTCCGTAAAGTGGCCCTCTCTTTTCCTCACTTGTCTCTGGTATCAAAACCACATCAGGCCCCTGGTTGAAGAAAGTGGAAGACATTTGTAATATACTCGCAGTGTCCCCTGCTGTTTTTCGGCCATTTCATTTCTAACCTCTTTCGGGGTGGGGTGGGGTGGAGTGCTGCTTTCTGAGAACGAGAGGTGAGGTGCAGTGGTCACATCATTAGCAGTGGTTTTTGCTTTTTGTGAATGTTTTAATATAAGCACGGTCAAGGAAAGACATGTGTTACATTAGTGTTTCACACCGGAACAGAGCGAAGCCCTAAGTTCAGC
This sequence comes from Chelon labrosus, assembly GCF_963514085.1. Classification (NCBI taxonomy): domain Eukaryota; kingdom Metazoa; phylum Chordata; class Actinopteri; order Mugiliformes; family Mugilidae; genus Chelon; species Chelon labrosus. Next base: position 9,685,438 of record NC_140342.1, read on the forward strand.
ATCGAGGAAAATGACTGAACTGCTGCATTCTATGCAGAGGAAGACTCCAGATCTATCCAAGGAAATTATATCCGCAGACACAAATCCAAATCGCTAGACGGACCTGTCCACAAGTGTTATCTTTCACAGAGTTGCTTTTGATAGACCAATTTAATCACAATGGTTGGACTCTAAGTGTAACCGAACAGCTTCGAGACCGGAAGAGAAAAGAGGATCACATAAGCTCAAAACGGGCACGCACAGCCAACCGTCATTAACGATTTTAAATCCTAAACCTTATGACTGCCAAAAGAAAAGTAAACACCATTAACAAAAGATTCTTAAGTTAAGTTAAAGCTTGGAGACGGTGAGATAGAAAGGAGGGATATAAGAATAAAACAAAAGGCGGTTATATCCTGAGGTTTAGCTGGCACCAAGTCTGGCCTCTGCAAAGACTATTAGGAGGGTGAAACACTTGAAATGAACCATAGACGTCCAGAAGATGCTAGTCTCCATGCTGGAGCACATACTGTATTTAGGAATACAATAATACAGCAGTGTTTAATCTAGCAACATTTATTAAGTTATTCATTCAGTTTAAGGTTTAAGGCTTAGCCGATGCATTCAAATACAGCAAACACTTCTTCAGTTCATGACGGCCGGGGACGTTCAGGCTTTGTTGTGATTGTCTTAAGGAAGCACTGATTCTGTTGACTGCTGCTTCTGTCGTTTTGTCTTTTGAACAGCAACTAGCAACTGCATCTTACAAAATGACAAGGAATGGGAATCAACACTTCTCTAACACATTATAACTGAAGGAACACTATAACCTTAATGAAGGTGGAGCTGCTGCAGGATTGTTGTATTAGATTTTATAGATTAGATAGATGCAGATAAGTATGTACAGTACTACTTAGATGTCCCCGCTGTTTGATTTTAAACACACATTATATGATTAAGGACTGAATCTGATCATGCTCGGGTTAAAAAGCTGAGCATGATGGGATGCAGAGAGTCACACCAAGGACTGATCAACCTGTAGATATTTTGTGTTTACTGTGTATAGGAGAAAAGTCCATATGGTAAGTTGGAATCTTTGATAAGGTCCAAGTTTAGGAGTTGTGATGTGGTGGAAACAGTGGATGAGAAGCTGGCGTACTGTAATTCAGAGTTTTCTACATAATTCTATATGTCTGAGGATATGCCCACAGTTTCCAACCCTTGGCATTTCCTACCCTAAGCCGTTAGCATGCTAAACTTTTAGCCTCAGTGTCTTCTGGACGCCAGCAGTCGCCTGGCAGCAGTCTCTCTCGACTTACAGCTGATGTTGCCGCTTTAACTCCAAGCATTTGTGTACGCGACTTCAGACATCATAAACCTTAAAAGTTCAGTTTGAAGGCAGCAAAAACAAAAAAAAACTACAAAGACTGTGAGCACAGAGTTGAAATTCTCATGTCATATCCAAATTTACCATAGAAGTTTCTTTCTTCTATGAAAGAACCACTCACTCACTCACAGACTTTTTTTTGAGTTGTGATTTTTTAAAATTCATTAATATCAGGTTTTTTTTTGGGGAAATGCTGTTTATTAAAGGCTAATATAAACACAAAAAAATGAATTATTGTTTCCTCCACTTAACATGAAATGAGCCACTCACAGCTTTTAGTTATTATTTGCATGACAATTTATTTATTTTCTATTTAGAAGTTCTTGTTCTACTTTCACTCTTTAAGCTTCACTCTTCCAGTGATCCAGTGGAGCAGATTCTAGGAGTCTAGAAATAACAGCGACCACTATCACATGTTTTGTTTCAGGCATTTCAAAGACTTAACTATCTGACTGGGAGTTTAATCAAGCACATATTTCATGCTGAGTTTTCAACACTGTGTCAGTATATCAAGATGATTAGTTTAGTCCTTACAGGGTGGACAATACTTTGACATTTGTCATCATGCTGGTGGATGAAATAAATTAAAATATTCTGAACATTTTACAGACACTTTAGTCCATTCTTTTTTAGAGGTGTTACAGTAAATGTGATGGTGACCTCAGTGTTTTTCATTTGCTACCTACAGTCCTGAAATAACAGTGTTTGGTTCTGCATCTCCTGATGTCTTATATTTAGACAAATGACTCTTCCTCTGCTCACACTGATTTCGGTGCAGCTTTCCAGACTGCGCTGTGGTACATCTCTACAGTCGCACTTTTCCTTTGGGACTATCAGCCCCGTCACTTCCTCTATTACCCCCTCACACACTCTTACATCCTCCCACACACACACGCGCGCACACATCATCTCGCTCCCGCCCTGCGGCGACATGCGCTCCACAATGGAGAACAGAGTGGTTTGGGAAATGATGGCCATTTATAACTGCCTGGCGCCGTATCCCACCGCCTCACGCTGTCTCACACACACATACAAACACACACTCAGACTGAGAGTTTGGCGATGAGGTGGCAGCGTAGAGATGAGAGACAGAAAGGGGGGGACGACTGGATAATGTGACAAACACATTAACACTGAACTACACAGATGAGCACTGTGCAAAGTGTCCCATCACATCCAAACAGTTGGCCTCTTAGATGACTGTGGGATACACTGTAGTATACTGTAGTGTGTGTGTGGATAAAAAAATGAAGGAGCACTAACATAAAACAAATTTCAATTTAGAGGAGCTTCTTGACAAAGCACATGTTTGTAAAACACAGCTCATCCTCCAACATAGCAGCGTTTTTTTCCTCTGTGTGTTGTGAAGACTAGTGAACATGTGCATTAGTAGAGTTATTCTCTTTTCCCATGAACCTTACACTGAGAAGATTCTGTGCACTTTAAACTTGCTTTTCAAGGTTGGGAAAGTGTTAAATTCACAATAAAGAAAGTATAATTGTTCCAGGTGTCTCTTTTGGGCTGCAAGGGATTTTTTCTGAGCGAGTTCAAGGAGCATCCAGTTCTCAGCTGTGTGTCCTGGCTTGTTTGTCTTCACTTGCCAATGAAAAATTCTGCAGTTTACACTGAATCTTAGCTTTGTGAAAATGATTGTATTCAGTATTTGTTAGAGAGAGAGAGAGAGCTGTTGATTCGACTGTGTTTTCATTTTGGAGGCTGTGGTTTGTCATAATATGGAATTGTATTGTGTTGTACTGACATATATTTCTATTGTTTTGTCAGGGGGGTAGCCTAAATAACAGAAACACTGTGTTTAATTTAACGGCACCACAGACTACATCCTCCAAAGTGATCATTACAGTTGAATCGCCACCTTTCTCATGCTGTTTCAGCATAAACTGAACTTTATAACAGTCATGAAGGAGGATGTAGTGCAGAACTGTTATATTTGGATGTATTTGTTTTCACCAGTGTACCTGGTTTAATCCAGGGACTGGCAAGTGAGTGTAAAGGGTCAGGGCTAGGGTTATCATAAACAATTACAGAAATTTTAAAATACTCCAGAAATTTCTTGTGGAAATGCATTCAGCATGTTTTTTTTTGGTTCAGTTTGAAAGATTAGGGCACATGTGATATTTTTTGTTTCAGATTCTTTTCATGTCAATTATCCAATCATTGTTTGTCTGGCAGACACTAATGTTCAAATTGACATTTTTCCGAATTTATTTTTTATTTTTAGAACTTATGCTCCCGTCATGAGATAGCTACGTACGGCCTCAGATGCAGAAATGCAGCGCGCCTCCCTTGTTTTCACTCCTGTACCTTCTTTGTCCGTACATATGAAAGCTTGGGATGATAGAAGATTTTGTTTTGCCAACGGCTGATTCCAAAAATAAAGAAGAAACCTTGAACATGAATAATGTACCTCTTCCTGTAATACAGTTATTTTTTCTGAATAACCCATAATTCATAAATCTGTCACTTCATTTTATTTACAGTAAGAAAGAAAAAATGTTCATCTTTCATCAAAACCTGTTAAATGTATGGTTATTAATATGGTGAAGGTATTAAAAAGAAAATAATCTAATTAATAAATTATGTTTCATGATGACCTCAACATTGTCCATCTACAGCACAGTCAAGAAATAAACTAATGACTATTTCTTGTCACTTTTCCAACGTTTACAGACTCTTTACAACCTTTAAATAAGTGTGTGATGTGGTTTGTAGTACTATTGACTTGGATTGTGTTGTGCTTTTATTTTGACAGCCCCATTTTAGTAAGCGGACTGCAATAAAAAACAGAAAACAAATTGTTTAATTCAGTCCAGTTTAACAGCACCACAGACTACATCCTCCAAAATGATCATCCAGGTTTCTCATGGCAGACGGAGGAAACATACAAGAACATGCCGGTGTAACTACTAATATCAGTTGATGAGCCTTGAGATGATCTCCTACTCTTCTCTACAGATTTAAAATTGAAGCAAGAGTTTGTTTCTGCAGGTTTCAATCAATCACTTAAAACAGTCTTCAATGATTGAAACAATCCTCATTACTGGTAATCATGTTCTGAGTTGGTTCAAAATGTCAGTGGTAAATTTCTTTCCAGCTTTTGTTTCTGGCTTGACGATATAAAACAGAGACGATGACATAGATCTAGTGTTTTTTTGGTTAATTAGGCTGCTTGTGGAGGACTTTTCTAAAAGCGGGCCGTCGCACGGATACCTCCACGGTGGTGTGCATACATTTGAGCTTCTGTGAGGAGCGCCTGTGAGCGAGGCCTCGGCCTGTCACTGCGCTGGATGGGCTGTCACTTTCTTAATTGCCTGAGCGTGACCTCGGCCCTGCTCTGCTCAACTGGCTAATTACTGTGTCTTTCCAGCCAAGAGATTGAAATGAATTCGGCTCCGTTCAAGCTTCAGTGGTGTGAAAAGTGAGGTTACTGACATTGTCATAATACAGTGAAGTACAGGAGGGTTTGTCCTTCTGGTGATATTTTACGCCCTGAGAGCTTCATCGCTGTCCAGCAAACAAATGCTGATGATAAAAGTATTGTCATGAGAAACTGCTCAAGTGAGCTGCTATTTCAGACGTTTCAGAAAGCTCTTTAACAATAAATAGAGGTGTGGAAAAATATGACAGTACACTAGTATGGATTGAGTGAGGATGAAAGGTGTCAAAATGTTCAAGAAGAGAAGGAGGAGAAGGAGGGAACCATTTCTACTGAGGCCAGAGGAATGAGTAAAAAAAAAAAAACAGAAGGACGTCAGAAACAGAGTGAACGGAATCCTGATTGAAGTCATGCTAATGTGATGCTAATGTGATGCTAATGAGCAGAGGGAGGGTGCCAGGTAGGAGGTAAAGTTTGGTTAGAGAGCGAGCTGGCGAGACAGCAGGCAAATGGGCAACGCTTGGGTGAGCAGTGAGCGGGCTACCCACGATGCCTCGATGAGAGAAGGACCATTAAGCGACCGAAAGACGGAGAGACGGGGAGAGGGAAAGAGACTTGGAGGAGAGGCCCCGTGGGCTAATGAATGCTGATTAATTTCCAAATTACATTCCGCAACTTTTTATTTCTCTCGGTGCACGTTCCCCATCGAAACCAGCCCTCTGTCTTTTAAATCATTCTTTGTTTATTGATTTATTCTCTTTTAAAGCCCCATTTAACTCCAGTTTATTGCCACCTGAAGCAGAAGTCACACATTCATACAGCGGCGACAGCTCTTTAGCTGATCTTTCTGTTTGTAACCAACACACCTGGTGGTTCACTGTGTTCAGGAAGCTTGTTGTATTTTCTGTTTGTAGTCTCTCACTCTTGGGCTTAGATGCTGGAGTCGAGGCTGAATTTCAGTTGTTTAAGACTGGAAAGCTCCAGTCTCCCTGTCTACTGATCTGTGTTTTTAATACCTACTGTTTAAACCTCTAAATATAGGGTTATAATGGGAGTTATACTGTAAATAACAACTTTAAGAATTTCATGTTTTTTCCAAATACAACACTATAGAACAGTGATAACACAGATTCAGTATTTATAGCGCTTCTGCAATGGAGGTGATTCAAATAAAATGATCAGTATTTGTGAAACAAAAGAGGAAATCACGTGTAATCGGTGGCAGGCAGCTTATTACCAACTTGAACACAAGCGACTAAAATGTAGTGGTCAGTGATTTGCAATTTAAAGCCATGCTGCCAGCGTTCTGGCTCCAGTCAGCTGGTTTTGGATCAACTACAGTGTTGCTGCGGATGAAATTATGAACGTTGTTATTTACAGTTATAACAGGTAACTATACCCTACAAAACCTTCGTAACTGTCATAAACAGATAATGAATGTAATAACACAGTTGTTTTGTTGTCTTTGATAGACCTGTCTACAACCTGTGATGAACTCTAACACTAAACCTTGGACTGAGCTATGTTGACATGTGTCCAGGATGGACACATGATGAATCTGTGGTGAAAATGTCCACTCTGTTCTTTCTGGGTTTAATCCAGCATCTGCCAACGGGCTCACACGACAGACAACGTATCACACATTGAGAGGAGCAAATGGGCAAAGCACACACAGTGTAGATCTGTTTTATGCTTCTTATCTACTGGAGGTCACATTGTTCAGGTATCTGTCTGGCTCCCAGGCGCAGGCCCTGAAAGGACGCAAGAATACCACAGAACATATGACATACAGTATACCTCAATAGAGCTTTGGGTTAAAGCAGCATCTGAACCATGTGTATTAACAGTGTGAAAAATTGCAACTGCAAGTCCTAACAACCTTACCCATCTGAATTTTTAGCTGTCGTCAGACCTAGGCCTACAATGACCCGACACCTGCAAAATGAATGACCTGCTCCTCGGGCACAGCTGGACTTTGTGTAAGAGCTAATGGTAGCATGCTAACACATTAGCATTTGCAATAAAATTACTATTCACTTGACATTGCATATCTTTCGGTCACTGACCATAGTTTTAATGAATTTACTGACTCGAAAACACTCGCTTATAGCTGCTGTCCAGTGTTAATTTCGTTGACGAAAAATTTTCGTCATAGTTTTAGTCAACGACCTTTTTTTCTCTGACGAAAATGAGACGATAACTAAATACAAAATATGCCCAAAGACTAAAACTATGACGAAAGTTATTGACATTTTCGCCAACGAATAAAAACGAGACTAAAATATTTGACAAGGACGAAATCCAATCAGAACGACTTTAGATGGTGAAGCTGGACGACTTGGAAAGACAACCAGTCAGAACAAACTCTGGAGAGCGGTAAGGCGCTCATTATGGTCGGTAGACTGCTACAAGGGTCATCATATACATGCACTCGCAGTTTTTTATTAACACTGCGATATGTCACAGCCGGGGAGAAAACAGAGGCCAGATATATGGACTCATTTCCAGTTTACCATTACTGAAAACAAGACGCATTGCAAACCGTGTCCCTACTATCGCCCGTAAAAACACAACGAACTTGAAACGGCACTAGCAAGCGAGTTATCCTGAAATCCATACGAAGGTAAGCTAGTTAGCTTGTTAACTCCTAAATGTATGTCATGGCTGTCTACGGTATCTACTACTGTGTGCTGTTCAGTGTTTTAAGTTTGTTAAGAGTTGCTACCCTCGCTAGTTTTGGTTTATCAAGTGCAAATACAACTGAGGCCCGAATCGAATTTGGTCAGGTGCAATAACTAGCAACTCTGGTTACGTTAACCATAGACATACACATACTGTACATACATAGACGCCTCATTGAGCGCTTCTACAAAGTACTATAAGCATTTACACATCCACACCCGAACGTATATATTCAGGAAACCGATAGGAACCAAAAACAACGTGTGTAACATTCTGAGTAGTTAATGTTACAGACGTTGTTTTGGTTCCTATCGGTTTCCTGAGTTTCTGTATTTAGATACCTTCTGCAGTGGCATTACAACCAATAGTTTTATTATTGTTTTTGAGAATTGGACTTTATTTTTCCTTTTGTGAAAAAGCCACGGTCAGTGTTTTTGAAAAATAAAATACATGTTTTGTATTACAGCCATTAAATCTGTGTCTGTATTGCATATTCAAACCTTAATACCATTCCATAAGATATTAGTCAACTAAGTCCCCTGTAGATTTAGTCAACTAAAATCTGCTAATGTTTGGTCTACTAAAATTAGACTAAGACTAAGACTAAAAGACTTAAGACTAGACTAAGACTAAAATTCTTATGATATTTAGTCGACTAAAACTAGACTAAGACTAAAAGATTTCAGATGACTAAAATATGACTAAGACTAAATGGTGCGTTATTCAAAAGACTAAGACTAAGACTAAATCAGAATTTGCTGCCAAAATTAACACTGCTGCTGTCATTCATTTTAGAGCATTTATTGACCTGATAATGCAAAAGTGTTAATTTAAAAGAATGTTGTAATTATTTAAAAGTAATTCTGTTCAACAATGTAATTCACAGACATAAGGCAAAGTTAATCGTTTCGTATTCCATTAAACTCACATAATAAGAAAACATGTATCCTGATCATCAGTATCTTCAGTAAATAAACGTTTCCTTTTCAAGCTGCCGTCTGTCAAAGGCTTGGCCCGCTACCTGCTAATGGCTCCACTTCATCTTTTTCCCACACAACAGCGACCACAGCCCCTTCATTTGCTGCTGTCAGTGTCTCCAAGTTAAAGACCTTCTGAGATACAAAGAGCAAAAATCTTATTTATTTTTTTCTTTTTTATGCCTGTCGGGTTTTCCAGCTTTTACAGAACAACTCATACACATGCCCACACATGCAATCATCAGCTAGGGGGAGAGGGCGCAGTAGCAGGAAAAAAATGTGATCATCTGCATCGCCCTGATGTGTTGCAGGTGAAGAAGAGCATCTCAGCGGAGGGAAAATGGCAATATTTAAAATAGGAGGCACAACTCCATTTCTTTTTGAACAAAATATTAATGATCTTTCATTTGGATCTCATCACAGATGCGGCCGGGAGAAAATTGCATTCTGTGTGGCAGAAGTCTGGGGAAGACATGAGACAGGATAATAGCCAATAGGTGTTTGGAGAGAGAGGGAGTCAGAATGAATGAGAGGGAAAGACAGAGAGAAACAGAATTGACAAATTCCCATGATGGTTACGCCATGAGAGGAGGGAAGGGAGGGGGGAGGAGAACAGGGGGGGAAAAAGGAAGCAGAAAGATTGGAAATTGAAATTTATGACATTGAAAATGACTATGACGGAGACAGAGCCAGGTCCCTCTTTGCTCTCCCCTCTTTGGTAGCAGTCAACCTTGCAATGAGGGCAGATCAAACAAAAATAGGCTGTTAAGGGGGCAGAGGGGGCGGCAGGCGCTGAGCACTGCGGATGGGATGAGAGAGGAGGAATGAAGGAGGGAAAGCAGTGGCCAAGGTGGTGGGACAAGGGGAGGGATAGAGGGATGGGAGGGAGGTGTAGACAGAAGTGAGGGAGGACATTAAAGGAGGAAATGATGATGTTGTCAGTGAGCGATGTAAATCGCGGCAGCTACATAGTCAACAGATACAGTCGGCTGGCTGTGCAGGCCAGGGCCTGTCTCAGCTGCAGTGGCACTGACAAATGGAATATTTTCAGAGGACTTAATCAGAGGAAAATGGGCTTTCATCTGCTCGCCTACCCGCTCTGCCGCTCGCACAGAGAAATGATTGCCTGTCGCTCTTCCTCTCTCTGTCTCTTTCTCTCTCACAGTCATTGAGCGTGGCCACTGAACCCTGCAGAGGTTACAAAGAGGGAATTTATCAGTCGTGTTTTACAAAAGGATATAGAGACATTGAGACAATCACATTCCCCCCATAATGGACTTTGATTTGAAAATGTTGATAGGAGGTTTTGCTTTGCGTAAACGCTTTCACAAACTGAAAAAAAACCCAACACAATTTAAAAGACAGAAAACTCAGATTAAAACTGAAATTCCTCTTATAGATTCAAACATCTGCACCCTCCAACTTTTTATCCTCATTTTAAACTCATAGATGAACACACTAAACAAGCCTTTTCTCATCAATTGGTGAAAAACAGTTACAACTTTACACGTTTTTAGTGAAAGTGCGAAGCGTGCCGCACCGAAACTGCCCTGAAATACTTCAAACATACTCATCATCCACTCAGTAAAACCTATTACTTGTCATGAAGGCCTCATTTCCTACAGTTGCGTTTGATGTAGTGCGCGTCTGTAGGCCCACAGGAGCAGCAGATAGGCCTCCACAGAACAGACAGCAGTGACATGATCTATTTCTCCCGTGATGAATGTACCAATCTGCTGCCCTGTTGCCCTGTCCGCCTAATTTGTTACGATGTGACACCTTCTACACTCTTTTCTATGATGATGAACTTGCTGCTAGTGTGTACCAGCAGGTAAGTGGGATGAAAACGTCAGGACGCTCAATGAAGGCAGTGAAGTATTTAGTGTTTAGTTTCTTTCTGTTTTGCATCAGCACATGATACCATTAAGTGTTGGGTACTTTATACCTTGAAATGTTTAAGTTCTCATATCTGCCTTCCTAAACACATCTCCCTTAATGTAACAATAGATCTCTCTGTCATGTCTGTCTGTTCAGAAGGACCAGGAGCTGATTATCTTAGTTTAGCTTAGCATAAAGCCTTGAAACAGCAAAAACAACTAACTTGTTTTTTTTTTTTTTTTTTTTCCATAGTGTTCAATAATATACACACTAACAGGTTTATACAAATGGAAATTTAGTCAGTGTTGTTTTTGACATAATTATCTTTGGACAGAGTCAGACCAGATGTTTTCTTTTGTCAGTTTTGCTAAAACAGGCTGCATTTACACACACACATTAGAGTGATGCCAGTCTCCCCACTGTATGAATCTGTTTCCATTCAACTATTTTTTATTTTGGACGACTTGACGCGTTTGATGAATTTTTTTTGCCGACAGAAATCTCTTCCTGTCACATTATGTGCTTCCACCTGCTCTCTAGAATTAATAACCAGTCATTATGAAAAGGCTGGGAGCAGTCAGTGTGCTGTCCATGGTGCTGAAGAAATTTTGATGTGGTTCTTTGAGTGTAAGTGCTCTGGTAAAGTTGAAAAAAATAACTGTTATAACTTCAGATGATTATGATTTAAAAACTCTTCTATGGGAGATGATTATTTATAGTATTAATAGCTATTAATAGTATTTTATTAGGTTGATAGTGACATGTTGACTGCCAAACCACACTGGTTCCTTCTGGCAGCTTTGAAATGGCGCACACACACACACACACACCCACACACACACACACACAGGAGCACACACGAAGCCCGGCTGTGTGCTGCCAGGCGGCAGGCTGCCCTGTGAAAGAAGGCGGTAATGGCTTGTTGAGCTCCTATAAGGCCGGGCCTCGGGGCTGGTCACAGCCATATCTCACGCGGTATCGATCAGCTGAGAGCTAAGTGCGGCCCAGAGCCCTTCATCCCTTCTCCCTTCCTTCTTCATCTCCCTCTCCCCCTGTTCTTGATCCTGTAAAGTTATAGCTGTACTCATGTCAGCCGGGTAATTATCATTGATCTGCTGCTGCAGAAGGCGACAAATTCTACTGTTGCTTTCCCAGCTGATCTGTGATGTGTCATGGCCTGCTGCCCCGACTTCACCACAGTGCAGATGGGCGCTCGTTGTCGCGCAGTCTGGACTCGACCGGCGGAGAGGTCTTCTTTTGCATCTCTAACAGACGACACTGATATGCATGAACCAAACCAAGCATTAAAATACAGATTTATTTAAACTGGCAAAACCTTTACAAATGAATATCAGTTTACTCAGCCAAGATACCAATCTTGGTCAGACGTAGTGACACTCATTGTTACTGACACAAATAACAAGTGTGTTTTAGAAATACAGGATGCTGTTCAGCTTGGTACCATTGACACACCTGGAGAATACTTGACAGTCAGAGATGCAAAAGAAGTGGGAAACAGGGAGAGACGGTGAGAAAGGGAAGTTTTTTAACAATGCCAAGTTCGTAGTTTTAGCACACTGAGCCCCAGTTAAGCTGCTGTAGAGTTAAGACACAGATTTGAAACAAATGAAGAATAAGTGGAGAACTATACCGACAGAGAGGGAACAGAGGTGCGTGTGGTCAGCAGGAGCCCACGGCAAATCATCATCATCTCCAAACGTGTCCTCTGAGGTCTGTTCTCTCGTACGTACACACTCACGCAGACAGGCACGGTTCATAGGCTGGCAAATGATGAGATCCCTATTGCAGTGTCTCCTGGCCAGGATTTGTATTGTTCAGGCTGAATGTGAATCCAGGGCTTTTGGAGTCTGATGATAGCTGCCGCTGCCCGTGAGCCCTTACTCTGTGGAGGGAGAGGTGCTTGTGACCCAGTTAGGCTTTCTGAAAACGTCCAGGTGATTGGGAGATTGACATAAGTACCTGTATGACACACTTTCTCATGCAAGATCATTAGATAAACTGCCACTGTGGCAGCAGGGCTGGTGTCCTTTATTTGGGAAAACCTGATCAAGAAACAGATTATGGCTTCTAAAAGTCTACATTTGATCACTTTTACTTTGGCAAAAGTGCCAATGAAGATTCATAAAAAGAAACTCATATTCCATTAAACTGATTACAACCATGTACCCGTCATGGTATGGAAAATCTATGGATGAGGAAAGAGAAACAGACTTAGGTACAGCGTCTTGCTCCTAAAGTCTAAACTGATCCAAGAGAGGCAAGAGTAATGCAGGACGGGAACCACGGGAGAGCGGGAAGAGACGCTGAGCTACATATGGCGGAGTCGGGGTTATTATTACTGAGTGTACGGAAAACACACACAACACTGCGCCCAGCAGCAGATGTTTGATTTTTAAATGTTCTTTTTAATTTAATCAAGCTGTTTCTGGTCAACAAAAGCCTCATAACAAGGTGTAAATAAGTAGAACTGTAAGTAAGGACTTGCAGGAAGACGTCTGAGGTGATCTGATGAATATATTTTAGAGGAAATGAGGATAATAGACCTCTGAAATGACCAAAACCTGCTCTTTAATCATTGATGACTTTCCATCCAAAACCCTCACCTTAACTACTGATGATTTTCTATAACCTGATTTGGCCCAAAGTTACACACACACACACACTTACACACACACAGCCCCCCTCCGTCCACTAATCTATACGAGACAAATGAGGCTGGGCTTACAGAGTGGGGCAGAGAGAGAAAAGATTGACTCGGAGAGAGAGGCCTAATTAGCAGAGACTCATTAGGAGTCTTTAGGAGGCTGTGATTAGGGATGTTTGTTCACACAGCATGCTGCTGCTGCTGGGCTTAATGACTGGGACTGATCGCTAGCTAGTTTAGCCTACAGCGTGGCGGGGGCATGGAGGAGGGTTGAAGCATGAAGGAAGTGAACGGCGGCGTGGCTGTGTTCCAGCAAGTCATTTGTCTGCAGTTAAATGATATTAAACACAGAAAGAATGTGTATCTTTGGGCTTTTTTGACATTTAAACAGTGTGCTTTAATCATAAATCTGATCAGTGCTAACGCAGAAGATTTAAAACGGTTATGTTTAGGTATTGATTTAAAGGAATCTTGGGACATTTTAATTAGAGAGCCTTGCAGGTGCTGGTAGGCAGATTTAGTTAACTTTGAACAGAGCAAGTCAAGCTGCTTTCGTCTGTTTACAGCTGTTATGCTAAGTTAAAGTTCACTTTATGATTTCGTAGCTCATGGCCCAAATTTTTGCCCCAAGTTTTTGCCCCAAAACCAAAACTTGTGATCCGAGCTGATGCAGCAAACATGTCTGGAGCTGCTCGTCTGTCAGAGATGCAAAAGAAGAACTCAAAGCTGACACTGTGATTGAAATGTGGCCACACGAGCCAAAGATTGAGAGGAATCACAGAGCAGCCTTCAAGTTTTCATCCATCCACGGGATCCATTACAAAGGCAATCATGTCATCTGAAAAAGATGAGGAGAGGTCAGGGTTTGTTGTAGGCAACTTAAGGATAATCTTGAAGGAGATTTCTTGTCTACCACAACTATCGAGGGATCATGACAATATGTCCTTTGCTGATGTTTATATGGAGTCTGCATCTAAGAAATCTCACCTTGCTTCACTGTTAACTCAGAGCTAATCGGGCCGCAGTGATGCTCCGTGTTTACTGTTCATTCAAGAAACTTAGAAGCCTCTTAAACCCATTTCAATAATCAGAACCCAAAGCCCTGCAACAATTTAAAAGTTTATCACTGAGCCCGAGCTCTTGTCTTTATAAACCTTAAAGCCCTTCACTTAAATCTGATAAGAGTCACGGCGCTATTGTGATACGATTTTCCCCCTTGGAAGTCCGTCCATGATCCCGCATTTCTCTGAGTCCCCCTCGTTCCACTTCCTGAACTGGAGTGGATTGTCTGGAATAAACTCCAATCCTCCTTAAAAGAAGGGAGCAGCGGGTGGAGGGTGGTGGTGGTGGTGGTGGTGGGGGAGTAAAATCTGAGAGGATCAAGGGTGTGAGGGCCAAAGTAGAGTGTGACAGAGCAGAGAGTAGAGTTAGCAACCCTGTCTGCTGTTGTCAGATTCCTCTACATATCTATGTGTCTGTTATTCCATCCATCCACTTTGTCCTTCTCCAGCTGCACTTTTGCACCCGTCCACCGGGCAGCGCTGCAGCAGTGCACCTCTGTGGCGTTTGAAGCAGTGCGTTCGGGTTGCAGCGAGCTGCAGGACTGATCCATTTGTTTGTTTTCTGAATCCAGGATTTGCAGAGATAGATTAGGCAACAAAAGCATATGGAAAAGATAAAGAACACTTCAGTAATGGATTCTGGCCGCCTCTCCAGTGCAGCGGAGGACTCATCCTCTTTCACCCTCTCTCACGTCTCCTCTTTTCTCTTTGCTCTAAATATGTTTGTTGTTCTTTGTTTTTCTTTTTTCCCCCGGCAGACATTTAGAAGAAGAAAAATAAGGCTTTGGCTGTTTATGACGATGGAGGGAAAGAAGAGCAGATGAAAATATAAGAGGAGTTGTCCACTTAACCAGAGACTGACCTTTGGTTTTAGGCCGTATAGAGACTGTGCAATTATGCAGATTTGCTGTGCTTTCATACCACAAGAACCGTACTTTTTATTTGGGGTTTAAAAAAAAAAGAAAAAAAAAGGCAATCTTTTGCAAGACAAAAATACATACAGGTAAGTCCTATCTGGACTGTTGGTAAGCACTTTGTTCGCAATTTTGTTTTAAAAAATAGTATGTATTTTTTTCATAGTCATCATTCCAGATACAATCCGAGAAATGTGAAACTATCCCACATTTACATTACATATTACACACTTTCTCCACAACACATCTGTCCATTCAGTCATACTGTTGCCAGATTTTTTTTTATTTTTTGTAACTGACTGGCACCTCTATGTAACAAAAGAAAAGAAAGCACTGAATTCAATTTAAGATAATGTGTTTTTGCAGGGACGTTATGTTCTTATGTGACAGAATTAGAGGGCGCAGCCACTGGTGGACATTAGAGGCATGTGTGTGCTCATTACATGAACAACTTAATGTGTCTTCTAAGCCTGTCCAGACTGCGGGACACTTGGGTAATGTAAACACTTGAGAATGTATATTGAAGGCCTCTTTGCAGATTTTTGAACTGCACAAAGATGATGTGATGATTACTGGAGCTTGACCAGGATCGTGCAGGCATCAAGGTGGAAGTCATAATTTGACTTTTGCCCAAACTTACAACAAATCTATTATTATTATTTTTAACCTGCTCTCATCACAATATCGTCCAAATATCTCAGTTTCTGCTTGTCATTCATCCAGATGTGATTCCAGAGTCTACAAATCTCCACACTAGAAGAAGAAGAAAAAAGACAACAGAGCTGGATACACGGCTTAACTAACGTTAACAGTAAAAGAAAGAACAAATGAAATAGAATAGACGTTATTTTATTCAAATGTCTCTCCAACATAGTTTGTCTAGCTGCATTCATTTAACTTTTTTGTGCCATTATTAAATGTTGTTGTTTTCACTCTTACCTTCTTTCCATTAAAATAAAAGTTTAAAATTTGTCAGCCTAGCTAGCTTGCTTTTGTAGTTTGTGCAAAAGTGAACTTTGTTTTTATTTGTTGTATCTTGGACACAAAGGACATATAAAACAAAGATGGCGCACAATGTATGATGTTCTCTTCTACACATGTAAGTCCACAGCAATCATGTCGTGACTTAATAATCCCCTACTGCATTCATTTTTGTGTCAGTTTTTTGGAGAGGTGCAAATTTTGCCCTCACTTGAATAAAGCTTTTGACTCTTTCTCCTCCTCCGTAAATAAAAATGACATAAACTCATATCACACGGCACACTCATATCCCATAGAAGAGGGATATGGTCTTCACAGTTAGGAGGCCATTGTTCAAGCAACTCCATTAGATACTTTCAAACCAAAAATTTAATTTGTATTTTTAATGTATTTGCTGTTTTTGTTAATAATAATAATCAGAAAACTATTTACTTCAAGTGTGAAGAGCATTTGTTTAAACCAGTTTTACAATAGTTTTAATGATGAAGTCTGGACCTCGGTGCGGTTCTTGTCATTAATAAAGAATCATTTCATCTCTCATCACATTAATGAACCGACATTCGCTCCGACGCTTGTTTAACGTGATTGAGTTCAGATTTTAAACAACGCTCGGAAAAAGTGATCATCGCTAATAGATCCAGAAGACCTCATTATTTTATGAGGGGATTGAGTGTGCGACATACACACACAAACACACGCGTACAGGCAAACACAAGTGCGCGTACTGTACTGCACATGTACACGCTCAAACACAACACGGGTCTTTTAAATAACAAACAGCTTCAGTAACCCAACTCCTCTGAATTATCACCTCCTTGCTTGTGGCTGTTTATGAATACAAATTGAATTTCCACTGCAACCTTGTCGCAGTCATGGCTCATTTGATTTATTCCTTAATGAATATTTCCCCTTTCAACTCAGGAGATGGGAAAACATTTCCACACTAAATGAGACCTGGCTTTTATTGAGGCCCATTCTCTCCTACATCCACAAGTACATTACACTTATGGTCGTTTTGCTGCTTGCTTTGGATTGAACAAGCTTGTTTCATTTGGTGGTGGTGGTGGTGGTGGGGGGGGGGGGGGGGGGGGGGGAATAAAAGAAACAGGGAGAGTGTGTTAGTCTTGCAGTCTGTATTGGCTTGTTGTGAATGTTTCTCTCTCTTGAACAGTTGTACTCTCTTTTTTTCTTAGTTGTTCTAATAAAATCGCTCTCTTACGGTGAATTAAGAAAATGTCACATATGTTTGAGACGGATAAGGAGATCTCCTTAATGGATTCAGAGACTAAAACCTCTATATTGACTGTCCGGCGTGACAAAGATGCCAGTAGCCACATCGCTCAGCAGCCGCTCTCAGACAGATTCTGCACAAACACCATTTACCTGTTAATGTTGTCTAGGTAATGTGCGATTGACCGCATGCCTGTTAAATAATGCAGTGGCTTGTTTGGGGCCATAAGGAGAATTTAAATAGTATTGATAGGCTAAGCTGCCACGGTGCAGGATGTATGCAGTCAGAAAGCCCCACTCTACAGTATATTGAGCGGGCAGAGAATGGGCTTAGAGCAGAATGGAGTTTGTGAACGAATGAGGAGAAAACAAGGAAGCAGAAGAATAGGGGCTTGGAGTGATAAGTCAGAAGGAGAAGAAGGTGACTGCTTTGGCGCGGGAGGTAGAGGAAGAGGGATGATGTGGGAAGAGACAGAGTGAGGGTTAGACAAGGGGACGTCGGGGGCCGTCGATCCATCCGTCGCACCGCCGGGGGCAACGGGAGGAGTAAAGTTGTTAACGAGTGTGTGGACAGCGGTGTCAGGCAGAGCGGAGGTCCATCAGGGAAATGAGACGCCCGGGTTGTATTATGGCCCCAGGTGCATTATGGGAGGACAAAAGGGAACTGTGGCGGAAATAGATTATAGGCAATGGAAAGAACAGAGAAAAATGTGTGCGTTGAATTTATTTCATTCTGAATTTTTTTATTTAAAAAAAAAAAACACAACTCTTTAATTTGCTTATTCTCACGTCTTCTGGTCTTTAATCTCTTCTGTCCTTCCTTGGATACAGAACTGTCTTGTATGTATCATGTTAAATGAATTTCTAATCCATTTGGGCGGTCTTTTTGATCGTTATTATCAATATCTGAAGTATTAACAATGACTTGCACTTCTTGCAGTGTGTGTCTGGGTTTCAAGATCTTGTGTTGTCAAATTAATTTGTCAAAAAATGTTCTTACTATGCCTATGTTTTGTCTATTTGCATGTATACTCTCTCCGCCACGGTACTTCACTTCCCTCCCGAAGGTTTAATTTAGAAAACACATGCAATAAAAGTTGAAACCATGCACATAGCATTTTTGATCAGAGCTGAAATCCGTATTTCCAGGGGCACACTGTCAGGACAGACAAACCAATCAACTGTTTTGGGTAGCATGAAAATAAATTTGTTAGGAGGCTCCTAAATCGCTGCCTTTTGGCAACATCCATAAACCCCCTTAACCTACATGCATTGACATAACCTGTTCAAGGACTCACCTCCTATCTACACCACGACAGATCTCATCTAGTTTGCACTGGTGTCCCCAGGACCTAGAGTGGCCACTGTGTATTTTTTATCAAAAAGAAAAACAGTGAAATAAGTAATAAATTTGCAAATAACAGTAGAAGTGCAAAGCAATATTTGACACAATGCAAGTTGGCCACAGTGCAATAACGACAAGATGTTAAAAAAAAATGAAATCGTTAAGGGACAGAACCAGAACGAATATGCAAGTTTTAACACTCGAAAATAAACATATATCATATAGATTATTCAAAAAGGAACATGGATTTTTCAGTAGCTTTGTGAATGTGACTGTAAATGGGATGCTAGAAAAAGTCTGATGTCTATCAATTTCTTGTATACAGCAGGAATGGACCTGGACAGCTGAGTATGAAGGCGCTGGAATCCTAAAATCAAATTATATTTTGATGTTTTTCTAAATGTACATGTGGAAAAGGCACTAAAGGAGGACACCACACTGCAGATCCTTTTAGACCTTCATTAGAATATGTGTGCTGATCCTCATAACTACAAGATGTTTTTCTCTGAATATATCTGGTGTGTATTCCAACAAAAATCCTCAAGAAGTTATCTGACCTTAAACTCACCCAGAGCTTGATCTGATGAAAACATATGCAGTAGCAGTAGATTACAAGAGCAACAAGGCACGGCTGATATTGTTTCTTATCCTACAAACATCTCTCGGATGGTGTTGTTCTGAATCCTGTAAGGAATTAACGGCACTTAAAGCCTGATGCATTACAAGGGTGCAACAAAAAACAACCAACTTACCAAAGATACGTGTCATGCATTCTTCTGCTATTATGAAGAAACTTCAGCTTTAATCTGTTATGATCGGTGTCAATGAGGAAGAAAAACATGTTTCCCTGACCATTAACGTCTGCTGTGTGTTAGTGTACATACAGTGCAGCTTGTGAGCGCTGGCCTCCGGCTGTGTGCTTAGTGAGGATTGTAATGGGACAGCTTTAAAGGGGGATTAATGCAACACAGCCGAATGAGAAAAACACTCCTGTAGAAACAAACATGCAATAATCAATAGGACAAACCCAGCGCAAAGGGTCAGCTATATATTATAAATTATACACTGTGAAATGCCACACTGGAATAATTATCATGACTTTCACCTGGGAAATGCTATTTTGCATGGTCATAAATGGTTATCTTGAATGTTGGTCTTTAAAGTGTTTCCTTTCATCTTCAAGTATGTCAAGGGATCATAAGTTCACATTTAATTTTCAATATTCTAATATATTCTAATATCTATTCTGATGGCTCAGCCTGCTTTAGCCACCTCCCCTCTTAGCCTCTGATGTTCCCTCTTTGCATGATAAACAGCTTTTCAGCCCTCAGAATATGTATGTGGCCCATATTTATTCATATGTGCAGTATATTGAGATATTCTGCTTTGGGTGCGGGAGAGGAAATAAAAATATAAATAGGAAAGTAAATAAACAGTCAAATTAGACAGAGTAATAAGGTTAGCTGTTTAGGGTTTTTTGATATTTATATTTGCAGGCAGAGCTACAGGAGAGGGCAAAATTAATAACAGCAAACATAATGCCATTGGGATACTTAGGAGTGTGTCCAATACTTTAAGTAATAGCGTTAATGGCGAATTTGAAGGAATTTAATTTTCAACATCAAACAGCCGCGCCTCTAGAAAGCCTCCGCCCTCTCGCCTCCACATGTTTGGAGCTTCAAGAGCTTCAGAACTCGCTTCCTCTCAGAGGCAGGAAGAGGAGGAAATCATCTCTGGGGTGGCGGGCATGTAGGGAGGCAGGCGGCTAAAAACTTCCAAGCAGAACAGCCCCTCGACTCGCAGGGTGACGCTTGTTAGGCTCAGGCCCAGAGGAGGGAGCATGGCCAGTAAGTAAGGTTATTGGGAAATAATTAGCCTAGCCCGGGAATCAGCAGGGATAGCAAAGTCCTCTGGGGTAGAAATGCCACTGCCCCTGGCCTCGTTTCCACAGCTAATTAACTTTGAAGAGAGCCTATTAATAAGGTTGTCTTCACTGCGAAAGCCCGAAACTATGCGCAGGAGGAACTTTTTGGCGTGGAGAAGGCTGGAATTCAATTTGAAGCCGAAACACAAAGAAATGCGGCACATTTGCAGTAACTGCACCAGAAAATGAGCTGGGTGGTCTTTCTGAGCTTTTGAAGGTGCATTGTGGGAAGTTCTCACACTGTCTAGAAACCTTATCAACCTCCCCCCTAAGCGTCAGATTGTCCAATCAATTCCAAATGAAAATTTGCCCCAGATCTCTTGGTCCCCACTCCTACCTCCTCAGTGGACGTCAGCCCCAAGTGGCCACATGTCCCCTTACCTGTCATCCCAGAAACAGCTGGTGTTGCCACCACTCAGGTCCAGGTCTGCTAAAAAAAAAAAAAAAAAATCAAGCTCAATAGCCTGAGGATGTGGGAGGGTGACGCAGGCCTCAGCCCCTAATCACCCCCTCCCACGACAGCACTCATCAAGACAGCAGCTTCAACAAATCAATCTCCCTCTGACAGTTCATTTAGACTGAATTAATTTGGAATTAGGGCCCATTACTGCAATTGGCAGGCGTGGATATTCCCCTAACGCAGGCTGTTATCCTGCTTTGGGGATAAAGAAAAAGAGCCAGCTTTCCTTTTTCTTTTTTTTTCTCTGCGGTAGGATCGACTGGATAAGGTGTTTTTCTGTGCTGATCGCAGGGCTGAGGGAGGGAGACATTGGATTTTTAGTTTAACTAAATCATCACTCTTCTCAATCAACAGTCAGACTCTGCTGATTGTTTTTTCCTGTCTTTCTCTTGATACCAAATGGAAGTGAAATAGGTGTTTAATGAAGGCCGTTGCTCTATTGACTGTCAGATTGCTGCAGAGGGCCAATTAAAAGTCTGATAGACTATTGTAAAAGCAGAAAAAACAAGGAATCTGGAAACACACAAGTTTTATTTAATTCAAAATTCTTTCTGGTAATTATATTGCAGCAAGAAAAGGCCAAAAATGCAGCAAAGATATAATTGTACCAGCACTGTGTCTTTTGTGACCTTCCATTCATCAGCAGACACTAAATAGGCCACAAAAACTGCTTTTTCCAGTTATTTTTGAATATTTTTCCCACACAGTGAGTGAGTTCTGCTATGCTGCCTTATGTTCAGCACTATATATTATAGTCTATCTGCTGAACACACCGACTGGGCCTCTCTCTCCTGCTGGGAGGCAGCAGCTTGAAGTTTACCAAGGTTCATGACCCTGTGACCCAGAGGTTTGACCGAGACCACTCAGCTCCATGGAGACGCCGCTTTTGAAAAGATAAACACACTAACTTCACACACACCGCCTCGTACAGATGCAT
The DNA here is from genome assembly GCF_963514085.1 of Chelon labrosus. Lineage (NCBI taxonomy): Eukaryota > Metazoa > Chordata > Actinopteri > Mugiliformes > Mugilidae > Chelon > Chelon labrosus. The sequence goes on from NC_140342.1 coordinate 9,707,252, forward strand.
GTGGACACATCCACGCCAGGAAAACGGCTCACCATGCGACGATTTAGTTTTAATAATTTGTCTGGCACCGATGTCACATTTTAATAGAAGTCAATGGAAAAGTTCAGTTGGGTTGTTGGAGTAAAAGGACACAGGTCGTCCTGCAAACATTGCAATTTGCCATTAGAGAAGAGATTACAGTGTATTACAGTCAAGTTGTATTTGAAATTAAAGTCAGGACTCTTATAATTGTAACATGTTTCTTGCTTTCTTGTGATATTTATTTGCCTTTTTTGAACCAGCATGTGGTGAGTCAGTCTTTCTGTTTAATTGTTGTGTCCTTTGTGAGTCTCTGTATATTGCATAGGTTAAGAGACACGTGTCTCAGTGCAGAAGCATAATCTTGACTTTATTTTGCACTGCTGCTGAATGCAACAGGTTCTGAACATAGATTAAGAAGGCATTGATGGAAATTTTGCAAAGTAAAGAGCAAGACAGTTTGAGGTGTTGTAGAAAGATTAGATACACTTTCGCAGTATTGTGGGACCTGTAATTTCTGCGTGTGACGGTCTAATTTCCGTGTTGAGATTTCAAACTTAGCCAGAAATAACAAAAATGTACCTGGACAGCTGAGCATGAAGCAAAAAAGCACATGTGTAAACAACACCATCAGTCGGGGCAGCATTACATTCAGGTGTGCCAGGTCCTGGAGCCAGAAATGACGTGCTGTGACAAAGTGCTAAGTGATAGTGGGCCTAACTCAGGACCTGAGTCAGGTCTGAGTCTGCTCAGTACCCAGACATTGTGGCTCCGGCCCTAAATATAACCGCTGTGAATCAAACAAGTCTTGTCAATACTACTCTTTGCAAAATTAAATAAAATAAAAATCCCACAATGCAATGCTTTGTGTGAGCCAGTGGTGGTCATGCATCCAATATTGACAATCCATCACGGGTTCTTAGGAGGGAAAGATTATTAATACTAAAAATAATCAATAAATTAAATTGTACATATGTATTTTTTGATGTTTTATTATGACATTAGGTTCACTGGTACCTAACCAAATAAGTGCATTGTAAAATTACAGTCCAGTACTTAATCTTAGCTTTGAGAAGGTGAATGATATTCAGCATTAAATGCACCCACACACACCTGAAAGATAAAAATACAACAAACAGGAGTTTTTATCTTTGCTAATTCTATTTTCACGCATTTACTTTTGGCCCTGCGTGTTGTAAACATGGCAGATGAGGTATGCGAGGTGTATGCAGCGCTGTCCAACCATGAGATCAGAGTAAATATTAACCCTGACACAGTGCTGTGGAAATACTTCAGTGACTTACAGGGGCTCTGAGGAGCAGGGCAGCAGGCTGGGTGGGAGGAGAAGAAAGACGAGTGGACGCAGACATTTAGGTGAGCCAAAAGGTAAACTGCAGGGCAAGGAACACACACAACTCTGAATACACACTTGGACACACACTGACACACTCTGAGCCCTACCCCACATCAACTCTCCAGACCGCAAACACCTCTATCCCTCTGATGACATGTTCCCTCAACACCTACACAGAGCTCACTGAGTAAGACGGCCAAGTGCTCAGGTGACACAGCAGCTTTAACTCAAAACTAAAAATACAAGGTTGTTAATTTCACTACATTGTGATCCTTTTTCCTGGAACAATAGGAGGGACCTGCTGCTAGTGCATCTATTTTCATTGTCTCTTCTTTAAGAACTAAGGGATGGATGTTGTGTGATCTGAGGCGACCATGAAAGCACATGAGGAGGCTGCGGGCTCGAGAATGATCACATTACGAATACATGCTAAAGCTGAGAGCAGACAGTGCGGCCCTCTATTTATTATGTTTTCAGGCCTGGGCAGAATGTTCCATCAGCATGAGAAATATGACAGTGATTTCACCGACACACTCTCAGGTTTCAGTGCAGGTAGGAAGGAAAGTGTCTATAATGAAAGAGGAAGGAGAGAGAGAGAGAGAGCGGAGGAAAGAGAGCACGAGATGAGAGAAGAAAGAGAGATGTGGTGAAAGTTGCTGTCGGGGTGTAACATTTCAGCACTGGACCGATAATGGAGTCAACATACTCTGCACAGGTTTAGGGGCACGAGGATGTATATGAGGAATGTAAGAGTGACAAATAAAAGCTTATTCACGCCACAGACCACACGCACTCACTCTCACATTAATATCTCTAATCACATGACAAAGTCAAACACGCACAGTTGTTCTGTTCACTGTCTGCAAGTGTGATTTACAGATAATAGGACACACTTTGACTAGGAACAGTGTTTAAGTGTCGGCACATGCTTTGTTGCTTTCAGTTAATAGCCAGATATTAACAAAACAAAACAAAAAATATATAAAACAGTAACCAGATAATAAGTTACAGCTTTCTTACTAACGTTCATGGATGCCAGCATTTTAGATTGCAAGTTAAATATAGTTAAAATAAGGTGGCGTTCACTGTGTTCAAAAGGAGAGTCCATATGAACGGCCCCCTCTTCTGGTATTCACAGCCTTGTACGTAAGTAGAAATCAAGGTCAGCGTTCACAAGTTGTGACGTGTTTGTTAGTGTTTTCAGAAATGGTGGAGGTGAATGGTAAGTTAATATATTGCATTTTAGTTGTGTAGAATTTCTCATTCTCGTTCTCTGTGCTGAACCACATTCACGCATTAAATGTCAACAGTTGCTTTGATTTCTAAGTGTCGAGTGAATGTTTTCAAAAACTATAACGTCTTTTTGAAATGGGATTTCCGTGGCATCATCGTGCTCCTGCACAAACAAGATTTGTAGATTATGAGAAACAGAGATGCAGACTAATCGCTGGATTTGTTGTGGTAAACGCTCAAAAATCCTGGGATTTTCCACTTTGGTTTATATTTAAATCCACTCTGAGATACACACTGGTTTCACTTTTTGCCTTCATGACCTCAAGCCAGTCAGATGTTCTTGACAGCGTGTGGCAACACTATCGATAAAAGATTTACAATTATCTTAGCTACCAAGGTTAGGGCTTTGACATTTGTGAATAATGGGTCAAATAAAACAAATTTTCAGATTGTCAGTCAAATATTTTTTAATATTGCACAAGGAGCTGTTGTGACTTTTGGTGATTTTTTCAGCAAATGAGGTAGAAAAAGGATGAAGAGAAAAAGCTTTACTGAGCCTTTTCACTTTTATTATTTAATTTGGACCATGCCTTATATACAATAGAAACCTTCCAAAGCCACTTAGGGGTCTATAAAGTCTTGCAGCGGTTCAGCTGAACTTTTGGTCTCTTGGTGCAGACAAACTCCCAGAGAGCTCCGCTAACTGCTTCTGAATAGTGACCCTTGGGAGTAAGCGAGAAGGGTGTCAAGGGAGAACAGAAGAGGGGATATGGAGGCGGGAGAGGGGAGTAACACCAAGATGGAAGATGAAAGAGATAGATGGGAGAAAGACGGCGGAGAAAACAGAGGAATGGAGGCTCGAAGGGGGAGGCGAGGGGAGGGTAGGATTGGGGGAATGAGGGAAGGTCGTAGTTCTCAGCGCAGGGAACCCTCTCTCTGAGGAAGCAGTGTGGAACCACCCAGGGCCTTGTAATAGTTAAATCATATCAATTAACCATGGGACGTCAGGGGATTAGGGGTTAATCTCTCCCTTGAGAGAGAGAAGCAGTAAATTAGAAAGGAAAGAAAGGGGAGAAAAAGAAGACATCATAAATGGACGTGTTGAAAAGGAAATAGCTGACATGATGAATTAAAAGGCATTAAAAAAAATCATGTTTCAGATAAATAAAGAAGTAGCCAGATGACTTATTGTTCGCTTATGTTATCAACGGCGATGTGGCAAATTACTTTACAGAAAATGAGCAGTGCAGCCCTGCATTTGCATTTCCCTACCAGCACTGAAGGGACCAGAAGTGGCATTTAGGGATTAAAAACAACACAAAACAGGAGATAATCCTGCAGCTCGGCCACACCCGCCTGGGAACTGACTTACGCCATTTTCATTTTGGATGAGGGTTTGCAAGAAGAAAGGGTGTACGTATAATTTACACCCTCCCTCCAAAGTCTCATCGCCCCTCTTTGTCCTCCCCATAAAATTGCCCCAACTCAGATTTAGAAACATCCACATTTGATTGAAAATGAAATCATATGCAATGAGAGATGGTATATGAGGTTTGGGGGATCTATATTTGGGGGGGATTGGAGGACTGAGCTTTGGGGGGGTGGTTGAGAAAGAGGAGAAGAGCCTCTCTTTCTTTGGTGTAAATGCAAAAATGGTTGAAGTGGGTAATGGAGCCGTGAGGTAAGAGGATTAAGATCAGCATTGGGTCAGGACTGATAGGGAAGTATGGGGTGATGGGGGGACAAAAGGATGAGTAGAAGAGAAAGGAAACGGGGCAGAAAGAGAGGAGAGAAAGAGAGGCAGAAAGAAAGAGATGTAGAGTAAATTGGACAGAGATAGGTGATTTGGGGTGAAAAGATATGGAAAGGAGACCCGGAGAAAGTGTCCTTCTCATCCTCTCTGCTCCACGGCCCAAAGACTTTGCTTCAGACTCATAAGTGATCATATGGGATCTGTGCGTCTCTCTGATAGGGAGAGGCGGGATAATGCTTAACCTGATACTTGGACTGGCTGTGGGGAGCCCGCCGGGGGCCAAAGACAGCTCTGCTGCCAAGGGAAGAGCTTGAAGCCTGCGGGAAGGTATGAGCAGGGAGGGAATTCAAATGCTGAGCACTCAGGAATCTGCAGGATCGAGCTTTTAAAGGTGATACAGACGGATGAGGGGCTTTTAAAGCCAGAGTGAGGTCTGTGTGTGGAGCAAGAATCCCAGTGATATGTAGCTTTCATAAAAACTTTTATATTCAGAAACAGAATTTCCAACATTGTGACCAAATTCTTTTAAAGAAATAATTTAGGGGAATGGAGTTATTTGTATTCCTGCTGAGAATAATACTGATTTCACTCATGTCTGAGATTAAATTAGATTAGTTTAGCATAAAGACAACAAGGGGAACGCTAGCCTGGTATGACCAAAAAACAAAAAAATGTACAGAAAACCAAGTGTGAAAAGGTGACTCCTGTGGGATTGAAGGAGTTGAACACAAGAGCTAAACCATATGGATGCTGGCAGGCAAGATCTAATTTCACTGTCAATTAAAAAGGCTAGGCTAGCTATTTCACACTGTTTCTGTTCCAAGCTAAGCTAACATCTCCAGACTCTGGTTTCATATCAAACTGACATCGATCTAATTCTTTGCTAGAAAGTGAATCTCAGCTCTCAATAAAGTTAAGAGAAACTGCACTAAATGATCAAAAACTGTGTCAAAATTTGTGCAAAAAGGTGTCTGAAGTTTATAAACTTCTGTCTGGCCTTGTTTCGCCAAGTTGTAGCCCACAAACCAGTTATCTCTGTAGGGGCTGAGGAGCCTCATCTAAATGTTCCCCTGACCAACACATCTTTCCTTTAGCCAATTAGCTGCCATCACAGGATCAGACTCAGCTCTTATTTGCCAGCCAAAGAGGCTCAGCTGCTCAACCCCAGCAGTAGCCTAATGGAGCCACGTCGCCTCCTCACGCCCCTCCCTGCCTCAGTCACCCCGTCCCAAGTCTTAATTCACACACTTTGAAGTATCTTGGTCTGTGCTGAGGAGCCACTCAATCAATTACGAATGAAATAATCTCCTTATGATATTTCGAGGTTTCCTCTAGTGGGGGTGGGGGGGCAATGCAAGAAGAGATTATGAAAGCCAAATCAGTCTCTCAGCTGCGTCTAAAGTGACAGGGGGAGAATCAGCTGAGAGGATGGTGGGAAATTAAATAAGAAAAAAAAAAGATTACGTTTAAGTGTGTCACCTCCAAACACTGCTGTGAAATCTCTAACCTGATCCATGAGGAGCGGAGGAGCGAGGACGGATTATTGCAAGCTGTGTTTGAAAAAGGAGCCATGATTGCTTAAAAAAGGCTTTTTGCTTACAGAGAGCACAGTGTGTGAGTGTGACTGGCAACAACATGCAAAGACAAAGAGAGACAATGTGTCATCTGGCTGGAAAATCTGACTTCATCTGATAAACACAAAGATACTCCACGTATAGTTCTGCTTTGAAACACATGTAGTCTATGATACTATATGGAGGTGTTCCATGAACAGCTGGAGTAGATAACTGCACCTCGGGAAATACCAGTATCATGTTCAAATACTGAACACACTGCGACATTTGTGTAGTTATCTGTAAAGTAGATTTATCTGAAAGTTCAAAATTCAGGACATGCTTGATTTTGGTCGAGCTTGATAATATGTTAAACTCTCCTCAAACAACAAATCAGAATCTGAAATAAATAGCAGCAAATAAGTTTAAAGGAGTGAAACCAGATCATGAGTTGAAAGAAAAAGGTAGTGTGGTCTTCCAGGTTTGTTTCGTCTCTAACTGGTGTGGACATACTGCCGGGGGTCCTCAAACCGTTAGAGACTAGAGACCCTGATATGATACAGAAAGTGTAAATTAACGTCAGTTAGCCTTTTAATAACGGGCAGAAAGTCACAGGTCATCTTTTCTGCTTCTTCCAACTGTGCCTTGGACTTCTATCAGGGATTCAGAGGCCTTGAATAACGCTCTATGGGGTTCAACGCTGATTTGTTGAACTCGTTGCAAATCAGAGTAGATGTTGGTCTCAATTAATTCAGCTTTTGCAGAATAATAACTGTACATCACCTCATGAGTACGGTTAATCCTACTGTAACTGTAACTCACCGATGTGTATGCCACATTGTAAAGTGTTATTAAGTTCTTGTTGTATGATGCAATGATGATGATTGAACACTTGTGTTTTGGGGGAGATCTGTAAGATCTGAGAGGAACTAATAAATACATTTTGTTTCATCATTACACTTAAAACACTGTGTTGTTCCTATACCTCCACACTGGCGACAGCTGTGGATGGAGGGAGGGATGTTCTCAGGTTGTTTGTTCTATTCTTGTCAGAGCGATATCAGAGCAACTCCTCGACAGAGTTTCTTGTAATTCGGCACAAACGTTCCCTTTGACTCAAAGGGAGAACGGGAATTTGTTGGTTAAAGATATATGCTGATTATGACGAAATTTGGCGCAAATGCCTTCAAGGCAGTCATTACTGGTAAGGCATGGACACTTTTGAGTTTGGCCAAGCTGAAGATGGATGTCATGTAATGATTGATTGGGGAAATAAATCAAAATGAAAGGAAGTCTAATGGATTATTGTACTCTTAACAGAAAAGACTGATCAGTTATTAGTGGTCCTAAGTTTGTTATTGGGAGAATGTGTAATGTACAATCACCTAAATGTAAATATCTAAAACAAAGCTAAAGCAAGACAACTGGACTTGTTGGAGTTTTCAAGATGTTTCAACAATGACCATCATCTGAATGTAAAGTTAAATGATCCGTACTTATATAATGCGTTTCTATCTTAATTCTAAGTGCTTTACAGTGTTCAGTCACACACGGGACAACGGTGGTGGAGCTGCACCTTTGAGCGACTTTGGGTTCAGTGTCTTGGCCAAGGAGACTTCAGCGTGTGGGATACCAAAGATTGAACCATCAACCCTGCAATAAGTGGACTGTCCACTCTTCCACCTGAAACATAGCAGCCGTAGTTATAGTTTTTCTTATAGGTTGTTAAATTTTTGCTACTCTTTTGGGTCAAGTGTTTAGTAAAAGTCAAATAATTTCTCAAATCATCCTAAATATGACAAGACAACAAACAAGACCTTTTCTCCCCTTCTTCCAGCCTCCCCCGTCTCCGCTCTCTCACCCTCATCAGTGTTGCTCACCCACCTTGCCTCGAGCCCTTGCGATTTTCTCCATGGCTGACTGTTGTTTCTGCTGCTGCAAGCTCAGCCATCAGCAGGCATCGATCGCTCCCCTTCATCCTCAGCGTCCCCACCGTTATACCTGACTATGGCGACTAATTCCCCCGCTCTCACCCTTCTTCATCCCAGATTGAGAGGGTCGGAGGAAAAATCAATAACGGTGCCAAGTGGGGCGGGGTCAGGGGTCAACGAGGTCCTTGACAAGTGTGTCAGGGGAAGGAGGAAGTGAGAGGCAGTGTGCGTGAGTATATGAGTGTGTGTTACGCAAGGAGTGGTCAAGAGAAACAGAGTGACCAAAGGCCTCGTGGGTGCGAGTGTCAGGCTTGTCAGGGATCAAATTTATGGCCATTGATCGAAGCTGTGTGCGAGTGTGTGTGTGTGTGTGTGAGATGGTGATGAATGTGTGTTTTTGTTTGGATCATGGTGGAATCTGACAGGGGTGAGGAGTCATCATATAAAGCCCATTATGGCCAAACAACCCAATGAAACAAATGAATCCCATGAGATGTCATAGCAGAGGCACTGCCATTCATGTTTCTGTCTGTCCGTCCAACTGTCCCTTTGTCCAACTGCTAGCAGGTGATTTTTAGCTCAAGTAAAATGCCATAGCTAAGTACAAACATAAATCCCATAAAGTAAATGGTATAACTCTGTGCTATTCTTGTCAGGTTTGTTTATTCAGCACCAAATGAAGCAGAGGTTACATAGTGTGAGTGGACATACAAATTGCCAAGTGACAGTGTTGAACTGTGCAGGGCTGCTGTTTAAATGCGTTCTAAATGCAGCTCTGCAGCCCAGACCGCTTTACCAGAAACTCATCTGCGATAGTGTCAATTAGTGCTGAGCTTAGCGACCTCCCGCTGCTGCTCAGTTTGGCTGTTCACTCCCCACTGTTTAAATTCCACATCAGTAATCGTTCACTGTAATCTTCCCAGCAATCACATAATCACAGGTTTTTAACGCATAGGAGTTAGGAGCTCAACACCTCCCGGGGGACTGGGTGTGTGTATGCGTGGGTTTGACTGGGTGTGTCTTGATGACAACCATTTAATGACTTCATGATACAAGTATAATCTAAAATGGAAACAAGCAACAGACAGAGAGATAGGCGACACAAAGTGGGAATTGGCACTGGATTGTCATGTTCACACATAGATTTCGGCAGGCAAGTGTATTATTATGGGTTGCAGCATTTGAGCCCCAGACACGCACCTCTACTGTACATCCACACATGCGGAAGAAATGGGCAAAAGAAGATGAAGAAATTTCACAAGAAATCCATTTGCAATTTAAATGGAAATTGTAATGAGTCCACGGTGGCAGTGAATTAGCCTGCTGATCAATTGATCATGTCAAGGACAAATAGGTAAACAAACATATCCATTAGCCTCCTGCTCCACCTCCTCCGTCTGCTCCCTGCTGTGGAAGAGTAGCGGATGATCACTGAGAGATGAGATGGTGATGTGTGTGTTTATGTGTGCGCATGGGGTTGACAGCAAATACAGTCTCAAGTGCGTGTTCATGGAGACACTCCCTAAAAACATACAAGGGGCAAACACATGAAATGTAAACACCAACACTCACAATGGCGCACCCCACTGTGACAGTCCTGCCCAGCTCGTTACACACACAGTTGGGCCCAGCAAGGTTCCTTTCAGAGGCAATGGAGAGAGCAAAAGAGGAGGAGAAGGATGAGGAGGAGGAGGAGGAGGTGGGAGGTACGGGGCCCCTGAGACTCAAACAAGAACGACGATGGAGGAAACAGTGGAAAGAATGGGTGGCTACCAAAAGGCCTGAACCTGCCTTGTTGTTTTGACCAAGTCTGTCTTTCATGTATAAAAGAGAGCAACCAATCAAGAGATTAATCTGTGATATATAACTCTTTATAACCTGGGTGCTCAGTTTTCAGAACAAGATGATCAACTTTTTAGAAATGTATTTTTAGACGGAGCGCATCAAAACCCTGACTTTCCATAAATCATTTTGTTTGTCGATCACTGAGCCACATGTCCTGTCGGTCATGTCAGCTGTTTCTCTAATCTATCAGAAGTCTCTGAGAACTCAATCACTACAACTAATTCATCTTAATGGGAACCTGATGGAGAGATGCTCCGTTGTGAGAATAACTTGATTACCACCTATTAGTCAAAGCCAACAGAAAGATCTGTTTCATGGAGAATGGCAAACTAAAATAGACTTTAGGGAATCTGTTTGTTTGGAGAATGTGGTCTAAATCATATGTGTATTAAATCAAATGTCAATGTATTACAAAATTAGTTTTATGAATGAAGCCATTAGCTACAGTTTATAGCGATAACTAGAATGCTTTTCATGCAAAAAGTTGAAATGTGCTGCTTCACACTCCCTTTGACAGGACTTTTTTACACCGTTATCATTGATTTGGATAATTTCCTGAATTTCTCAGGTCTAACACACACACAATCTATTCGCGCTCAGTAAAGATAGCACTGGAGACACGGGAGAGGATGACAGCTTGAGCATTTCTATCAGGAGTTATTTCATGCAGGGTGCCTGTTCAACGAACAGAAAAAAATGCCGCCATCTCCACTTCCAAAACACGATAGGATATTACCCTTAGCTTTTGAGGGCAAGGACACATGGAAATGCATTTGGAGGATTCTAATATCCTAGCATGGACTGTATCCTTCATTGTGAATAGACTATTTTTGTGACTATCTGATAAGAAATAAATGCACTTCACCTAAAACCTCAGAGAACTATAGATTCACATTCCTTGCGTGTAATTATGTCACCCTTTACATGAGCATCAGAGATGGGAATTCTACAAATATCTGACATGCAAGTGAACAAAAAAAAAAAAAAAAAAAAAAACTGCTGATGAGCAAACAGCAGGTTAATGCGGGATGAAGAGGGAAAAAAAAGATCCACGCGAAAAAGAAAGAGCTTTTTAAAGAGGACCATTTGTAAAACAAGGAGTTTAAAGCCAGATTATAGGCCAACAATGACACAATCCCTTATGTTCATTCCCGTAATACGCTGTGAAGAAGAGGATTTATACTTTATTGTGGTGGAATGCATCAAGCCTGCCTTGTGTCTCCTTCTGCGTCTGCCTGCCTCTTTGGGAAACATTTTCCTCCTCCTGAGGCCAGGTGTAATCCCCACATGAAGGAAACAGAGATGCCTTCAGCCAGCTGCTGATCAGCCTTATAACGGTTCAAGCATTGTGAGTGATACCACCAGAGGGAAAATTCCTTCAATCCAGTCTAAAGCATTTACTCTACAACGGCTGGCTTCGCACAGAGCGACGCTTGGTTTGGGTGGCTGCTCGCCGGATCTCTCCCTGACTTCTCTCCTCGTCTCCTGGTCTGAGTTGGATTGCATTGGATTGTCTTAATTGTCTCTAATGACTAAATTGTCCCAACTATTTGCTTCATTAGCTCCGTGTTAGCTCTATTAGGGAGCAACGGAGCCGGAGAAGAGAAGGTAATTGAGGGTGTTAATGAAGGCAACATGCTGAATGTGTTGGAAAGTAAAAGTGTGATGCTTTTACTTTTGACAACTTTGACAAATTAGTGTGGCATTTTATTCTGAAAGGACCAAGAATGAATGGCATTTTATATGCAAGCCACTGCTATAACTCATCACTCAAAAGAATTTTAAGTCAGAGCGAAAATGTTTTAATCTTCATAACAATGTTTACCACTAATGCTGCAGGTACCTGTCTATTCTCGCCACCTATCCCTCAGAGCTCTGCCTTAAACTCTGCGAGCTCTCAGTCGGCTAAACCCAGCTCCAGATTAGGGTCTGATTGTCCGCAGTGGAGCCGATACTGTGGGATTTTCTATAGTAAAGATAGATGTTTCAGAGGAAGTGAAGGGATTCTGGCTTTGCAGAGGAGCTTTAGCTTTGTCATTGCTGTTAAGATTTGGCCTCATGCACCCATTTCTTTAATTGGAGGGGGAAAAAAACGGAGCAAAGCAGTGCACACACCCAGTGTCAGGAAAGGTCACAAAGAAACTCTCACTGCCTTTAATCTGCAGAGTATTACAGGTGGTAGAATACTTTTCTGGCTATGTAGATTAATGATTTAAACAATAAATGCTCAACGACAGCTGAATACGAGCTCCACTGCCCTCAGTCAGACAATGTACATTTACTTCTTATCTGGACAGCTTTAAAACCTCAGTATACAACATGTTATTGAGACATTTTGCCTTTACTCACAGCCTGGACCTTGCAATCCCTGAACAGCACATGTGCATCAATCATCAGACCAACGTAGAGCTCCTAAACCTAATCATTTAAAGATGAAACGATTCGCATTTAAAAGCAACATATTGTAGTAGTGCAGAGCAGAGTATTTATCACAGACTCAGAGGGAAAAAAAATTACAATTCAGACACAGCAATGAAATCATTTCAGTTTTGTTTTTGAGTTTTTGGGTGGAAATAGTTTTCGCAATCTTTATTTTAAGATATTTGGAAATTCAAAAGTAGCTCCTTCACCCCAAATTAAAACCCCCTATCAGACTGATTGACAGGGCTTTCAGTGCACTGAGTGACCCTGATGATCAGCTATAAGTTATTGTTGCTCTGTGATGACTAGTTTGCCAACAGCGCTCTGTTTTCAGTTATGGTCAGATTGGTTTTGCTTTAATTCTTGCGAGCTTTGAATAAATATTTCTGTGACTATATTACTACATGTGAGATCAAGTTGGACTTCTTGCTCACAGCTGTACCCTCTACATTTTGCCACATTTCTATTATCTTCACTCATGCATCTTCATGCCCCCTGCACAGCCCCTCAAGTTTTCTTATGGAAGTCACGCATTCATGGACTTCACACTTGGTTTGATGAACGCGCCAGGCCTTATTAATTTTCCCGTCGCACTATTAATGATTTCCTCGCCAGCATGAATGCACTTGCATTGCGGATGTGCCTGTATGTGGGTTTTGGTCCATTACACTTGAGCAGTTAACACACGAAGCCTCCTGCAGGTGAAAGCTTGTCACTATTATTTATTTCTTCCAGGAAACTTCAGCCCTCCCTGTATGATCTCTCAGTTCAATCCCAGAGTGTGTGAGATTTTTTTTCTCTTCAACAGTCTCTTGTTTTTTTTTTCTTCTTTTTCTCTCATTCTCTGCCACTCTCTCCACTTTTTCCTTCTTTTTTTTTTTCAACACATAGGTGGATTAAGGCAGAGGGGCTTTTGTTTAGATAAAGCGAAGGATTAGGGAGAGATTTGCCCCCATAAAGTTGTGGGCTTGATGGGCCTTTTATCCCTGCATGTCCCTAAAGCTGTGTTGCCTCTGGATTAGGACTATACAATGGGGCCCCTTGTGCAGAGGGATCCGGGCCAGAGAGAGGGAGAGAGAGAGAGACGAGAGAAGGCAAGGAGAAGAAATGAGACAGAGGGATTGAGACAAGGGAGAAAAGAGGGCAAGAAGAAAGAGAGAAGGGGATGGACGGAGAGAAAAAGAGGGGGAATTATCCAGCTTTCAGAGGAAACTGACAGGTTGAAAACTTTTAGAGGAGGGATTTGCAGAGGAGATCCTGAGATCTTGTCACCAATAAAAGGGATTTCAGGAGGATTCAGAAGCGCGGTGCTGACAATGAAACCACAAAATTGTTGCCGTCTCTTTAAACTCATTTATCTAACATATTTTTTAAAGAAAATAACCAGGGAAGCGGGTCTTACTGTGGAAGGGCTGCTAATAACACGTCTAAGAAGTGGCTCCTGGCAAATTGCTTTGTTATTCTTGTCAAAAAGGTCTCCTGCAAGAAGTCGATTTTAAACTACACATCAAAATGATTAATTGCTGTGGGATGAACAGATGCTGAAATACCCTTGAATGGTGCAGGGGAGGCTGAGGCTTGCTGGATTGCAGACCTAATATATTCATGAAGTTGCAGAAACATCATTAAGAGTATTAATTAGCTATTAGGAGGCGGAATTCAGCCGCATTAAAGATCAGCTTGTTCTTCATCAAATAAAGCTGAAAGGAGATGAACAAGTTTATTTATATAAATTGTTGCATGAGGATTTATTTTATTTTTTATTTTTTGGCAAAAGGAGGGGACCAAAAGGGAAATCAATAAAGAAACGGAAATCATTCTTACCCAGAGGTTTTGACCTAAATGAAGCGGTTACTCACTTTTTGGGGTTGGATGAGGTTACGGGACTTATGAGGGGGAAATCGTTAAATTAACATTTTTGAAATTTCAGGTTGCTGATCATGTTGGGGTCAGTGTGGCTGGGGACAGGGGTAAGGGGAGTTGTTTCTTTTAAGCCCTTCAGATGCGCTGGACAGCTCTAGCCGCTCTAAGGAGCTTTAGGTGGAGAGGCGCTGAGAAGAAACTCTTTCTCGCTTTAATTGCTTTAGAGACGGTCCTCACAAAGAGACAGTGGCCAGATTTACCTCCCGTTTAAGTTCTTATTTCCATTGGTTCACAAGTTAATCCTCTTTCTTTCTCAGACCTCGGAGAAAACCGGAGTGATAGGAGCCTACCAAGGCGACACAACCAGAGAGGCACACGAGTTTTTTTTTTGTTTTTTTTTCCAGGCGAGGAAAAAGACTTTGAAGCAAAAAAAAAAAAAAAAAAAGAAAGAAAAAAACTTTTAGGTGCTTGAAAAGACAGATTAAAATGGGTGGATGGGTGAAACTACAACAGTTAAAATAATAATAATAATAATAATAATAATAATAAATTGTATTTATTCGGATTTTATACATTTTTGGATTTAAGAAACATCTAATCGAAAATGTATTCCGCCTCAATTTACCAGAAGTCACTATTATAATATTATAATAGCGAGGTAGACTTCTCGTGTTATTGCCTCTTGTTCAGTCGCACTATTTTTACTTCGTTTAATTTTATTTTTCATTTGCCAACATTCAAATTCAGCCTAAAATCTTGCTTTTCTATATTCTTGGCCCTTTATTAATATTTAAACAGATTTTTTTTTTAACCTATACTTAACATCACCAGGATTTATTTTAAGAAATATTAATTTTATTTTCTATAAATTGTGCGGCTTATCCTATCTCACTTTTAGCCACCTCTCTTTCTCTGTGTCACACAAATAAGCCGTAGCTCCTAACTTTCAAGTGACCCGTGTAAACTTTATGCTAAACGTCCACAAACCGCTGATTGTCCATAAACTGTCTCTCCACCTGGGTGCAGATCTGTTTTAATATGTGCCAGGACGCGTTAACATTAATATTTTTCATTCCATGAAATCCTTTGTCTGAGAAACGTGGTCGGAGATAAAACTGCGTTATGGGCCAAGCACTTTCCCAGAGAATCACCCAACAAAATATGCAAGCTTTACATTAAAAGGCTACTTTGCGCTGCCCTTAATTCCCTACCTAAACGGTTTTGCTCCGGGAGAAGAAATCTTCTCTAAAAACCCTTCAAGAAGAGAAGGGCATTATTGCCCTAATCCTCTTACCCGCAGTCATTTTAAGACAGGGGTTTTTGGAGACTGAGATGGCGTCTTGTCTTCCCTATCCCATCCCAAATCCTTCCAGGCCGGGAGAGAGTCTAAAGGCAGCACCCTGGCATCTATTAGCCATCTCCCCAAAGTCTCTCTCCCTCTTTCCCCTCCAGTGGCATGGAGAAAAAGCCGAAAAGCAAACAAACTGTAGCTCGGTTTCTTTCCCTCACTGGAACTGAGAATAGACAATCGGATTCGTGCAGACAAGCCGTGTGAGGATGGAGAAACCTGAGAAACACACATTTTACGCATGCATATGAAAAGGCTCACCTCACATGTGAAAGCTTAAAATTAGTAAACAAAGTGTTTTCTGAATCTAACCGCTATTTCTCCGAGTCTAATTTACCATCAGGATAATTTTACAGACTTCTTGAGGATTTGATCTTAGTGAATATAACCTTTTCCGTATATATCACAAATTAATTTTATAAAGAATTCCCTTTCAAATGTTGCCAAAATACTAAACTCTTAACATTTCTGGTTTGTTTATCAGTTCCAGCAAAAAATAGAAAAAAAGTGTGTAGCAGACATGTGGGGGGGATTTCAGACATAATGTGCTTAAATTGATCATATTTGAAAATAGCTCCAGACGCCAGCGCACCGACTCACAGCTGGACGATCAGCTACTTGACTGACAGCTGGGAGAGCCAATAGGAAGCCTGCATGACCCCCGCGAGGCTCTCCTTAAAATCCCTCCACCGGGATCTCGCGCACCAGCAGATGGCGGCTTCCCACTTCTGCGCGAGACGCGGAGAGATCACCACGAGAGGAGCATGAGGAGCGCGAGCGAGCGGACTTGAAGCGAAGCAACAGACTGGATGACTTTTACTCTGACACCACTTGTTATCTCAGTGCGGGACCAAAGGACGGAAAAGTAGGCACCAAAGCGACTAACAGCCGCTGAAAGAGCCGAAGAGAAACCCGAAGAAGTACAGGAGCTTGGATTCTTTCTGCTGTCTGTGTACGAAGTGACAGAAAAGAAGACAGACTGCACAAGAGGTAAAAACTCAGCTCTGTATTCTAAAGTACCTATTCTTCACACTTAGATTTTTTATAAACGTGGTTTTAATATTTATTTATTTATTTAAACCAGCAGTATATTTATTATTCGTATTCTTTACTTCGAGAAAAAGAAAAATGGAAATTGCAAAGCCTTTAAGTCAGTGGAGTTTCATGTGTTTGTAAAGTAATATCAGTATAGTAATAGCCTATATCAGTCAACGTGTTAAGCTAATGGTCTGTGGCAAAGTTGTTCTTTTATTTTTTAAGTGTCAACTCAGTGGGGAAAAAAAACAGCACCTCGATTAAGTATTTCAATTTCCGTTTGTGCATTGAAATTCATAACAGCATTACAAAAAAATACTAAACAAAACAAAAGTAAAATTCTCCTTTGAGCTAATTCTTTACCGGGCCTTACTCTTACTAAAATACCAACTAGGCTCCACGAGCTTTGATTCTTTTGGTTAAAAACATGACTCCCACCTTTTCAGGTTGGAAACTCTGATATTAAAAAGTCATATTTATTTATCATTATTTATTTATTCTGCAGCGATATTTTTTTTTCTTTTAACGTTGTTATTATTACAGTTCTGTTTTTCATACAGATGACTAAATGCATATTGTGTCAGTGTAATTTGGGATCTTACAATGATTTAATAGATTCCACAAATGCTGTCAATGTACTGAAGACCCTTTAAATTTAAATCTAGCCTCTGCATATCAAACAGCCTTCATAATAACAGCTCAGGGAAAAATTAAAGATGTTCCTCGCCCTCTGACATTTTACACTAGTGACACAGCAAAGGGCAGATTGTCAGGTCGACTCGTGCCCCTGAGGGCGGTTAGCAAATAACATTTTTCCTAATTTAGTCGGATCAAAGAGTTGCACTGTACATGCCAATTTACATAATGACGGTTTGATAATCGAAGCATTGAGCAGGGCAGCCAGGAGGGCCCAGTGCCTGGAGCACAGGGAGGCTTATGAATGACAATACCAGCTCTGACAGGCTCACGGTGATGAGCTATTGTGCAGAATTATCATATGGGCAGGAGGATATAATCAGAGATATTGTTGTAAATTTAAAAGGCAATTGGTAATTGTACGAAAGTTTAAAGCTAAAAAGTTTACATGCGTGAAAATCAGACTCTGCAGCTGAGATCAATATGATTTTCTTTGCAGCATTAAGGTAAAAAGGTGAGATTAAAATGTTCGTCAAACTTCCATCAGTGCTTGACGGCAGGTGTAAACAAATACACAGCTGTACATCTCAAGAGATGTTTACAGATGCACAATGATTTCTTATAAATTGTATGTGATTTGATTCTTAATCCGATTTAAACAGACGCCTTTAACATCAGAGAAAACATGCACACAGGAGAAAAAAAAGAAAAGAAACGCAGTTGAGGAAAATCGCTGGCCTATTACTGAAACGCGCGCGTACGCACACGCACACGCGGGAACTCCAACGCGCAGAGCCAGCCACCCGGTCCCACTGTACGTCCGTCCGTGTCAGCGTTGATGATAAATGGAGGGCCTCGCAGTCGAAACCTATTTGCACTTCCATTAGACGGGGAGCCAAATGGGGATCAACATGCATATTTTTACCCGCGGAGAAGCCATACATCTCAGCCAAAACGTTGCCCCGGG
Source organism: Chelon labrosus (assembly GCF_963514085.1). Taxonomy (NCBI): domain Eukaryota; kingdom Metazoa; phylum Chordata; class Actinopteri; order Mugiliformes; family Mugilidae; genus Chelon; species Chelon labrosus. Next base: position 9,725,209 of record NC_140342.1, read on the forward strand.
GCGATAGGATAAGAGGCCGCCAGAGAGGGGAAGGGGAGGGTGGACGGGGAAGGGGGGGTACCCATTCAACTCAAATACTTGGGGGAGTAAAGTAAATGTTTAGCGAAGCACCTTCTGTCCCGGCGAATTAAACTATTCCCCACTGCCCTCTGATCACATTCATCAGCCGCCGCAGCCACTTAATAGGCTGGGAATGGGCACTGCGGGCATCACATGCACACGCGCGCACACACACGCGCGCGCACACACACAGTGCAGACTCTATGTACTGCAATAAAAACTGAGAAATAAGAAAGACCACCCAGTCTTGTCTGTTTAAAGAAAATTATTTATGATAGCCTATCGGCATATTATTATTATTATTATTATTATTATTATAGCCTAAGCCAGAAGTCTATTTTTCTATATAATTACCCTTCTAAAATGCACTACTTTAAATTAAGAATTGATTTCTATTGTCAAGTCACAATCAAAACATGTCAACCATTAATATAGTTAGGTGAAAGAATATGACCTTATCCAAACTGTCAATAAAGTTCCAAATATTTTTTTTCCCACCAGAATAAATTTAAAACATTTATAGACCACAGGCTATAGGCGGTCTGTAAATATATAAAGAATCATTGGCCATTAGCTTGTGAACACATGCTGATGCTGTTAGCTCATTTGTTGACATTTACACGGCAAAACAATACACGAATAAATCGCTGTAAATCAATCTAATTGGTAAAGAGGACAATCTATTTCGATAACATTATATTTTCAGTTTAAGTGCATGAACGTAGCCAGTTCCCAGGATACACACCTGTCATGCCGCAGAAAGATTTATATCTTTTCCCTGTGGTCCTCCTGTAATAGTTATAATAACTGTTTGGGCCTCCGAGATATCCCCTCCTGTCAGCCTCCTTGGTACTAATACATATCTAATCGTGTCCTCAAGCGCTACATCTATGAAAATCGCGGTCGTGAAGGAGAACTACAAAATAGAGTTTTGGAAATTGCTGCCTTGTGAAAGACCGTATGTCTTTCTTAAAGATGTTTATCTATATCCTGTATAAACTGAATGTATTTAGATCAATATGTTTATTATAAATGATAAAAAGTGACCATAACAACAACTGTCAGCTTGTCTGCTAAAATTTAATTTCAGACCTAAAAAAGTGCAGTCACGAAAACCGTATTGCACTTGATGAGAATAACCTTTCCACGATCTCAGCCTATTAAAAAAAATAATCCTGCTATTGTTTTTTTTTTTTTCTTACCACCGAGATCCGTAACAAATCAGCTTATATCATTTTCCATCACATTTCATCAACGCCTTGATCTGTCACAGCAACGTTTTCAATGGGGATTTGGGTTCTCCGGGAGCACAGAAACGACGTGAATAAATTCATGAATAAGGCATCTGTCACGGTTCATTATGGGAACCAGTGATAATTACCCCAATTAAAAGCCTTTTGTATAATTAATGGATTGAACAGAGCGATAATTGGATGTTAATGGATAACACTTTAGTCTGAGTGCGCACATTAAAATCTGCTGGCCCTTGAGCGCGTGGCCTCTCTGTCATTTACTAATAAAAAGCTCGCGTGTGTCATAGCCAGAGACTGGGGTTAACAGATGTTAGTGAAACGACCAATGCTTGTCCATCAGCATAGCCACGCGCCCTTATAATGTCTCTCCTTTTCCTCTCATCTGAAACTCACAAGCGTCCTCTCTTCCGCTCCGCAGGTAGCGACCTCTCACCATGCAGCACTACGGGGTGAACGGCTACTCCCTGCACGCCATGAACTCCCTCAGCGCCATGTACAACCTGCACCAGCAGGCCGCACAACAGGCGCAGCACGCGCCTGACTACCGGCCGTCCGTGCACGCGCTCACGCTGGCCGAAAGACTAGCAGGTAATTGAGCGCACGCTTTCACACACGCGGACTACTACACTCAGTATAACACTCACCAAATTAGCATCAAATTATTAATTTTTGTTTTTTCTGTAGAGAATTTCTACATATCTTTAATAAATAAAAGTATTTAAAAAGGCTACTGACACGTGTAAGCTGTTGTGTTGCCTCCATGTCGAGTAAAATAAAACTTGCCGTGTGTGTTCTCTTCCAACGGCTGCGCATTTCAAGACATCATCCTGGAGGCTCGCTACGGCTCTCAGCACCGCAAACAGCGCCGCAGCCGCACGGCCTTCACCGCACAGCAGCTGGAGGCGCTGGAGAAGACTTTCCAGAAGACCCACTACCCGGACGTGGTGATGCGGGAACGACTGGCCATGTGCACCAACCTACCCGAAGCCCGAGTTCAGGTGAGACAAGAACAACACTCCTCCATATTATGATTCGCCGTTTTATCACGCTGCCTTGTACATTTACTACTACGGACTACTTGTCACTTGTCATTCATGTTTTAGGTATAATGTTCTCATGTTTCGGGGTGACAAACTTATGAAGTAATTTTAACCAAAATAATAAAAATGGGTTCTATAAAAATACATAAATGTAAAAATCCACATTGAAACATCCAGATTAGCATTTTAAAAAGTCAAAACATATTTTGGTGAGTATTATGACCTGATTAAACAAGCTTTTAAATGATTCTTGCACAAAAGAAAATGTAGGTTATTCACCTGAATCCTACTTGTTTAAACTTAAATAGGCCACTGCTCCAGTTTCCCTGGTCTCTGAAGTTTTATTATGACAGTTTGTTTTAATGTTTTTGTAACGAACCTTGTTGCTCTCAGAGTTTTATTCCTGGTCTTTACTATTGTCTGATTGTGCTATCTCTGATTCTTCTGGTATCTCTGTCAGGTTTGGTTCAAGAATCGCAGAGCAAAGTTTCGTAAGAAGCAGCGCAGCCTCCAGAAGGAGCAGCTTCAGAAGCAGAAGGAGGCGTCAGGGGAAGGAGGAAGCGAGAAAGAGGACGCACCTGCCTCCACCACTGTCCTTCCCGATACCCAGCTTCCCCCTTCATCCTCCTCATCATCCGCCTCTTCCCTGGAGACAGAGGTCCGTCCTGTACCGCTGGACATGGAGCTGAACGTCACGTCAGCAGAACATTCAGGCAGCGAGTCGGCGACAGAGGATAATGCCACAGATAAGGAGGACGAGAGTAAATGTCAGAGGGAGGAGATGAAGTGTGAGAGGCCAGTGACACCTGGGGACATCTCCCCAAGTTGCAAACGACTCAGCCCTAAACCAGGTAAGAACACAGGCTACGTGATTTTTATTCTGACCACGTTTAGTGTTCCTTTTTTTATTTTTGCAAACTGAATTCATTCATCAGCCGACTAATAATAAATATATATACTTACCTGAACTTCCTCTCTGTACAGATTCTCCCCTGGTCTCTCCATCAGTGACACCATCCTCCTCCAGCAGCAGCTTGGCCGGCACTGGTCCCCTCTCTCAGAGCCACTCTTACTCTTCCTCCCCCCTCAGCCTGTTTCGTCTGCAGGAACAGTTCCGCCAGCACATGGCAGCCACCAACAACCTGGTCCACTACCCTGCTTTTGACCTCGCTGCCCCGTCTTCACTTCCCTACCTGGGAATGAATGTTAACATGCCCCCCGCCCCACTGGGCTCTCTGCCCTGCCAGTCCTACTACCAGTCCCTGTCCCATCACGCCCAGCAGGTGTGGAACAGCCCGCTGCTGCAGGCGTCGGCTGCAGGCGGCCTCACCAGCCACAACAGCAAGACCACCAGCATCGAGAACCTGCGTCTGAGGGCCAAACAGCACGCTGCCTCGCTGGGACTGGACACGATGTCTAACTGAGGATCAGACTGTATAGAGGACAGTGTAAACTACATCAGAGCCTCAGCCTGCGCATCACCCCATCTTACTGCGAGTCTGTGTGACTCTGATAGCTCTTTAGGAACCACATATGGATGTGTTCTCGAGGCATACAAAGATGTCCAAAAATAAAACATGCCAACATGCACTGGACCTATAGATCTCCATTTAACACCTCTCTAAGACAGACCACACATCCACGAGTCCCCGTAGCTTCTGTTGCAGCTCAAGGTCCAAAGGTTTGTCCCTTGGAAAAGAAACTCATTCACTTCAAAAGGAAGATGCAACGATTCAAGTGAATGTCACATCCCAAAGGACAATGAACATATTCCATCAAAATATGACGTTTCAAACTTGTAATGCTGGACACTCTGAACATTAGAGAAATTAAAAAAAAAAAATCACTGAAAACGATGTGAACAGCTGATGATGGATGCACTCAGTTTAAAAGACAATGCAAATGATGTTTACAAGTTAATAATGTGAATAAATGAGGCACTTTGGAAGGAATTAAGCTCGTTGGCCAGGAGGGAAACATGTTTCACTTGTGCAGTAAAGAGACATTTCAATTAAGCAATGTGGTTATGTACATAGCATGTACTACATACAATAACAGCACATAAATAAAAATAAACCCATGTTGTCCTCAACAGCATAATTACAAGTGAGTAATTTACCAGTTAAATGGCCAGTAATATGCCACTTTGTACAGAGGCTGGCTTGATAATGAGAAAATGATTTCAGTGACTAAATTCTCAGAGCTTTTAATTACATTTTGCCCTGGGCTGAGGGAGTCGGGGCAAATGCAATTATGAACATGCATACCATTTAAAGCCGCCTTTATAAATTCAAAAGGTCTGTTCACCAAAACGGGCGATTAAGGTAGCCACATGACACGTGACATCCGCTCACAGTGAGCTGATCATTTTCTGCAGATAGGAAATGATGGGAAACACATGAGGACTTTTGGTTAAATGTTGTCTTGACTCGTCTCAGCATTTATTCTGGCCTTAATATTCTCTTGAGGAAACATGCAGCTTTTCATTGAACGTCACACCGACTGTTAGCACTTCATGAGGAGGATCACAGACATCTGATGTTTTCCGTTAATGTCTTCTGGATTATAATGTCTTCAAAAGGAAAAAAAGCACATTATTTTAATATGTAAAGTACAAAAAAGTCTATCTATTAATGTTTACTGGTAAGGTAATTGTAAAGTTCCTATTATGTTGTATAACTGATTATGGACTCAGATAAAACTAGCTGTCAGATTGTAAGATTTATTTGCTGAGCTCACCGACAGCCCTGTCTGCTCCTCTTCCTCTCTCGGTTGTCTGTGTGCTGCTCCTGGGTTGAATTAATATTCAAAATGTGTACCGTTTCTTTTCAGGAATTAACCTGAAAAAAGCAATTTAACACATTTTGGATTTTTGGGGGGTGAAAAAACACCTTCTCTAATTTTGTAATCAATCCAGACAGAAAATTTGAAGGAGAAGTGAAAATATTTCAGTGAGTAATCGAGCCGAGTCCTGTGTGTACTGCTGTCTTGACTCTATTTGAGTTCTGTTGTTGTTTCTAATGCTGTTCCCCCGACTGTTTCTGTCCAGCTACTTGGTCCAGTGGTAGATAGATTAATAACGGTGGAGGAGAGAGTGACGGGACCATCAGCAGTGTTGCTTCCTTTGCTCCTCCCAATAATGTAGACTTGAAACTAGTGTTGTTGTAAAATAACTGCAAATAAAAACATTGCTTGAAGATCTTTATAATGAACACCTCTCTCTCTGTCTGTGCTCAATGGTTACCCAGCATATGGTCGAACTTTGACAATGGTGGAAAAATCTCCTCAAACAACTTGGATTTAGAAATGCTTTAAGTAGATAATAAGCTTTATGACCGTATGTTTTTATCCACCTTTAGGTGAGTATTAAGCAAACTGTAACACCTATTGATTGAGTGTTAAAGTTCATCCATGACAAGTTACTGCAAGTTATACTTCTACTAAGGTGATGTTTCTTCAACTTTTTTTCTCTCTCACACATTAAGCAGCACTGATGATGAGAAAAGTGGCGGAGAGAAGATCAAATTAAAACAACAACGAAAAGTACGTGCGAAATGGCAACAAGACAAAGCGCAGGGGAGCGAAGCAAGACACAAAAAGAACAACGTAATCTGTAATATCTGAAAAATAAAAAGCAGCGTGGAGACACAAGGCATCCCCAATGAATAAGCAGGCCATTATCCTGAAGAATGACAGCCTGGGGCGGTGATTATGCTGCTATTATATCTTTAACAGCATGGTTTGTCAAAACGCACAGACCCCCACCCAACCTTGCTCACACACACACACACCCTCACAGACACACACACAAACACGCAGGGCAACCAGGCATCTCTGCTACATCATCTAAAAATGTGCGTCCTTGCTCTTCCCACGGTAAACTTAACACGTATCGTAAGTGCATCGTCCCGGTGTTGTGACATTGTTCTGTTGTTAATTGAATCGGCCTTGAACATATATTTTCCTCTCTGCGTGTGTGTGTGTGTGTGTAAATAACTAATGCACCCGGGCTGATGAATGAATGACCGCTCTCCAAAAATCGGATAGAAGGGGATAATGATCCTAGCAGATTAGCAGTGTTAATGTGGGTGTAACACCTCACCCCAACCTTGTTGTGTTTTATTACACCACATACTCTCGTGTCCTCAGCCAAGGGCATCCTGATACGTGACTGATAAGACTGTGGTGCCGATATGCACCCAAACTGAATGTCCTTGTTATCCAGAGGAGGAATCTGTCCAGGTACATGGCAGGATTTCCTCCCAAGGGGCTCTGGACCAGAGAACATAACAACACTCCTTGTTCCAAATGTTCCCTCTTTTCTTAACACCCATCCCCCAAACGCACACTCGCACACACCCTGGGGGGTGAACAGGGATTGCTTGATTGTACCGCTGCAGGGTCAAGTGTGTTGAGCCCTTTCATGCTGGATCAGGTGCTTCCATCTCTCACACTCAGGGCTGTATATTCACCACTAAAGCCATAACTGTCTATTTGTAGACACTCACACAGATCTCCATCTACTTTCCTTTAAGCAAGTGATGGTATGTGTGCGTGTGTGTGCGAGCAAATCCGTCACCAAATAAGTAGTGGTAACAACAGGGTATGAACACAATTCTAAAGTTAGTTGATTCAACCTATAATAAAACGTAGCCTAACATGCAAATGATGCTTACGTCTTTCTAACATCAAGTTAAAATTGCATTAGAAAGGATAGCTTTACCCATTAGGATAAGTGGTTTTTCTACCTGACCAACACAGGCCCACTGGTTTGCTGTATCTCTTGCCTTGACTCCCTCTTTCTCTGCCACGCACCCGCACCGCCCCTCGGAGCAAGACCCCCACACAAAAATCACAGTGTACCATTCAATCAGTGCCTTTTCTCCCTCCTCTCCATGGTTCTCTTAAAGGTTTTAACCATGGCGAGAATGAAAAGTGCCAGCGTTAGAAACCTCGGCCCATTGAGTAGGTGACAGGGTCTGCCAGAATATGATCCTAATCCTGTTTCCAGCATTCTTTTAGCCCAGTGGCATTGCCGTTTCGCAGCATATTCTCTGAGCTGTCAGGCCCGGGGAAATCCCTCTAATAGTGCATTGCCCAGATACACATCAAAGCCCTCCTGGAAACCACCAGCGGGAAGTTAAAGCAGAGGGAAGCACAAGTACAATCAGGCTCACAGCTGCATATACACATGCTAACACACTCACAAAAAAAACGTAAAAACTCGCCTGAAAGTAATAATAATGCTGAAACACATTTAGGTTGTAAGTGATGTATGAAGGTTTCCAAAAACGATCCTCACCCTTTCCCCTAAAGCCTCTGAGACACACAATCAGAAAAAACAAAGAAAAGAGTGATATCAAGAGGCAGACAACAGGTGGCTAAACTGTGTATCCAGGGCCACCCTCCTTTAGTTCCACTTCATCTTCCATTTTCTTCTTGTCCTTTTTCTCTTAAACACTCTGACTGCCATCTCGCCCCTCCCCGGGTAATCTTCTTAGCGAGAAGAAAACCCCCATTCTCTCTCTTCCTAATCTGGCTGCAGCCTAAACCTATGGGTGCATTTCCAATGTGGGCTCCACTAAACTGAACGAGAGCACTCTGAGCCACTTCATGAAGCGCCTGTCGGTGAACGCTTGGATCATTCGCTGAAAACATGTCTGGTATATGAAGCGTATTTGAAATAGTTTGAAGCGGAGTCTGTAGTTGTGAGAAGGAAAAGCTTTGGCGGTGAGCTGTAACAGAAAACGTGTAAATAACTCACAACATGATCCTGTCCAATTTTTGCTGGCCTGTCCCAGCAAAATATACTCTGGAGGGCAGCAGATTCATTCATGTGAAGTAGAAAAAAGACATTAGATGATATTGAGATGACCATCTGTCAGAGTAGAGGAAATTATACATTATCTGAGCAAGTAATTGGACATTAATTGAGAGGTGAAGAGTTACTAAATACATTTACTTGGGTATTGTATTTAAGTGGAATTTTAAGTGTTTTGAGTATTTCAATTACATGCTACTTCATTCTTCTACTCAGCTAAATGTCAGAGGAGGTATTGTCATTTTTACTCCGTTAGATTCATCTGAAAACAGTATTTTACATTTCAACAAAACATATGAATGCATTTATATATAAAAAAAATATATTATTATAGACTGAACCAATCATTCACAACATGACGTGAGGAGTTTCAGGTCCCTTGTCATGATTCAGATGTTTATAGGTTCTTGGCAGCTTGACCAAATTTGACAGGTTCTTGTATCACAACAAATAGTCTGGAGAAAAGATCAAAATATGTGTAGAAAATAGTTTGCTTCTTCCCTTTTGTCATGTCAAGACAACTCAAATTTGACACGTTTAGAGAAAAGGCCTGGCGTCTATAGTGGATTTAGAAGCACTGAATTGTATAAATATAATATAAAAGGAAGTTAAAACTGGCTGACATTATTTATATTTTATCAATCACAAAGAACAAGGGCAGGCCCTGTAATTTTAAAACTTCAGGAACATTTTTTTAAAAAAAACCTTCTACCTGAGTAAATGATATGAAATCTTCTACTACCACTAGTTAATGTAGAAATAAATAAATGAAAATAACAACAAAAATATTGCCAGAAGACTGCCGGCTGGTAGATTTACAACACTGGCCACAGCGCTTGAATGAATAAAGAAAAATATCTGGTGGTTGACAAAATAAATAAATTACAACATATAGTGCCATCTATGAGGACACAGTGTAAACTGGTCTGTTGAGTCGAGCATGACATCCAGCATTTGTTAAGTGAGCTTCACTGTTATGGCTGTAGATCTACTGCTACAGTAAAACTGATTGAAGAAACTATCCATAAATTATAAATTTTAAAACTTTAAAGAACGACAAGGCAGGGGAGAAATCTCCTTGGGTCACCTGCTCCGAGTTCATTGCCAGCCCTGCAGTCTGATACTCTGTATCTCTGATCAGATTCAGAGTTGGACCGTAAAGACGACCAGTATCAGCGGTAGTCTGAACAAACATACGCTACACATAGCATTTTCTCTCCACCCTGTGGCTAAGAACAGCAGAGAGCGCATCCTGCTGGGCTCAGTCAACGCAGTGCATTCGCAACAAAGACCCCCACTGCTAAAACCTTCTCTCCCGCCGCCAACAGGGACACAGGTCTGATCTTCACCTGTGGGCCAGAAACACCACAGCAGGAACAGCAGCGTCTGGTTTAAGCGCGCAAACTACCAACTGCTCGCCACTCTCCTCCGTATGTGTCTTTACTAAACATACAGACACTTAACTGTTCACCTTGAACCATTAAACCATACTGTGGGCGCTCAGTTTGATTCATTCTGTAGACATAAGACTATTACAGTATTTTGCATGTTTATTATCAAAAATGCAACATTTAAATTGTATTTGAAAACACAACAGAAGCACGGTTGTGTAGTTAAATCCATAATATTCATCTTTCTAATACACAGCATGTCTCCCTAACACAGGCTTACACACAAGGACACAAATGCACAGCGCTTCATTGGCTAATTCAATAATAAAGCAGGCAGCCATTCGAGTCTATAGACAAGCAGAATAGAGAGTAAGTCATCTCTAACAGTCTGCCGTCTCCTGAGTGTTAAAACATGTAAATTTATGGAAGAGCCCATAGGAAACACATATTTACAATACGTTTAGGTAATCACAAGATATGCGAAGAGGCGTTCGAGGCCCTGGGGACGGACGCACTCAATACAAAAATAGTTTTTATGTGTCATTAATTCCCTCTGCATTCCCCGATACATCCCCCTTTTACCACAGTAATACAGTAATCACTCACAATCGCACCGAAAATTATCTGCACTCATCTGTGGAATAAAAACGCGAGGGGCAAAACAGGGCGAGTCGTCCCATTTTAGCTCTCTGCTGCCTCTTTAATGTTCATCTGGGAGCCGCATGGCTGCCGTCCATCCCCGCACGGGGATGGGAGTCAGCTCTGGTACTTGGAGCAGCTTAATGACAGTGGGATGTGGATGGTGGACTCGTTAGACACACACACAAACACACACACACCTTTTTCACGCTACATTGCCCGGCCAGGACAACATAAAGGGTCATCGGCGGTGTGATGGAAAAAGAGGCACCTCTGCGCTCACATTAGGTTGTGATAGGAGGGAACGTTTCCCCTCTGAGTGATGTCAATGCAAAACGGAGGCAATCCTGCTGTAGTAATGAAAGTTGCACAGATTCAGATGTGAGAAGCCAAATGGTCAAATAAGTCATTACCTGCCTGTTCATTATGCCCTCCTTCCACATAGACACATATCGCATTATTAGGCAAAGCCATCAGACCTGATGAATAACAACAGGACAAGCCAAACACATTTTCATGGCAGAGTTAAAGAGAGCAGGTAATTCTGATGGAAATTTGTGTTTCAGTAATGTGATTCACCAACGTAAGATATCATCTCTATACATCTGACACAGTGCAGGACAACATACACACAGGAGTTCCTGCAACCTTTATGCATGCTTAGTGTCCTCTAGTGGACACAGAGGATACAAGACACCTCTCAACTCTTTATCCACTGTTGACACCTAAGGGGCAAAAATAAAACTGCAGGTAAATAGTCGCAAGAGGAGTGCAATGCTGCCATACTGTTTGCTGTCTAGGCTTTGCTAATATAAACCAATCTAAATAAGTGAAATTAGAATATTTGAGATGACCTTTTTTAGATTTTTTTTGTTAAGCACTCTGTGGAGGATTTTATTATTCAAGAACACACCCTCTGTGCAACAGAGGCTCCCTTACAAACCGCTCAGCGCATCCGCAGTTTTGATGAAAACGTCCAGGTCCGAGAGTGAATAAGTCAGCAGTCAAGTCCATCAACCGCGCTCCACTGGGAACGGTTTACAAATGCAGATAAAGTCTTGGTCTGAGAGTCCAAAAGGATTTGCTGTACCAGCTTTCAGGCAAACGGGCCACGTCCTACGCAAGTCTCTTTAACTTGCACATGTAAATGGGTCCAAAGTTAGCGGCTAAGTGAGGGATAACCATCTCGCCCAGGTGGAGGTCAGGAGCGAAGTGAAAGGTGTTCCTAAATATTTGTGTGAGGGGTCGTAGATTGACAACCTGAATGTGGATATGATCAGGACAAGGGAAAACAAAAACGGCCCATTATTTGGGTTGTCGCAAACAGGAAATCTTCAGTTGTGCTAGCATTCTGACATGCATCTCCAGTAAATTGTTTTGGGTGTACTGACCTGAAGGTGGATGTCGTAGTTCTCTCTTGCTAGGTAGATGGCCTGTTCAACCACACTCTGGTTCTGGTTTTGAGAGAGCGAGCAGGTGGAGTAAACAATCTCCCCACCTGGACAAGCTGCTTCGATACCCGCTCTGAGGGATGAAGAGAGGTTCTGGTTATTTAAGATGACACCTAAACACCAGTGGTTACTAAGAGTTTTAAAGTGGAATGCATAAATGTATTGAAAGGAATTCCAATCACAAACTGTAACAATATTTTGTTCATATTTCCACCAAACTTACAGCAGCAGTTCTAGCTGGAGCTGTGGCAGCCGTCGTCTCTCACCGATCCTGTTCTTATTGAATATATTGTTGTCGTCCTCCATCAGTGAATGTCTGTCTGTGGTGCATGGAACATCAACAAGAACCTGAATTCGGACGTAAAAAAAGAGGGAGGTTGACAAATTACTAGGATCCTAATAAACAGGTAAGTAATTCGGGCACTTTCAACCAGGATATTGCATGAAAAATACTACGTGAAACTGGCTCACTCTGTCAAAAGTGTTCCTCTCAATTTCCCCCCATTTGGTGCCATCGAAGGTGGTGATTCGTAGATTCTCATCTGTCAAAAACTGCTTAGGAACATAGCTGTGGAGGACCTTTTTCAGCCGCAATGTCCGAGAAGCAGAGGCGTCATTTACACATAAAAACCCTGGCATGAAGAGACATTGCATGGTTAGCAACAGATCTACAATAGTAACAGAGAGAAAAAAGACAACAAAAAACTAAAAGGACTAAAAACTGAAAACTAAATTATCAGAGCAGTGCACTTACTGATAGACTGGGACTGAAGTAAAGCCAGGGCCTTTCCTCCTGGCGCACCACAAAGATCAAGCACTGTGTGACCATCTTGAACATCCAGTGCAAGACAAGGCAGCACAGAGGCTGCGTCCATCAGGTAGTAACCCAAGAGGCCCTGCATGTCTGGTCTTGAGAGGACAAGAGAGACCGGAGGATCAGACTGCACTTTGGAGAGAGATCATATTATTAATGATGGCGGATGCAATTTTGCTCACCTGGCAGGCTTGAATCGTGTAACATCTCCTCTTGGAAACACCAAGCACTTTATATTTGGGCTAAGCTGCTGGGGAGATAGCTGCTGAGCATCAACGTCAGATTCCTCCTTAGTTCCAACTACAGGGTTTTTCTCCACGTACGTCTGAGCTGCAGAAAAAAATGTGCAAATCATCACAGGGGGAAGGGGGTCTTCAATTTGAATGGTGTTAAACTAGAACAAATACTGACTAACATCAAAACAAAAGCTTCAACAGTGTTGTGGTTTTAATAAATAACTGTATAATTCACATGTATTCATTTAAAAAATCCCAGGTTTCTGAAATGTATTAAATATGTGCAAAATAAAAGTCAGTATAAGATAAGATAATCCTTTATGTATCCCTATTTATCCTTATATTAGCGGGAGATTTCTTTATCTTTAAATCTCTACCGTTATCTATAAAACTCTAGCTTTCGGCAGCATCAAAATTCAAAGGAACACAGATTTCCCCACCTGGGTAACAAGCTTTGGAAACTGGAAACGCACACCTACCATATCCATCAGTGATGAAGTCTCTGCAACCCTGGGCTTGAAGGTCGAGCAAAACATCATTGTGGGAAAAATTATTGAGAAGGGCTCCATACTTTTTCTCCGAGAGCATGGCGACTCGCACTGAGGGCCACAGCTCCCCCAGCTGGACCTTATAGGTGGCATCAAAGTGCTGCAGGGCGAGCCTGGTGGGAGGGTGCTTGGGAAGTGTGGCAGCCTGTACAGGTGAGATGAAGGAAAAATAATATGAACTCATTTATTTGTATGACTTTTAGTATGTAGTTTAAATATCCTAAAAGGGGGAGGAACTTTGACACTGGGCACTAGAAACTGTAAGAAACCCTTGCTGTACAATATTGCATGTTATTCCAGAAAAATCTATCCATTACCATATTGCATTATACAGTGTTATTATACTTTTACAACTGTATGAATTACCACTAATAAATTTAGCTACAAAAGACTGCAGATATTGAAAATTATAACATTATTTCCATACATGCTGCTCTCTTCTACTCTCCTTGATGTCATAATTCAGTGTATAGATACATTTCTTCTACAGGTTCAAGATCTTTTAAAATGAATAGTTACTAGTGCGTTGAGTACGTACCCATTTATCTTTCACTCGGTTTCGTCTGGGTGTTAAACATCTTAAATATTTAAGTTTTCTTAGCAGAAACCTGGTGTCCAAGAACAGCGCCATCTTGCTGTCCGCCAGGATTTGTGTCCGACGTCGCTCCGATGGTTAAACAACGGTTCCGCATAGAACATTTAGATGGGCGGACTTTATAAAAGATCTCCGTCGATGATTGGACCATGGGGATGTCAGCAATCATTTGAACCAATAGAAAATGACATCCGGAGATCCTTCTAGTAGTTTCCGGAGTGTGACCGACCTCACGTCCTCGACCAAAAGCGGTGGTATTGAGTTTTTGTCCCCACAAATTTCTTGGAGGCAATCATGGTTTTCGAGAGGAAAATGCTGACACACGGAGACCCCGACGACGAGGTACCGAAAAATACCCTTGTTTGTCGTTATAAGTCGCATTTCGCGAGTGTTTGTAGTCGTTGCCTAACTGTGCTGCTTGGTCCAGTGTGTCACCGGCTTAGTGTCGGAGGCTTGTGAGACTTTGAAATATTATTTTCATCACTAAACATTGGTGGTTAGTGAAACTGTGACAATGGGTATAAGAATTTATATATTGAGAGACACTGTGACTGATCTGAGCTATCCCATGTTTTGTCACACATAACTTGTGTCATTTGATCATTTGGATATAATTGAATCAGTTAAAATAGATCCAAAAGTACAAATAGCCCTCAAATATAAAGTTTGCGTCGGGTTGTAATTTAAAATAGTTTTTAAAAAATTGTCTTATTCATTTGAGCAGGTCAGATTTAATGCAGGTCAAATTCCTTGATAAATTCAAATTTCCCTATTAACTTAAACATTGATAATAAATAAATGATTATTTTCATTGACCAGGAAGAAGATGCACCTGCAGAGGAGGAAGAAGAGGAGGAAGATATGGTGGTAAGTTGGCATGTGATATATTTGATGGATATTCTTTGTGCAAAAACCAAAAAAATCACAAAGTTTGCTTTAAACTCTGCAAGAGAAAACTGCAGACTTTAACGGTCCAAATGAAAGGCCAAAGATTTGCACTCATATTGAAACATACTGCGGAAAAGAAAGTCTGTCTGTGATAGGATAGCCAATAATGGCCTGATTTAGATGGGTTCAGCAGCAAATCACATAAGTATCTAAAACAAGGCCACCTTAAAGATATGATATATTTAGAATATCATTACAGCATTTCCCAACAGGTAACCATCCTGTTATTTCATTCTATTCAAAGCCAAAAACTGTAATTTTACCTTACTGATCAGACTTGCTGGTCAACTGATGTGTGACATTGGTGTTTTAATACAATAATGAAGATTCAAACTAAAGTCAAACGATAACACAACCACTTAACCAATCGGTGCAAGAGTAAACCAAGTGTAGTCTGAAGTAAAATAACAGCTTTTTTCCAGTGCAGTCTCATGGCTAAGAAGAGAGCAAAGAGACAGAAGTATCTCACAACCCCACTTCAGAGAAACCAAACTATACCAAATTGAGAACTGTGTGCCATTAACCACTTATTCATTTCATTCTATTCAGGACCCTTTAGAAACGATACGAACCAAGTGCGAGCAGACTGAACACTGTGTGCACTACAAAGAGCGTCTGGAGGCCTGCGAAGCCCGGGTCAGCTCCAGATCCAACACCACGGAGGACTGTACAGAAGAACTCTTTGACTTCCTGCATGCACGGGACCATTGTGTAAGTTCACATAGGCTGTGATGATGTGAAGGAGGGAATAAAAAGAAATTACATTCTTCTTCCTTTCTCTTCACATCTCACACAGCAAGGAAATAAACTTTATTTACCTGTATGTCTTCCAGTGATGATACTAATTACATCGTTTTCTCTCTTTACAGGTAGCACACAAGCTGTTCCACAATGTGAAGTGATGTGGCTGCCCCGTTCCCATTAGATGCACCTGTAGAATCTATTTAACTGCTATAATTGTAAAATAATCATCACACTTAAGTCTGTTGTTCTCCAGAAAATCTTTGACTGGGCACATACCAACTGCTTGTATAGAGTGCATGTTTGTTAGCAGGGTCAGAGTTGTATACGCTTCCAGAGGTTTGCGATGAAGGGTTCAGATGTCATTTGTGGTTGGATCATATGCAAAGCAAATATGCTGCTCCACTAATGGAGAATTTCTCAGGTTTGGTCAAGGATCGATTGTTCTGATCAGAAAATAAAGGCCCGCTTTGGTTACCAGAGTGTCTGAGTTGCTCCTTTTCAGTGCACTTGACCCCATTGTGTCAGTGACTGATGGTATAATTCAGTTTACCAAGGTGTTGGCACAGAAAGATGTCATTTTTTTCCCTTGGGATAATTTGTCTAAAATGAAATGGACAGTGGTGTGATGGTTAGCACTGATGCCTCACAGCACGAAGGTTCAAATCCATGGGCCAACTAGTTTGCATGTTCTCCATGTGTCTGCGTGGGTTCTCTCCAGGTACTCCGGCTTCCTCCTACCATACAAAGATGATGATCATTAGAGATCATTGGTGATTCTAAATTGGCCGTAGGTATGCGTGTGAATGGTTGTCTGTCTCTCTGTGTTAGCCCTGTCTTAGACTGGAGACCTGTCCAGGGTGTACCCCGCCTCTTACCCGATGACAGCTGGGATAGGCTCCAGCACCCCGTGACCCTTCACAGGACAAGCAGTTACAGAAGATGAATGAAATGGACAGTATAAACTTTTAAATAATCCCAGCATTTCTAGTTCGTGTGTGCTAGATACTCAGATCCCATGGATAACCCTTTGTCTTATGTTTTTGTGTCTAATTTATTGGACATGAAAACCAACAACTATAGTTCCTATCTCTGAGAATGGTGCAAAGATTATATGAACGGATAAAAAAAAAAAAAAATAAGGCAAATGCAGTCTTAGACCTACTTCTTTATCTGGTTTGGGAGAAGTCTTAGGGCTGCAAATAGGTTCTTACACATCCCATCATTTTTAAGGGGCTTTGCCAAAAATGCATCTACAACTGAATGTTACTATTCTATATTGACTTCTAAAGATTTTATTTTTCACTGCCAAGACATGCAATTGCTGAGAATAATTAAAACCCCTTTCAATACACCAAGCAAATGAATTACTTTGAAGTTAAAGGTTGACTAAAATTTTATTTGAATACATGCAAACACTCATGATAATAAATACAAAAATCCTAATAAAAATAAGCTCTTAAAAAATGAATAATGAACAGATGGTGGCAGTGTGACTCCAAGTATAGCCAGTAAGATAGGAACCTTGAGGTAGACATCTGGTTGCAGTCATTACAAAAATAAAATAAAATCATGTTGTCACCAGAAGATTAGTATAACTCATGCACACAGTGCACATCTTGATTTAAAAGACTGGAGGCATTCTCCTCACCAGCCATTTTCTTTGTTGCTGCTGCCAACAAACTCATCCATGGAGGCCTGCAGAGAGCAGTGGACAGAGAAGTATTTTAAAAGACTGAATCGTTTGCCATGATGGTTCCTTTAAAATGATCTTTTACAGCACTTTCGGTTAATGTGTTATGTAATGTACGTAACACTGAATATTGCTGTTTGGTACATAAAATCTTTGGCTTCAATTAGACCCTCAGGCTTAAACAAATGATAATTACACATCAGAATCTAGAAGAAGAAAAACAAAACACTGGGGCAGTTACATCTACAGTATATTGCACATGTGAAACATATTTTTAGGTAAACATTTAAAAGTTGGTACATAAATCAGCTTTGTCTTCAGGTTAAGGCAGTATCAGGAGAAGCTCTGCACTCACCTGCATGAGCAGCCTCTCCTTCCTCAGTTTCTTGTAGAAGAGGAGAACGTCTGGATCTGCCCGGACCACATGGGGGTCAAAGTCCATGACCCTGAGACCCTCCAGGCTCCGAGCCCGAGACAGGGCCACGTAAGCCTGGCCGCTCTCAAACACACGTGCCAGAGAGATTTCCACACAGTCTAGCGTCATTCCCTTTAAAACAAAAGCACAGAAAGATAATCATTTAATACTATAAACAGAATAATGCAGGATGCAGTGATGAATTACATGTTACTTGTAACAAACAAAATCTATACACAGTATATATACCCTGGTATTCTCAGGTATTACAGTGCTTTCATAATGACTCATTTCCTCTTTAATGATGCAGGTACAGGATTTTTTTTCTAATGTCCATGTGTCTCAACACCTCTGCTGTAGATCAAACAGCAGTCATGACCATTGAACCCAATTACCCAGAAGACCCGTCTTTCTCCTCGAGCCAATTACAGAGTGTGAGGTCAGGATAGAGAATCTATTGGTGCTAGAGTGCAAGCTGCTGGCGTGAGGATTAGTGGGTGTCTATAGCAATTTCCCTCATCAAATATTACTGCTGCAGCTAGTCTCACCTAACCTGGCTCTCTGCCTACTATAGGATTCGGAAACTATCATTAGAAACGTGTTATTTGATACCATCTGTTGTCTTTATTAGATAGCACACAGAAAGATGATGACAGGAAATAAGGAAGAGAGAAAGAGGAGTGAGACAGACCAGACTAGGGGAGAAGTCAATAGGTTCAATACGTTGCCTAATGCTTGTTCCCTGACTGCTCATCCATTTCATACAATAGAGATAAACTGAGCTTTTGGAAAGTGAAAGAGTTTACAATATGAAGATATTCATCTGCGCATACTGTACACACTGAACAGCAGAACTGTACTGAGGAACACCAGTGAATATGAACATTGTAATATTCTCATTCTCTGCCAATGCCAAATTGCTGATGTTTAATAAAAGTTAAGTTTACCATGAGCCAAATGGTTGGTGTAGTTAGATGGAAAGATAAAAATATGCAAAAGTGTCTACAGTTGTCTACTGCAGATTATGGTAAAGTAGTTTTCACTCAGAGTGAAGAATTTGTATTCAATCAAGGCCTAGGCTACAGACATTTGCTTGTGGTCAGTCCCCTAACAAGTGCTGGGCCTAGGTCATGATGCTATGTGTAGGTCAAATACTACTTGGTTGAAAGGCTGGCTCCGGAGAGGGAACAGCTGGAGCAGAATTCGAAATGCAACCCCACCCCAAAATACAACAAAGAAGGAAGAAACATGAGCAAGGGAGAGATACAGACCATGGTTACATGTTAAAACTAAGTTTTGCTATAGTACAAAGACGTTCTTTAGCAGCAGCAAGGACCAGTTGACCAACAACAGTAGAAACACGGACAAGAGTAGCCTACGATTCTGGTTATTCAGCATATTTGGAACACTGTCAACAAGTGGCAGCAAAGAGCTAGACATGCGTGAGAAACTGCAGAGCACCAACGCAATACCAATTCTGTGCCAAGGGTGAAAGCAAGTGTAGAAAGTGGTCCGATGAGAACTTACACAATAACAACCGGTTACACAGAGTGTTTGCCAAGTTAATATTGTACTGCAAAGCTACCAATTAGACCAACAACAATGTTGAAATATGTTATCTAAGCCAAGTAGATTATCAGTGTAACAAAGTGGTGGACCAGTGGACCAAACGGATATAGATGTTTTAAATATCCACCACTGTGCTGGTGTCAGAAATGATCCATCTGAAGTGAGATTTTCTGATTACAGAATATTAGATATGATTCATATAAACCTTTCAGGTGAATAGGCAGATTGTTCTCTCTGCACTTCTTACACTGCTCTCATCTTCCCTCTCCTGTTGATGTTAACCTTGCAGGACAAGCAATATAGTGGTGTAATTGTGTTTCAAGGCAGACTCAGAAAGTGCAATACAATCTATTCATTTTCAGATTTCCATCTCTGGGACTACAAATGAAGTGCAAATTCGTTTCTGGCAAATTAAATTAAAATAGCCATTCATGAAAAGAGAGTGATTCACTCAATACAAAACCCTCACAAAACACTGGTGCCCCACAGTAGCAGTAAACAGTGTGTTTATTTAAAGGTAAAGTAAGGTCATCCTGGTAATGAGGCAACCATTTGGCTGGGTATTTATGTGCGACTTGTAGCCACTACACTGGATCAAACTGCTGCTACTCACCTGGCTCTTGTGGATGGAGATGGCCCAGGCCAGTTTGAGCGGCAGCTGCTGTCGACTCAGGTGGATACCGCCACCAGATTTAAACACCCAGCGCTCTGGCTTCATCACCTCTGTGGTGCCGCACAGGAAACGTACTCTTGGGAGTCCTGAAGAAACAACAAATGAGTCAGAACATGGACAGGATCTTAAGTTCTGTTTGTGTATAAATAAAAATCACATCCATCCATTATCGATATCCTGCAGAGGGCTATCACAGCTGGCACTAGACAAGAGGTGGGGTACACTCTGGACAGGTCACCAGATCATTACGGAGCTAAATGAAACATGGTTATACACTTTAAACTCCAGAGCCAATTGTTTTTATCCGCTTAGTTACAGTTTTTATGCCAAGTTAACAATCTCTAGTTTATAACTTCTTCTTTATTGTACACACAACTCTATCCATTTACACAATTCATTTTTAGAAGGAACATGAACGAAGTGCATTCCCTAAAATCTCAAACTCACCCTTGTGTAATACTACAATACTATTATTATTATATTATAATAATAATAATATATAATAATAATACTCTACTAAATCTTCTATACCTACTGGAAAGTTGACTGTAAATTAATTATGGCATTTGTGAACAAATGCAGTATTCTTTTTAAATTACCCAAAAACGACATTACTGACCATGTTTTCCAGACTCAAAGGCCACCACAACCCCTCGGGCTCCATTCACCAGACCCCGAGCAACATCCAGATTCTTAGTCAGCATGACCTTTAAAGAACATCCATTACCAAATTATTCAAACCATGTCATCACTCATAGTGAGAGCAGAAAGCAGAGCTCGACACATATCAGAAGGCTGCGTGTCAAAGTGCAGTGATCTACCTGAGCTCCCACTTTGAGCTGGATCAGTCTGCTGACAGGGCTGTGAGAGTCTATAGTCCTCACCAGGACTGGGTCGCTGTCCAGTGCTTCAAAGTCATGTACTGAGCCTAAAGGAAAAGGAAGAGATTTATTAAACAGACCGCAACAACTTTCATGAATACTATTGTGACGGACATAACAGATACTAAACATGAAATATTGTACCAGGAGATATTCATGTAAAACCTAAAGAGCATTAAAGCCAGGAAAAGAAAATGATTTTATAAACACAACTCTCCTCATTCTTCTGATACAGTTGAGTTTTATGGAATAAAAGCATGTCAAAACAGGAAATAACAGCGGTCAGAACACAGGTTCCACAGTCTTGCTGAGGGAAAATGAGTGAAAACACCTTAAGAGGAAATAGGTTTGCTATATGACGCAAAAGTTGTCAATTTTCACATGGCCAAGCCAAACCAACTAACACCTGTTTCAGGCTGAACACATATCTAATCACATGAAGAATTCAGACCTGGCAGCTGCCGGAGTTTGTTCTCGTTTGTGAGCTCCACGTCATCTTTGTGTGTGCACAGCCTGGTCGCTAGAATGCCGTCGCTCTCGATCTGATGGTAGGCGCTTTTCATCAGCTTAGCTGTGACTTCCTCCGTCACCCTGAGTGGTGTTAATTGACACAGAGCTTTAGGAAATCAAATGCTGCAGCAAATGTTAATAAAAAAAAATACTGTGCCTATAACCACATTCACATTTGTTTAGGTGAACACTTATATAGGTCAAATAGTATCACACTATTTAAAAAAAAAAATAAAAAAAAAATAAAAATATATATGTATATATATATATCCATCCACTGGAATCACATTGGATGTACAAAAATAACATGTGGCAAAAATGGACCATTGTTTTACCTGCCCACCCTCACTGCCTGCAGGAGGGAGATGAACGTCTGGTCTGTTTGCCTCCGTACTTCTGTTAACTCCATGTTGACCTGGATAACCTTACGCCAGCTCCTGGCCTGAAAGTTCACAAAACTTCTCTTTAAATAACATTATTCTTACCATTTATGCTTTCCAGGATCCAAGCAGAGTCACCACAGAACAGATGTTCATGAACAGCATCTTGAATAAATGTAAATCATTCAGTGTAATAATGACTCACACTCTAATGTTTCCAATACCTGGCCACCACATCATAAATTATACACTATACATGTATATGCCTGGGGACAGGATTTCATTATAAACGTCTTTAAGATTATGGGATATCAATTTCTCTTAATTCAATGACATAAACAGAATACACTGAGATCCATGGCGGCCTGACCTGAAAGCAGAAGCTGGCCTTTTCCTTTCCCTTAGACACTGGAGGCAGCTGAAGGAAGTCGCCGCATACGATCAGCTGGATGCCTCCAAACGGCTGAGTAGACTTTCTCACAGACCTGCAGGAATGTAATGAGAAATCGTTTGTTCCTGAAGATGAAATTGACTTCTACAAGGGTAAATCTAACAAATTTTTTCCATCGGGACATTTTTCATAATTCTTTAGGATACATGAGGCTGTCAGTTCATCAAGTCAGATCCATCAATACGTTCTGCGGTTTGAGGTAAATTTATTGATAAACATCATCCTGAACATGTTGGGAAATCTTTTCTGTAAAGCTTTGCGCCCAGAGCACAATTTCCTCATTATCCATTAAAAAGCGTTAGGGTTATTTGGGGATTTATGTTTCTACACGACTTGAGGTCTCACTGCAAATGTAACTGTTGCACCAGATAAACCAAATGTCTTGAGTGAAAACAACAGAAAACAGTCGGCATTTGGTCTGCAAAAGATTAGAAAGATTAATAAACACTGCAAAAGTATCAAGCCAACAAAATGCAGTTTGTCCAATCCAAACCATTAGGTCCCCTATGGAATGAGTAAAGGGATATATCTAAAGAAGATACACTACATAGACAAAAGTATCTGCCCATTCATTCTGTAGAGCTTCTATAAGGTCAGGCTCTGATGTTAGATGAGAAGGCCTGTCTTGTTCCAGTTCACCCTAAAAGTGTCCGGTGGGGTTGAGGTCAGCGCTCTGTGAAGTCAGTCCTTCCACACAGTGCCAGTCTAGTTCTTCCACACCAAAATCATCGAGCCATGCCTTTATAATCCTTGCTTGGGTACATGGGGCACAATCATGTTGGAAATAAAAAAGGCCCTCCCCAGAATGTTGCCCTTCTCTGGAGATAAGGGACCTATAACCCAAAGCATGAAAAATAGCCCCATACCATTATCTCTCCTCCGCCAAACTTCATAGTTGGCACAATACAGTGAGGCAGGTAACATTCTCCTGGCATCCGCAAAACCCAGACTTGCCCATCTGACTGCCAAACAAAGAAGTGTGATTTATCGCCCCACAGAACACGTTTCCACTGCTCCACTGTCCAGCGTCTGTGTGCTTTACACCACTCCATCCAACGCTTGGCACTGGACTCTGATGTGGGGCTTGCAGGCAGCTGTTCAGCCACGGAAATTCATTTCACGAAGCTGCAGCCACACAATTTTTGAACTTATATTAATGCCAGTGGAGGTTCGGGACGATTAGTAGCAAGTTTAATAGTAAAGATCACAGAGCGAGGTTAAGGATTTCTAACTACTAACAAAATTAATAAAGAGGGCCAGCTCCATCCTGGGCTGCCCTCTGGACTCAGTGGAGCAGGTGGGGGAGAGGATTATGTTGGCCAAACTGTCAAACATCAAGAATAACCCCCCCAGGCAGTTGGGACTTTAGGTAGCTCCTTCAGCAGTCAGACTCTTTAATATGAGCATGTCTTAGCATTGCTGCTGAGCTTCTTTCTTGGACATATAAAGGACATAATACATCTGTCTACACCAACTCATCCCTGTATTACTTCATGTCTTACCTCACGTCATTTTGGTGCAATTCCTATTGGAGCTTGTCTTTATTCACGACTGTCACGTATATTCAGCCTCCTTACCACTTCAATCTTTGATTAACACTAGTTGGCTTTTTCAAGTTTTTGGTTAGCTACTTAAACCTGATGCAATATGCAAATATTTTTCTACCTTTAACATATTTACTTTTGTATAGTTTTCTCTGGTCTTACCTTACTCTTTTTTTGGATTTTGCAGTGTTGTTCCCTGACGCTGCAATACCTTCATTTCCCCATGGGGATAAACAAAGTCTCATCTTATCTTTTGTGGCCGAGTTGCTGTTGGTCCTAAATGCTTCCACTTTCTAATGTCACTTACAGCAGGGATGAAATGATTTATTGCAAGGTAGCATCCTATCGCAGTACCATGCTTGAAGTCACTGAGGTCTTCAGAACAACCCATTTTGTATCACACATGTTTGTAAATGCAGACTGCATGGCTAGCAGCTTGATTGTATACACTTGTGGCAACAACTGAATTAAATAATTAACAGGTATAACAGATTCTTTTGTCCACATGGTGTACATAGAAACGTGTGCAGATGTACATATGAATAGAACAGAACATGCGTGCAAGTCTAAAGTAAGACATAAGGATTGATAGTGAACTTTATCACAATGGCCAGTCATATTCCAGTCCATACACAATTATGATGATGTCACCAAAAGACCATGCTTTAAAGTTAGCAAATGTGTTTGAAAGGATGTGTTTTGTTTTTTTTAATCTGTGCTCTTCTATAATTGCCCCTCGAGGACAAATTAAGGTCTTTGAGTTGACTTTTCTCACCTGGCTACTGACTCGAGCTTGTCAAAGAACTGGGCCTCCACCATGGAGACCTCGTCGATGATGAGGTGTCGACAGCTAGTCCAGTGCTGCAGCACCCCGGGCCTCTGGGCCAGCTCGATGCACTGCTCCAGCGGGGCTGAGCCTGAGCCGATTCCTAGAAAGAGTGTGGATGGAGAGGGTGTAAGGACAGGTGGCCAGAAGGGACACAAATGAATAACACCCACACAGATACTCAGTTCTCACCCTCTACTGTATATTTAGATTTAATTAAAAACATTGGTTAATGTAGGACGACATCTGAGACGTCTCTGTTCATTCATAATTAAAACACAGTCATGTCCAAGGACGTGGCTCGACTTAGAAAACTAATAAAAGAAACAAAACACTTTTACATTAGAGGAGACACTGATATGTCAAACATTCTATGGTCTTAACAACACAAACAAAAGCTTTGGTTTTGTCTTATAAACTGAACATGGTTGAGTGTAGTTTAAATTGTTGGTCAGACAGCACATTTAGACAGGAAGAGGAACTGCCAATTTTCCCCACTCTTGAAGACTAAATGATTATTAAAAAAAAAAAAAATGTTATAATGAAAATAATTGCAGAGAATTTTGCTCTATTTATTACAGCACAATCATCCTAATTGTAGGAGTCATTTTGTTAAAAGCCACAAATGGGGCAATTATTACAATACGACCTGCGTTGAAAATAATAACACCCCTAGCCACTGTGCTTTCTATTAAACAGACACACTTAAAAAGAAAACCCTCTTTAGAGGAACAATAAATGACTGACCGGCAAAGTTGTGTAATGTTGTTCCCCCAATGTGACACGCAGCCACTCCTGTGCTGGCTGTGGCAAAGGTGCTCTTTGGTGGGAGAGATCCCATGATCCTCTTGAGCAAGAACGACTTTCCTGTTCCTGAAAACACACAGAGTCAAACTCAGACCAGACAAATCCACACGAGTGTTGAATATTGTCAGAGGTGTCATGAAAAGAGGTTTAAACCAGATCGTCTTGAGGAAATTGTTACATTAAAAAGACTAATATGGTGTATGGCTATAATTCAATAAGACACAAATGTAAAAGTGTCTCGTTTAGATTCCTAAAAACATCATAGGCTTTTTACCTGCACTTCCAGTGAAGAAGACGTTCTTGCCACTCAGCACTGCACTGAGAACAGCTGCCTGTTCCTTATTTAGCTTGCGTGATGGCAGAGATAGGATGGGTTTCTTACTTGGGTTGGCCTTCACCTGAAATAATCAACACATCGGTTGAACCACCATGTTTTAACGTCAGTGTGTACACAAACGTTACATGATCCAACAGGGAAACTGTTGGTGCAGCGGTCTCAAAATGACATGTGAGATAACTTGAATGATAAAATTAAATGAATGTTCATTTGCAGGGTGTACACCTACAGGGCTGAAGTTACTGTCACTCCTGGAGCGTTTGACCTGCTGTCCTGTGCCTGCCACAGTCATCTTATTGGTGCGGTCTGCCAGCCCACTGGGAGCCGCTTTACTTCTCAGCTCATTGACCTTCTGGATATCTTTTTGCTGCAGGGGGCTGATGGCCTCGAAGCTGCGGGGCAGCCCGGCTTTGAGCTTCTCTCTGTTGCTCATAGTCTTGCAGCTCTGCAGGGCCTGGTGTTTGATGCTCAGGGTTTTGAGAAAGAGCCCCAGCTGGTCAGGGGGGCAATTGGAGATGAGCACCTGGATGTTTTCAGGGAGCAGTTTGACGGTGCACTTCCCTTCTCTGGCGAACTTGGTGAAGAGTTTGAACTCTTTCAAGTGGTAATTTTGCGGGACTTTCCCGTCGTGGACTCGGAGGATGATCTCCTGGAACTCATTGCGGCCCAGAATAACAGAGGCTTTGCGGATGACCTGCCTCCGGGTGGCCTGGCCGGAGCTGTTCAGCTGCTCCACAATCACGCAGCACTGCAGCTGAGCACCGTCCTCTCCTGCTATCATGACAGCAGCTTTGTGCAAAACACAAAAAGCCGCATTAATTATTGAATAATACTTTGTGCTGCAGACGAAACAGCTGCCAGGTTGTGTGAAACAAGAAACACTACAAGCCAGAACTGAAACAAATTAATGCTACGCAGCTGTATTTCATTCACATAGGCTGTACATCTCCACAAACATCGTGACCTCTTTAATTATAATTGAATACAGTGCTACTGTCAATCAAACAAAAGTGGCCGAAATAAAATATTTACTGTAGCTACAGGAAACGAATGTAACCAGCTCTTACCTTTTTTAATACTGTATTTGTCTTTCTTTCTCGGTGAAACTGAACGTAAAACATCCGTTTTTCAAATTGTGGGTGCGTGAAATCAGCCAATGACAGAGCGACACTACTGGCCAATCAGGAAGAGGAGGTTTAAAATTACACCCAATGGAAGACAACCAGTCACTCCTCCATGCCTGCAACGGCCAATCAGTGAGCCCGAGGCTGGTGACGTCATATTTGTAAGAAGGAAGTGAGTACGGAGATGGTAAACGTTCACGCCAGGAACAATAGTATCGCCACGTTAAAGCAGCTCTTTTTTTTTAACATTAAAATTCAATAGGAAATATATATATAGAGGCGTGTTTTTTGTTTTGTCTTTTTTTAATAAATGAGGTCACATTTATTTTCTACGCCATGGACTATTATTGCTAAATTACTGCATTTTTGGCATTTTTTTCTGATTTGAATTCCTACTTTGTGTGTTTGGACCCCAAATAAAGCATACAGTGTTGTACAGTGTGTACTGTAAAATCAGCTGGCAACAGTATGAGATTTAATAATGGTGATAATAATAATAAGTATAGTATGCAACGTTTTAAGATGCCCTTCACTGAGTCCTGATTATCATAGAAACGACTGCCTCTTACTGTATGCAGAACACCATCAAAAATTCTTGGTGCAGCATGCTAAAACCACAGTGTGGAAATACTCCTCTCAAGCCAAGGTACTTAAAGTAAATGAGCCCTCAGAAAAAAATTGTCAGTAACACTGATGAATGAATGTGCAAATCATTTACATATCTGCTGACCAATGTGTCAATAATGTAAGGGGATCAATAAAACAGCATCTTATTAACCCATGCTGTTTCTTAACTATTGACTGCAGTATTAATCGTACACAGGAAAGTATACCTCAAACTGACACTTAAGTGGAGTACTTGAGAATGACAATGACAAGTGGGCTGTTTTTTTAAATATTGCTTCACGTTAGAACTTTGTGATGACTCATTACTGCACCATCATCACTTTTTAACTGCACACACACACAGACACACATCCCTAATAGCAGCAAGGCAAATGGAACACCAGAAGACCTGATGGGAGGAGAGAACGTACCTCCACAGCCAAGCGGTCATTAGACAAGGTTGACTGAACCCAGTCAATTTCAAAGTGACTCACATCTTGATCTTTCAGCTGTGGAACAACCTACTGTGACCAGCACGATGAGGCCGATTGATCAGTGTTTGAGATCAGGATGCCGCACATCCTTCATGTCTGTTAAATATTTAAAATTCATCTTGTTTAATGTGTTTTTTCAAGCATTTGATTTTTACTTGCTCTTAGCAGACAGCTAATCCCTTCCTATGTCTGTCTATGACCCCTTTCACATTACACATTCACTTGAGTGAGAATTAATGGAAGAAGTATCAAATAATTAATTGACCTTAACATCCAACCAATCTGTTTTAAGGTTTCATAAATTAAAACCACTCTCATACATTTTAAATGAAATATGACATTTTGTTTGCAATCTCTTTTAGAATACTAATAATGCAGACCCCGTCCTGCCGAACAAGTGTGAACTTGTTTGTCCCTGTCTGAATATGCTTTTAAGTGCTGGAAAGGGTCCAAAGATAAATGGTCTATTCTCTGATGGGATTAAATCCATTGATATTTAGCTGGGGAGATCTTGCCGCAGGCAGAATATTAAATATTCTTTTAAGGCAGAATCTACGACCTCAGCTTTGAATTGTCCAGGGGATTTAAGACGTGCTCAGCAGAATGAGAGGTGTTTTCAAAGCATTGAAAAATTTCCATCTCAGAGATTCCTCAGGAGGATGGGATATTCCGGTAACAGAAAGCAGTACATTCTGTATTGTCCTCACTAACAATTCAGTTGGTTAACATTTGAAATGTAACCCGAGCTGATTTGCTCCCCTGCGGGCAGTTAACTGTGCTTGTATGATCTGTACCGACGGTACATTTATAGTAAACACAGGCCCCTGATGTCACCCTACAAACTCCGGCCTATGTGGTGCATCGGCTCTCTGGAAACCACAACAACTTTTTAATACTTTGTATTCCAGACAAACAAAGAATGAACAGCAGCAACACCCATTTCCCAACATTATGTGAAAGTGGAAAGGTACATCTAATGAGTGTTACAGGTGGGGGGGATTTAAAGCTTAAGTAATGTGTGCACAGTGTGCTTTAAAATGCATTTTGAGCTCACGGAGCCTATTCTCCTCGACAGTAGATGCATTAGGAGACATTTTCATTAAAGCTGATTGTGTGTGATAGCACAAGAGGACATTTGCTACTTTTACCTTTCTCACTCATCATTAGGTGGACAAATGAACGTTGTTACCTCTCGCTTCCCACAAACACAACGACTTTATTAACGGCCTGTGGGAAATGCGTTGGTAAACCAAATAACAGAGACTCACAAGATAAATGTAGACACAGATGTTGTGCTCCTGACATAATTTCCACATATTGAGGCTGAACATTCATAAGCACAAGCTACGAAAACAGGCTAAAACAGTTGTACATGAGAGCAGCATTTGCTTTCTTTCTCCCGCACTCATTTCCTTCTCTTCTTCCCCCTCACAGTGCCTTTGGGTTTCTGTACAGTAATAGAGCAGACAGATATAGAGACCTCACTTGCATGCTGTCAAATTCACCTATCCATCCGCCCATGGACACACCTGCTGAAGAACATTGGTACAAAGGTGGACAATCTTTTGTCAGTCCAGTAGTTAATTATGTGTTGTTTATATTTATAAATGTAATTATGTGCAGTATATGTTGATTGAGACAAGCTACAAACCAAGCCGACAGTTTGTTTCTGGCTTGAAGAATTCGTTGTGCGTACTTTTTTGTGTCTCATGGTAAATTATTTACGCCAGGATGAGGAAAAACAAGGTGAAAACCAACTGTTACAGATGTAGGAAGCTTATTCGAGTAATCCCTCCGTGTTCCACTGGTTATACAAGAAGATTTGTTAAAATAAGTCCGTCTTTCTTTACATGGCACAATTTATGTAAGAGATTCTTTCCTCTCTCTGGTTTAAGAGACACGCTTCCTCATCCTCGCTCATTTAAGTATTATCTTCAGTGAAATCCAATCTTTAAGTCCCAAACCTCCATCTTTTTTTTGTGTGTGTGTGTGTTTGGAGTAAGAAGTAGTGGATGCTGGTAGTATATACATTTTCCTCATGTAAGCAAAGGGGTGTTTGGTTTCCAGTGGTGTCAAGTAATTACATAAATTTAGTCAAGAACAATATACTGTACAACAATAAAATTACAAAGCAAAGAATACACTAATTAAACAATGGAATGGGAAAGTAAATAATAATACCACTAACATTATTAATTAATACTGTATAATTAACAAATGCAGAATCAAATAAAACAGAAATATCAATTTATGTCACATTTGTCCCCCAGATTAATTCATGAATCTAAATTAATTTCTTTTTACTAAATTATGTTCTATAAATTATAAAGAAGATGAAACATTTTCCTTTTCCCTTTCCATTCTTGCCACCCACTGTCATTAAACATTCTGCACTCTGCTACATAAATATTACCACGTGTAAATTTAATAATGTAAAATGGACTTTGCAAACTGGCAAACACACATGAATCAGAATGAAGATTCAAACCATAGATTTTGCATATTTAGATTAGCTGCTTGTTCTTCTACATGTATGGTTCTGTATGTCCTCATCTGAAAGCAATAAACTCCTTATTGCATCTTTAATACAATGTCCTGAAGAAGACGGGAGCTCCTCATAGGAAAAAGAAACTCATTATTCCACAACTGGGACACTATGGCTTGTGACTCACCCTGTTATATCTGAGTACGCAAATGCAGGTTGGAGCCTGGTACAATGATCCTTTACATACATCTTGGCCTGCCTCTGGCAATTAGATCAGGAAACAGAAATGCCTTGAAAGGGAAGAGAGGGATGTGAATTAAGATGGACTGAAGGGAAATGACGTCATCAGTTAAAAAAAAAAAAAAAGATAAAAGAAGAAAATTATATATTGATTAGACATTTGCAAAAGAGGGTGAGGTCTAATACAACTAATAATATTTTCCTCTCCCCATTTTAATTCTGTCACTTTAGTTTCAAAGGGCAATAAATGAAATAATGACCAGAGTCACATGTGACTTTCGTGACTCACTTGATAGATCAATATCTCTGGCAAATGCGGGGGCATCAAAAGGTACAGACAAATAACTTTCATGACTTTCCTCTTTGAGGCAGCGAGACGGACAGAAGGTAAACAGATAAATTCCTTGTGGACATAAAAATGTCTCTGAGCCAGATAAATATTAATAGTTCCAGCTCCTGCCTAGCACTCCCGGTCAGTGACCTGAACAGTAAAGCTCTGCTGCAAACCTAGTGAAGAAACATGGTCTAAACCTCCATGGTTAACACAGCAGACCTGTCAGTTCATACAACTAATTGGCCTCATCAAAAGAATAGTTAGGCATTTTGAAAAACTACACTTCTTCTTCTAAACGTTTTCTTGAGATTGACTGAGAAGACAGTCAATATTGAGCATCAGCCAATCAGCTTAGCGTAGCACAATTATTAGAAACAGGCCTGTAGCTAAGCTAACAGGCTGAAAGTCCATTCTAGATAATATGGCTAGTCACGCTGTGAGTTTCCACATCACACTTGTAGTAAGATGCCTCTTGAACCAGGGTGTGCCTCCAGGTCCACGACCACAAGGCCCTTGCATATTCACACTAGCAGTGATAGAGCAACAGGTGCCATTTTCAACTGAAGCTTTCACGAAGTGGAGCATCATTTTTTTCCACTCTTCCCTTGGTGGCTCTCCAGCTCTCGTTCTTGCTTAAGCTGTTGTCTTGCTCAGATTTGGTATAGGATATAAATCCTGAAGACAGTTTGTTCACTTCTTCCCACCTTACATGATAATAATCGAGATAAGTCCGTAAGACAATGGCAATGGTCTTCTTTAAACATTAAGAACCTCTTTTCTATGGCGCCTGGACATTTTGAATTTATACTGATTAGTATTCACATCCAGAGCCCTGCTTGTCCTTCAGATTCTTCCAGTTCTTGAAGATGATTTGGTGGGATGATATGAATTAATGATATTCTGGTTCATCGGCTCAAAAATGTGATCTTTGCCATTTAGCGTAGTGAACATATACAGCTTAATGCAGTGACAGCCGCTGTAATTAGTCTTTCCCTTTATTTCTTTTCATTTCAGGTCTCATACTTTGAGATCATGTCCTCAAACCTGCCTTAAAATGAAATAATCTTTCTGCCCAGTTCAGCAATGAGTGAAATTCCTCCTGAATGTGGCGTTATCATATATTTTCTTCCTCCTAATCTGTCACACCGATTCCCTGCTATTCCCTGTTCCCCTGCAGAGACTCTGCACGGCGTGCCAGGACTTTAAGTGGTGTCATGTATATCGTTACCATGACAGTTCATACAGGGGCCGGTGGGAACCCAGGAGGCCCCTCATTAATGCTGACATTACAGCGAAGCAAGGGTGATTCAAAAGCTTACCATAAAGAAATAAAGAATATGGAGAGCAAAGAATAGCACGAAGTGAGGGAACCAGAGTGAGGTCTAAAATTGACCAGCCATGGATTTTTCAAGTGTTCTTATATTTTTAGGAGACGTTTGTCACATGAAAACCTTACATCACAATGTTCAGTCTTTAATGAAAAAGGTTGTATTTAGATTGTTTAACCAACATGCATGGGTTGAATATGTGAGTATATGAATTACCCCTGGAAACACATTCTTCCTATGATAGCAATGATTACATGTTTAGTATTTTTTTCTCGTTTTGAATTAACCTTGAAAAACTGTAGCCTATTTATGAGTGTTCAATTTAGCATATTTAAGAGCACCTCAGACAAAACCACCAGGCCATCGCCATTGAAATGCCACACACAATATAATAATAAGTATTTCATTTGGCACTTAGGGCTCATGGAGCTTTACAAACGGAACCTGCAGAGACAGACTGATAAATCAATTCACATGATGAAATTAGTCCTTTAATCCACATAATAAAAAGATGGCCTTTACATTTTATGTTCTGAAGAATGAGTTGGAACAACAACTAATTACTTTCTTGAAATTTCTCTCAGAAGTGCAGCTTAAAACCATGGAGGTGTTGGTTTTCTTTTCTTATGCCAGTGACATTGTCACAGGTGCTGGCAGAGAGCTGACAGTCTGTTAACTACACTGAGAGGTACTACAAGGTTTCAGTTCCAATCAAAGTCAGTAAAGAGCATTAAAGACCAATTGTGAGATGTTTCATGAAAACATTAGCAAGATTTTCTGTTTGGCTGACTCTCGAAAGAGCACTGTGACACTTCCACAAAGAGAAGACTGCAGCAAACGTTGGTTTGTGACTTGTTTTTCACGAGTCACGTGTTTCAATTAGTGGAGTCTCATGGCTTTTTGGGAGCTCTGACGGTGGAGAGGATCATGCCACATGGGAGTGATGGCAGATAAACTGCTTATTTTTCTGTCAATTAATTAGTTTGCCTGTGGGACAGCATCTCTGTTTTTCTGTGGCTACTCAGGCGCTCTGTTAAACAGATGGTTCAAAAACGCTGTTAATTGCCTTTGAAAGTGATTCAGCTCAACTTTGATCTTTCCGCCTAGGAAGTCTCCGTGATGTGGCTACTTATCTGTTTATGAGACTTGTAAATGTGGGGTGTGAACATCTCTTACCTTGTCCATCACAATGCTGAGTTTAGTGTTGAAGTCATAGATACTTTTATTGCTGCCAAGGGCGTTTACGGGCTGAAATTAGTGACAGTAAATTAAATCACATGAAGATAGGAAACGTCATTCAAATCTGAGGAGGTTTACCCTGGCGCTGGTGTCATTGTTCCTTCTTTTAAATGTTTGAGCTTCACTGTTCAGAATAATGTACATACAGTGACACTGTTTTCAAATTCATCGACTCAAGGTTTCTCTGAGCTGACCTGATAGAACAGTTTAAGTTGTGTACCTGTACACAAGATTTGTGACACCTTGGTAGCCTGCACATATGTAACTGTAAGAGTGTGTAATGTGGAAATCTAAGGCCTGTATTGCACAAAGAGAAAAATACATTTTCAAAGGGGTACTTCTCACACTGAATGATTAAACATTTGAAAATGACACATTTAGCATATTTTCACATTAACATTTCCCCATCTTTAAAGGTTTGATAAACATTAAAGTATCAAATTTAATAATTCTAAATAGAAAAAAAATACGTCCCTGCTTAGTAATAAGTGAACTGACAAAACTGTGAAACTGTCTGTTTGTGTAATAGATTTAATCATACCGTTGTTCACAATTTTCTTCTGAAATCCGTCCTTTACTCAAGCTGGATTAAACAGTCATCTTCAAAACAGTTGTATTGTAATAGCAGTAATCTTAGTGGTCTTTATGTTTACCCACCCTCTTACCCACTTCATAGCTATTGTTTGACAATTTCAGAAATACACTGATTCACTTTTAGCCATAACTGAGAAGATCAATACGCTACTGCTCTCGTAAATAGTACAAACCAAACAAAGGCCAGAAGACAGCTTTGATTTGGTGGAGGAGTTGGCATTCAATGGAAATTTAGGCTGGTAATAGTGTTTTCAGTCATGAGCAAGGAGCTCCACTGTTTAAAGCTTTCGATTCAGTGGCGTGGATGATTTTAGCCTAGTTTAATGACGTGAGAAAGGTTTCTTCATACATGTACTGTCTATTTAGCACAAAGATTGGGAAGAGGATGCTAAAATAGCAGCAGCTCACTAGTTAAGTGAGTTGGTCTGAGATTTTAGCCTGAATAGGATGTTGTCACCATCACTGCGAGGTTGCCAGGCAACCAAACTGCTTCAGTTTTTATTAGATTAAATGTCTTAGATGTACACCGTTAATTGGTGGGCTTTAGCTAAGGGTGCTGACAAGCAGTTTTTGTCACCTCTGGACAGAGCCAAGCTAGTTGTTTCACCATCATCTTTCCTGTCTTGATGCTAAGCTAAGCTAACCATTTACTGGCTTTAGCTTTTTTCGACAGCAAAAGACACTGATCTTTACATCTGTCTTGCTCTCCAGACCAAAAGAGAATATTCATATCCCCCCAAAGCTGGTCCTTTAAACTCTCCTAGTTAAGCTCAGTGGAGACACAGAGGAACTCATAATTATGATAAAGCACAAAGAAATATAAACATTAATGTTGTTGAGGTGTGCACGATTACATCATCATTATAACCATTAAATGAAATGAATGTCATGTTATAAATATAAGTCATGCCATAGAGGGTTAAATGTGTAATGACTTTCTAGTAGATATTCTGTGGGAGGGTGACATCCACACACACACATACATGTTTATATAAAGCTATCTTTCTGAGGACATTCATTTCTATAATGCATTCCCTAACCCCATCATCTAACCCAGCCATCTCAGCTGAGTGTTTAACCCTAACCCTTACCCTAATCCTAACCATAACTTAATTGTAACCTTTATCCTAAAACAGAGAAACAGAGTCTTCACCCTCAAATAGCTTTGTAAAGAAGTGAAGACTGGCCAAAATAGCCCCACTTTGCACAAATGTCCTCACTCCGATAGTTTAAAACTGAAACTGGTCCTCAGAAAGATAGCTGTACAAGAACACACACATACACACACACAGAGAGAGAGCAGGAGTGTAAGTTGCATGGACAGTGTGTGGGATGTCGACATCGGGGCTATAGGACTTGAACAACAGTTCAAACATTGTGTGTGTGTGTGTGTGTGTGTGTGTGTGTGTGTGTCTGCGTGTTGTATTTGTATTAGACAGATATTTCAGGAGTTAGTGTTGATACAGAAAAATCATAATATTGTTTTCATACCCCACAATGAAAGATGATGTGACTGGTGTATAATAAAGACATGAAATCCAATACTAATCCCTCACAAGGCAGGTTTTAATAATCTTTCTTTTTCCACGTCTTGGGGATAATGCGATTTCTTCCCCTCACCGTGTTCAGTCGATTTCGATGTGTGTGTGAAAGCGATACTTAAAGACGCCATAATGACATCAAGAGTAAATGTTATAGCATGGAGAGTGCAAACTGCGAAGGTAGTAGCAAGTATCATTTGGAGATTCAACTGGAAGAAAGACGAGGTGAGATGGCTCCTACTAATGCTGGTAAATGGCACATTGATAATACGTTAGTGTGCAGTGGGCGGTGTTCACTCTGTCTACAAGAGTAGTTTAATTTCACAGAAGAACCCATTTTGCACTGAATACCCAATCACAGATTGTTAACCTTTTTCACTCTGTATTTTTATTGGACAGTCCATTTTATGTCTTGTCAAGCTAATAGCAAGGTTTGGGAAGAGAAAAATAAAAAAACAGGTGTAGAATTGCTTTTTACAAAAGGCTAGTGTGGGTTGTTGCTGTTTCCCTTCCACTATAAATTCATTTGGAGAAAATAATTCTTGAATCTTGTTCATGAAAGATACTGGCTTGTATCCCACAGCTGTCCGGCTGTGTGGCAAGTTGTATAATGAAACACAAATTACTGAACTTGTTCATACACACAAATTGCTGTCAAAACATAAAACAAAAGGAGTAAAACATTGGATTCACAGATTTTCAGCTTTTAGTTTTGAGGAAGGACTATTCATTGAAAAAGACAGTTATGTTTTCTGTCCTGCCTCACACTGGAGGTACAGATATCAAGATGGACCAACTCTACATGACGTCAAACACATTATTCCTGTAGAGCAGTTTAGAAGCTTGGTGTGGTGAATTTTGGCCGCTTAACCCATGGCTAAAAAAGAGCAAGAGGTGTAAGTGGGGCTAAGGAGGGCATGTGACTGCCAGCAACCTGGCATTATCATATATTTATATAAAAACGTCCCTCTCACCCTCTTGGGGTGGTATCTGTGTCATCCTCAAGTTCGGGTCCTCTACCAGAGGCCTGGGAGTTTGAGGGTTCTGCGCAGTATCTTAGCTGTTCCTAGGACTGCGCTCTTCTGGACTGAGGCTTCTGATGTTGTTCCTGGCATCTGTTGGAGCCACTCCCCCAGTTTGGGGGTCACTGCCCCGAGTGCTCCTACTATCATGGGGACCACGCTCGCCTTGACCTTCCACATCTGCTCCAGCTGTTCTTTCAACCCTTGGTACTTTTCAACCTTTTCATGTTCCTTCTTTCTGATGTTGGCGTCTGCTGGTATCGCCACATCTATCACCACCGCCTTCTTCTGCTCTTTGTCTACCACCACTATGTCCGGTTGGTTAGCCAGGACCTGTTTGTCAGTCTGGAAGCTGAAGTCCCACAGCACCTTGTCCCTGTTGTTCTCAGCCACATTCTGTGGTGCAGCCCATTGGGATTTGGGTGCTTTTATTCCATACTGGGTACAGATGTTCCTGTACACTATTCCAGCCACTTGGTTGTGTCTCTCCACATACGCTGACCCGGCTAGCATCTTACACCCTGCTATTATGTGCTGGACTGTCTCGGGGGCATCTTTGCATAGTCTGCACCTTGGGTCTGATCTACTCTTGTAGATCTTGGCCTCTATGGCTCTTGTACCTAGGGCCTGTTCTTGTGCTGCCATGATCAGTGCCTCTGTGCTGTCTCTGAGTCCAGCCTTTTCCAGCCACTGGTAGGTCTTCTCGATATCAGCCACTTCTTCAATTTGGCGGTGCTACGTGCCATGTAGGGGCTTGTCCCTCCAGGTGATCTGCTCCTCTTCCTCTGCACTCTTATCGGGTTTCTCTTGCCTGAGACATTCACTTAGCAGTTCATCCTTAGTGGCCATTTTTCTGATGTACTCTTGGATTTTTGATGTATAGTAGCCTTGATGCTCACTAGTCCTCAGCCTCCCTCTTTCCGCTTAGTGTACAGTCTCAGGGTGCTGGATTTGGGGTGAACCCCCCCCCCCCCCCCCCCCCCGTGCATGGTGAGGAGCTTTATATATATATATATACAACCACACACCCTGTGGATAAATTAACTACAGATAAAACAAAACTGTACATGTTTTTTAAGTACCAAGCAAAGTTGTTAAAGAATGAGGATCTATGTAGATCTACTCACATTTAGAGAAATCCTCCAGTGGCCATTTGAAGAACTGTCCACGTTGGCTTAAATTCTGAGCAAAACCATGTGATTCATGAAAATTACACGTAAATCGGCAATTTTGGAATAATCAGGAGGTGTTTTTGTGTGTTTGTTGAGGCCTGTTCATGTGTGGACTATGTTTATTGCACTTCCATCTTGCAACTGGTAAAAAATCAATAGCACATTTCTGGGATTATTAATTTAATATTTTTGATATATACTTTTTACTGGAAAAAAAAAGTATATTATTTTGATGTTATTCTTAACATAAAGAATAAATATTATTCCTAGCATTACTTACTGAATTGTACTGTGTGAATATGTACTATTTAAAAAACACATTCTCATGTAATGTCCTCAATGTACTCATCAAGAAATGTTAACTTACGTTTTGTGTACAACCAAATAGTAACTGTGCAACACTGATGAGGAGCAAACTTACACATATTTGTGAAACTGTTGTTATTCAGAAATCTGGCATACATCTGCTGTTAATGAGCATTACGTTCTTCAGTGCGGTTGTATTAGCAGTGACTCACATGATGGAAATGTGCAATATCCTGCAGCCACCTGATGCATTGTGAGAAGACATGATGTGGAGCACCATTAACACTGATGGCTGCATTCTGTGTGAGCAGTGTGAGCCGTTTATCATCTGCACTGAGAGGGACATAAAGAGAGACGGTGGGTGGGTGGGTGGTAGTGTGGGGGAGTCTCCACTAAATGAGGAAGATAATGATGAAATTTCTCTTGGAACCAGTAGTGCCAGCAATGAGAGACAAACCCATCTGACAAATGTAAATATCCTTTTTACTTCCTCCTCTCGCTGGTATCCTCAAAATCTAATATATGTTTAAACCCTCTAAAATATCAGCCCTCAGGGTTTGACTTTGATGTATTTTTTTCATTTGGCATATATCACAATACCACAATAATTTATAAGCAATATTACATCACATGAACTCACCCTGACACAACGTATTCAGAGAAGAGGCGGCTGATGAGCTGCACAACGAGCTCCCAGCTATTACATATGAGAAAAACAGAAAGGTACAGATGGGTTAGCCTTCTCAGGTTGGCCTTCTCAGATTAAGAGCAAATCATGTGTGGGATGTTAGTGCCGAAAAGTACACAACAAAACAGCCATGAAGTTATTGTGTTTAGGTGTGTTTGTTAACGTGGGAGGAACAGATGCGTGTGGGCCCTGCGGCCTATCACAATAATTCAATGAACAATAGCATGCACACAAAGATGATCACTGATCATGTCAAGTCAACAGGAATCTTCCCTGGAGTAAACCAGCAAGTTTGATACTAAACACAAGTACAGAAAACACACACACACACACACACACACACATGTGAAGAATTAACACAAACTGAAAAAGACTGAAATCAAAGGTTTAATTGGAGTACGGGAACAAAAGAGAAAGGTCTAGAGAGGAGAGTGGGTTTCAGAGAGATATGAGCCTTAGCCTCCCTGGTGTAATGAGCCTGGCAGGCTGCAGCAGATCCAGCAGTATGACTGGATGTCTGTGTGGAGAGGCAGCAATGGTGGGAGAAGAACAATCTGATAAAGCTGGATGATGACACGGCAGCGGCGCAATGCCACCATCAGCGCACAGCTTAGAAGCATCACCATCAAATTACAGCAGTGGTGCAGACGTCACCAGCTCTGTGACATCATACTGTATCCGATTCCTTTACTTCGCCTCAGGCTTGTTATCAGACTACAATTAAATGACGGGGGTACAAAAACCTCCACTTTTTTCTACATTAATGGTTTTCCTGTAGACTGGAGGCAAATTTTTCTTCCATAGGAGCTGTGGATTCCCCAGGTGCTCACATATGTCAGAGGAAAGGCAATGCGTTCCTGAAAAAGTCTGCCCTACAGTTATTTGCATGTGTTTTTAAGGAGATATAGAAATCATGAGTTATAATAGCGTT
Organism: Chelon labrosus; assembly: GCF_963514085.1. NCBI lineage: Eukaryota > Metazoa > Chordata > Actinopteri > Mugiliformes > Mugilidae > Chelon > Chelon labrosus. Next base: position 9,764,936 of record NC_140342.1, read on the forward strand.
GCATTTATTGTTTAGGGGATGAGGCGAGTAACAATAAAATACTGGCCCACAGAAAAGAAGCATAAACCTCAGCTGTGACTAACTAAGCGTGGGTTTGTCTGAATCCTTTTAGACAGAGATGGAAACAATGAGTGAAAAGACAAAGATTTGAACACTCAGTTGTCATTCGTGCACGCAAATTGTCTTTGAAATCTACATGGCTTCAGATTCCATCACTGGTCAGCATGGAGCTTTATATTATTTATTATCCTTCATTAATCCCTCTGTAGTTAACCCATCAGCCCAGTGTGCTCACTTGCTCAAGGCACAGACCAAATCTCAAATCTGCTTCTCTATCCACTAGCTCGCATCTCCTTGAAACAAAGAGTTTTTTTTTTTTTTTCATCTTACCTTAGCATAGAGAAAAACTGACAACGGGGCGAAGTAGTTGTGTAGAAAATCTGCCTACATGCACATCTAAAGTGTATCTACTTTGTTTATTAAGTGCAGTATCCTAAGTGTGACTTGGTTTCATCAGAGTTTTATGAGAGGTTATGTGCTGGATGATTTCTCAGCTATAGGAGCAGTGATGTCTTCAGGCAGTTATTGCTGTGGGCCTAATAATATTGTTTTTAGCACAAACAAGACATAAAGTAAATCTTTCAAGATGGATGACTGGACTAGCAGGTACAAATAAAGTAATCTGAACCTGCGGTATAATCTTTCTGATTTAAAAAGGAGATCCAATAAGTGTATTTCCCAAAACGTCAAACCCTTCCTTTAAACCGGGCTGGAGAACAGTTTAACTATAACATGGCAATAACTTGGAAGCAGTCAACCTGGCATAATTACTCTTTATGATTGCAGAGGGATGTCATGCAGATCAATAGCTAACATGCAATTTGATTCCCCACAAGACAAACGATTGATTATAGTTTGCTGTGTGCAGTAAGCAGTGAGCATCTTCCGGAGCTTTTCCGTGTTATTGCTCGGTGAGAACCGGAGTGCTCACTCCATCAACACCGTTAAGGCACCAAGTGGGATTTCAGCATATATCACAACCTTTTCTTTCTCTCTCTGTACGGCCAGCATTATCTGTGTGTGTCAGCATTACATCGGCCTTGGAGACTGCATATTAGAGTCCTTTCATTTTAATGGGGGAATCCCCAGTGATCCTATATATGTGTCGGGCGACAATAACAGTGACACACACACACATATATAAATAACCACACACACAAAGGGAGCCCTCATTAAACCGAGTTCATGTCTGCTCAGAGCGTGGGCCATCCCCCCGGGTGTGTGTAGACACACAGAGAGTTATTTCTATCGTGGGCAACAGAGCCACTGACGTCTGATAGCTTTGGGTTATTACAGCAGAGCGGACAGACTCTAACTCACGGTCATCCGCAAACAAACACACACAGCCAGCAGGCATCGATCCATGAGAGGAGGAGAGGAATCTACTTAGAAGGACAGAGACGGAGAGGCCCGGCCTCGGACACACAGTCTACCTTTAGACAGACCTTACCGCCATTGTATATGATGAATCCTTTCATTTCCACTGATTAGATTATTGTGGTGCTGCTGATGCTGCTGCTGTGTGTGTGTATATGTGTGTGTGGTCCTGTTTTTATAAAGTTGTGGGGGCCAGTATTGCATGGGGCCATTTTGTCGTTGCGGGGCCCCTTTCGCTGGGCTCCACAACTTTTTAAGCGTTACACCTTCTCAAGACTTGGTTGTAGAGTAAAAGTTACATAGAGGTTATGGTTAGGGTTGGGCACATACTTGAGATGGTAAAGGGGGTCAGGGAATGCATCATGCCAAAAGAAGGTCCCCACAAAGACAGAAAAAGAACAGTGTGTGTGTGTGTGTGTAGCGTGTGGTTCATAACCGGTAGATGTGAGGACACGGCTATCAAGTATCACATTAAGTGCCGTTTTGAATTTAACATCCTGACTGCCTGCTGGATGGAGCTGTTTGACAGACTTATAGGCGCAGTCTGGTCTTTTCGTTTGATTTGTCTGACATGACAAGTGTTTTATTAATAATAAAGAAAAACAAAAAAGTTTGCTCCATAGTTAGAGACCCAAACACAAACCCTAGGCCACAGTGGCATTTCAGTCCGAGAATGTCTGAATTATTAATTATGATTATTCCCGGAATTATAATGTCGTTTGTGAACCCTGAGGATATTTGCATTGTGGTATTTTTCTTAAATGAAAAAGCGATGGAATGGTATCATGAGACTCACAAAGGGTTATGAAAAATGGATAGGAAGGAGAAAGGCTGGGTGCTTGGTGGGGATGATAAGGCTGATAGCAATTTCCCACTTCACTGAGGATTAACTTCAATTCAGTGGGAAGAAAGACGAAAACACACCCCCTCTTATCTTCATTTGCTGTCAGTCAGAGAGGAGAATATGAATGTATTTCTTGTTATAATGTTTATTTATTTATTTATTATTTAATAGGCTTGCATTTAGTCAACCAATTCGATGAGGCGTCCTGGTTATTTTACGCTCAGGTGTGTACGTTTGGTCCGAGATTAAAAGAAAAACTGGCAACTTCCCTTTTTAACACTGGCTGATGATATAAAAACCGACCACAGAAACCTGACCACTAATTTGAGCTCATACAAGGGGACTGTTGCACCACCAGTTTGAATAATGTATGACTCTGGACTCAGATTTACTGACGAAAACGCTTTGAACAGAGCCTATTAGAACAGAGCGTAAAATGAAAGCTCTCCTTGGCTGACACCTTTGTAGAGCTTTGTATTAGACGTACAAGTCATCCGTGTATTTAGTCTGTCGGACACATTTTGCAAAGCGGACGATCAGAAGTGCGCAGAACACTCAAGAGACCCTGAAGGGAAATCTACAAAACACCCTAAAAATGTTTTATTTTGCTGTTCCAATTTATTTATTTGACATGACCTGACAAACAAAAGCAACACTTTTTAAGGTTTCAGGTGTTTCGTTCTTCTGATTGAAACCGTTTCATCTCAGTGAAGGACGCGTTCATGTGACAGTACCCGGAGGTCACCACGGATACAGATGAGAGGCTGCACGGCGATAAATAGATCTAATAGTAACACTGACACTATTTATTCCCACTGCTCCCCTTCTACTGAGGAGGCATGCGCAGCTTTGCACTCAGTGTGATTTATGGCGTTATGTGTGCTCTCTGTATTTCCACCGGGCTGCGTATACGGCTCCTGTTCTGACAGCGGACACAAACAAGATTACATCTGCACCAGGTTAGAAACAGGCCTACCTTGAATGCTGCAGGTATTTGGGTGATACGGTTTTAGAGAGAGGTTGGCTGTCTTCATGTCACCCAGACACATCAACTTCATCAGCTGGAACGTAATGATCTGTTCATGGGTTAAATACAGAGTTTGCGGTGAAGTGTTCAGATTGCGTCGAAGGCGCTGACCTTGGTGCTGAAGCTTCAGACACACGAGTCATCTTTGTCATTTCATTCTCTGGGTCTTTATTTTGTGGAACATGAGTTAAAGAAAATCGTTTTTTAACTAACCAGTGTGGCAGATTTCATATCGTTACAACCCTCCATGAGCCCAGAGATAATTGAGAATTGGGAATATTGCATGAATCCAGAGCAGATATTATAGGGTTACAAGCAAATGTGCAATTCCCGGTAGATGGTGAAAATAGAGAAATAACAGACCTGGTGGCGAAGCTAATTATAAAATGTATTTTAGCAGATTGGACAACAGAAGGTATTGCAGTTGGTCTAATGACACCAGATGTTTGTATTTGACTCCAGGCTTTAATAAGTTGACGCCACTGGCATTTTTCTTCTGAGACTCGTAAGTGGCGAGACAATGAGAAGAGTCGAAAATGAACCCTCGATACCGCTTCGGCTGCAGAAACGTTATCCTGGGAAACCTGGAAAGGAGCGCTTGCAGTCCGCACGTCACTCTCCTGACATCAGCACACCGCTTAAATACCCGCAACACCAAACGGCGTGAAACACAAACAGACACACCTTCGTGCGGGCGCGCAGGGAGCCAAACACACTTCTGGAAACTGGACAGAACAGTTGCTTCAGTGTAATTCACTCTATGTTCTCTCGGAAACATTCAGGATGTATTTTTTGCAGATCAACTATTTGGAGTGGCCTTAGGGTTGTGCGTTTCCAGAATAAGTTTTCTAAACACAATACAAAGTCTCCGTGCGTTAACTCTCGTGCACCATAAGTTTTAATAATGATCAACGACTCCTTTGCGTTTGGAGAACTGGACACTAATGTTTCTGAGCCGCTGTATCTCTCTCTCAGCCACAACCACAGTGCGTTCCCTGCGCTAAGGCTGGAGTCCAAGTCTCTGGTCACCTCAGCCACCATGTTCGCCGTGGGAGTCCTCGGAAACCTCATCGCCATAGTTGTGCTGTGTGTCTCCAAAAAGGAACAAAAGGAAACCACTTTCTACACTCTGGTCTGCGGGATGGCCATCACGGATCTGTTGGGGACGTGCTTTACCAGTCCGGTGGTTATCGCTACATACGTGGCGAGCCGCTGGCCAGGAGGAACTTTGCTGTGCCACTTCTTCTCCTTCTCCATGCTCTTCTTCGGCTCAGCCGGTATGTCCATCCTATGCGCTATGGCCGTGGAGAGATACTTAGCCATAAATCATGCGTATTTCTATTCCCAGCATATAGACCGAACAATGGCGCGATTTGCGCTCCTGGTCACCTACTTGGCTAACATTGTACTGTGCATTATGCCCAGTTTCGGCTTCGGCCAGCACGTCAGACACTTCCCTGGCACTTGGTGCTTCCTAGACTGGAGGTCGATGGATCCACTCGGAGCCTGCTACTCCTTTCTGTACGGCGGCGTGATGCTGGTGCTGATCGCAGTGACACTTCTGTGTAATTTGGCGGTGTGCAGGTCGCTGGTGGGGATGAACCAGAGGACGGGAATAGTCCGGACTGAGCTGTGTGAGCAGGGAGGCTCCCGTAGACGCTTCCCCCGACTATCATCCGTGACTTCAGCGGCGGAGATCCAAATGTTCTGGCTTATGATCTTCATGACCATCGTATTCCTGGTCTGCTCCATCCCTTTAGTGGTAAGGACAAAAGATCTAATTAAAATTTCTTTTCTTTTACCTCTAGTTATTGCTAATATTTGATACAATGACAGGATAACAAACATTCTCTGTGTTGTTCTTGTGTGACAGGTGCGAATCTTTGTAAACCAAATATATGACCCTGCCTACATTTCGGCCGGGGGGAAGCCTGACTACAGGAGCGACATGTTGGCAATCCGCTTCGCCTCATTTAATCCCATATTGGACCCCTGGGTGTACATTCTATGCCGAAAGAACCTGCTCCTAAAAGGCTGCGAGAAACTAAAGGGGACAGTTTCCCGTGTCAAGGACGGCTGTGGCGACAACACCGGCTGGGCAGGAGGCCAAAACTCCCCTCCGTCTTTAAACAGCAACGATACTAGTTACGCGTCATTACGCACAGCCAGCTACAAAAACCATGTGGATCACCAGCTGTCCATCACAAACAAATCCTTTACAGACTTCGCCATGAGACAAGCCTGGGAGTACGACACCGCCCAGGTCAACTTTCACCCGTTCAGCGTCGAATCGACCGCGATCCTCGGCTGTGAGGAGGACGTGACAACTCATTCCAAAATGGAGGTGGGGGCGAAGGTTTCTCCGGGGCGCAGCGCAACGCCGCTGATCTCTGCGCACGTTAGAAGAGTGGACGTTGTAACCTGCACCTTCAGCACACCGAGCTCCTGTCTGTCGGCGAAATGTCTTTGACGGGCTTTTGTTATTTCACAACACCAGTTGTCAAATGTTTCTGGTACTACACCGTCTGCACAGCAAGACTTTTCACTTTTTTCACTTTTGATGGGATTGAACCACCAAAACAAAACAAAACAAAACAAAACAACAACAAAACAACAACAAAACATCATCATCTTAGACGCTTGAACCAAGTCTAACTGTGACTGAAAGCAGCTCATCATTAACACTGTGTCACATGCTTCTCTGAGCAGAAATATCTTTAAAAGTGATATGGGTTAAGTGCTCCAGTTGAATGCAGAACAGGTACGACATATCAGCCCGACTTAGTATCTATTCAAGCGAAATGCAGGAAAGGCATAATGCCCAGAACATAAGAGCTATACGGTGATTGTTTTATAGATCATGCGTACATTCAACTTGGTGCATTTTAAAGGAGCAGTGTGTCACTGGTTGTGATAGTTTAGGAGATTTAACACCTAGGCACTGTGCTGGAACAAAACCAGTTCCAAAAAAAAATGTCCTCTTGGCCAATAAGAACTGTCTGTATAGTTGGACTTTTTCTAAGTTTCTGATTAAGTCTGTAGAAATCATTTCCAAATGTGGAAATTTCATTTGAATATTATCATACCCTGTGGGTATAAATTAAAAGGTGTGACACTCTAAGAGTTTGATCAGCTGTATCAATCCATGTGTGCCATCCATTAAGTGTTGTTACACTGTATTCCTGTTGGCTACATTTCGTTTATAAACCTAAGTGCTGCTAATTGTCTCTGTGCCATCTATCAGTGTTGCATCATGCGGGGGAAACTGGGTGTAGACATTTTGAATGGCTAAACGTTTATATTGCACATTTGAATGTGATGTTTTGATAACTGCATCTGTAAACGACCAATGTGAACATATCAAACTCTAAAAAAGAAAACACTGCAAACTGTACCACCTGAGGTGTTGGTGGATCTGTGCAGAGAAATAAAATGACTCTGAAGACTGCAAACTTGTGAGTTTTAAGATTAAAGATCAATGAAATAGTTCTTTAAAGCAGGTGTCAAACCGAGGACATCCGAGTCAGACTTTTGATTTTGGACCAGCAGATGGCGCTACAACACAAGTCCAGTGAAAACGGAGCTGGGAAACCAGAAACCCTGAAAGAGGTAATTGGACAAAAGTAGCAAAGACATTGATAAGAAGACGTATTTTTTTTTCTTTTTTAAAAAAAACAACTTTATTCCCTCAGAGGATAATGCCATACAAAAATAAAGGAAACTTTATAATAATAATAATAATAATAATAATAATAATATCTGTCGAGTGTAACTGAACTGAATTATTGCGCTCTGAAACAAGTTGAAGTTTTAGTTTAATGGTTTAGTTTAGATATGTAAAAAACAAGAGTTTCTATTTCCAATACCCGACACCAAAAATAGAGATTACTTGTCAAACTTGTGAGGTGCTCTAGAGGGGAAAAACAACAACAACAAAAAAATATTTATCAATTATATCACATCATTTTAATGTAGGTCAATGTGTTTTTAGTCGGGGATGATACGAAGGAGAGAATCTGAGCTCTAGGAGGGTATCTTATGTTTTGTGACCAATCCTACCCACCATCAAGCGTTCAGCCCAAGTTTGAGTTACTGCATCGGCTAAATGTGAAAATCAGCACCTTGAAAGGGAATACATGTACGTATTGTGTGTGTGCAGAAGTAACTGTCGACATGAAATGTGAATCTTGGCAATAAATAGATATATATCTACATTATACAGGTCATAAAAACAGCTCTCATATGAAGCCATAATAAATAAATAATTTATCTGAAATAAATATATTTTACTTTTATACAGTAATACATGAAGATGCATGGCATCCATTTGGCTGAGTTCACCTGAACATAGAAAATATACAATGTCCCTGTTTGTGTGTGGAAAAAAAAAATGACATGGAGAGAGCTGGCTTCACTGTAAGTAGTCGACATTATATTCGTCTGTTGTGTTTGAGTCAGACACAGTGTCAGTCCTTTAACTGTGCTTTGTCTCTCTATATCTTGAGCTTCAGCCTCCATGCCCATTTAAAAATCAAAACATGAGTAATAACCGGCCTCGAGTATTCTGCATTAGTTGGCAGTGATTAATTTAAAAACAATTCACTCTTTAATGAGGCAACAATAAATTCAGACAGGGATTCCCTGATGACCTCCCCCTCAGTCTCTTATGTTGACCTTGGCCTGAATCGTCCAGCTGCATCCAGCCCACCTTCACCTCAACAGGAAATTTGCCACAGGAGGGAAACAAGCGGCCTCTATCGCTTCCTCTGCTATGTGTGTGTGTTTGTGTGACAGCACGCCTCTCTGGCCTACCAGCACACAGTCTCCACCCTGAGCCTCTTGACACTTCTCTATTCAGGACGGGTGACGCTACTCTTCCTCACCCTCTCCCTCGTTGATCTCTTCAGCCCATACACATGCAGCTAGCGGCAGACAGTGACTGGATGGTCCTCCATGTGGTCTGGGCGTCCATGAAGGAAACCGGCTCGTACCGGTCAGGGCGGCAGCAGGGGTGGCTGCTGACCTTGCGGGCGGTGCGCCGAGGCAGTGAGCCGTTCTCCAGCAGCGCCTTCAGTGCCAGGTCATAGTTTGTTCTTGAGGATTGGCAGGAGCCTACGCAAAACTTGAAGAGGACAATCTCATCCGAATCGAATCCCAAGCCCAGGTCCCGAACCCTCATCTCTCTCTTCTCCACGCGGCAGTCCCTGCTGCTCTGTTTCGGGAGCCTGCTTTTACCTTTACCCTTTCTATCTCCCTTTCCCGTCTCTTCCTCTTCCTCCTTTTCTTTCCTCTTCCTCTTCTTCTTTTTCTTTGGTGATCCCTTGGGTTGAGGTTCTGTGGGGTCAGACGAGCGTGGAGAGCGTCCCACCCAGCGGCTACTTGGATGGTCATCCATCTCATCCATTACAAAAGGGTCTGAAATATAAAGGAAAGAGAGGGAGTGGTAGACAGTCAGAATACCAACGGAGCATCAGTGTAGTTATGAGCAGTAAAGTTACACATTCACTTTTATAATCTACAGCTTCACCTCTACATTTTAACTTTACATCCCACGTAAATGCACTCAGATGGCTGAGATACAAAGCAGATGCACATGCTCAAGTCTCTATCCATTCTGACACTGCCCCGTGAAGCTGATGTGCTACAAATTAAATGTTCAGAAGAGCTTCAGTACCATATAGAGCATGCCAAGTAGAGTAAGGGTCGCTGTCGTCTTCCTGCTCCTTGTCCTCCACCACCTCTGGCAGCGTCACAGGAAGCTCTCTCTGCTCCTGCCCTCCCAGCAGGCCCACAGCGTGGCCTGAATCTGATCCCACACCAGTAGCAGCACCACCAGCCTTCATATGAGCTCCTTCCACTAGGGGCAGCAGAGAGACGAGCACCCACAGCAGCACCTAAGGAGACAGGGCGACGTGTGAGCCAAGGACATTTGAAGGATTTGCGAAAAGTGGAAATTAGTGGAAATTTGAATGTTATAACCAAGTAGATTTATATTTTTTTGTATTTAATATTAAAATAATAAAAAAAGGAACATTAGCTTATTTTCTCAAAATAAATCCACATTAATTAAATCTTTTTTTTTTTTTTTCCTTTTGCTCAAATTAGGTCCAAAAGTTAGTCTCCTTTTAGCTCTGTTTGGTCTCCACCTGCTGCAGAGAAACCTGAAGAGAAATCTGTCTCTTAGTAATGCATTTTTAAACCAGTTGTATGTTGCCAAGGACATATTGTACAGTGGTGTTGTGGATTTTTTTCCTAGAAAGAGTTGCTTGTGGTTGAAATGGTGCAGAGAAATCACCAGAGATATTAAACAACAGGCTGAAAGATGCTACTTTAACTAAAAAAAGAAAATCCTCCATCTTCTTTCACAGGACACATCCTAACAGTGACAGCTTTAAGTAGATTTTCAGTGACACATACTATTAAATGGCAGGAGTACAGCTAGAGTTATATCTTTCACATGTCTCTACTGTAGTTATAGCCATTGTGCCATATTAAGCATTTTTATTCCGCATATCTTCCTTTAGGCTGCCTTCATGCGAGGCTAAGCTGCCACTTGCTAATACTGTACTTTACATAATACTGTACTCTACATGAGAATGACATCAGTCTTCTAAGTTTAGCCAAAAAAAGAAAACATGACCAAGGTTTCCAAGGTGCTGGTGTACACGTCTGCAGGTAAGCTTACTTAGAAATAATTCAGTCGCCACCAGAGGAATTGTCTGTTTAGTTATCTATTTAACAACCAATCCAAGCTGACAAAGAGCTTAACCGAGATAAAAGTGAAGTAAATGAGATAATACTGAGAAGAGCTCCTAATACACGTAGCTCTTTAAATGCTCTTCAAAAGAGAAACAGCAGTACTTTGTCTTAAGCCCTTTTCATCAAAAATGATCTCACTTGGTCTTCAGTAATACTTAAGTCAAATAACTCTGCTTTCTTTCCGCCCTGGATCAAGCTCTGTCCGCCGCCTCATAATTTAGCTATGAAAGCGTCAGTGCTGACAGGGCTTCACCAAGAGCTGAGGTCTGAGCTCTGAGGGGATGGATTTCATTAACAATTTATATCTACATATAACTCATCCTCTGGTTCCTAGAGGTCTGTGTACAGTGGAAATGAACAGCTATAAGTCTGGACTATTTGCAGAGAGGATGCATTCGTATAAGTGGAAGGGATGGAGAATGGGAGAGGAAGAAAGAGCAGAAGAATAAGGAAAGTGTGGGGGCGCTTTTGTTGCAGCAATGCATGTTTCTGACAAACCTTGGCCTTTGCTGACATTACAGAAATAATCTCCTGTCTATCCTTCTTCCGAACCCTCCATCTGGTTCCACCTGGAGAGAAAGAGAAAAAGAAAGAGAGAGGAATGTCAGATCAAGAACAAGGCTTCACACAGTCCGCTTTCCTCCTCCCAGCATTCCCTTTGAAAAGGGTAACATAAACTAAAGGCACAACATGCGGGCCAAATGATGTCTATACATTCACAGTTGTTCAGATACTGTAAAAAAAACATTCCCGCGGGCCCCCGAGTGGCCCGACGTGTCACACATATCACGTCCTCAGTTCACGAGGACAATGTTTTTGTTGCTGCCTCAGTAAAAGACCAGTGTTTGCTGCCAGCTTGCGTGGCTAGTGTCGGCTTGTCTGTTCATACATCCATGCAAACAGCCACAGTCCGGCAACAAAAGGCAGCATCTGAGATATACTCGTCAAAGGCATTCTACGGGGTTATTCCTGTGGCAGAGGTACAAGCAGGGGGAACCAGGCATGGCGAGAGCACTTCACGGAGGTCCCAGACAAAAACCGCAGAGATGCAGGACAGGTGATAAGAAATGTCACGGATGCAGATGTTTATATATAGTACGTGCAGTGCGGAGGATTGCGCCGGCTGCGGAGCGCCCCCAGCATGAGGTCATGAGGTTGTCCTTCACTGTAGGAATCGTAGGTGTATCTCACGTAGAGTTCAACAACAAAAAAAGTATTGTTCTAAAGCTAGAAGGGAAGTCAGGAGATCACCAAGTCATTAACTCAGCTCATCTTGTAGGTTTTTTTACATATTTCACGGGTAAAGTGAAAACTTTTATCCGCTGGTGGTTGGCAGGAATGACAAGAGAATTATAAAAGTTTTTAGGATTCATCCACTAGGAACTACAGAAGTCTGCTTTTGAGATATGTCAATGAGACTTTGACGAGTGACCTTTGACCCATAAATTCATCAAATGATCAGGTCATCCTCAAGTGGACATTTGCGCCAAATTGGAAGAAATTCCTTCAAGGTGCTCCTTCACATTTTTTTAGCTCATGAGTTGAGTTATTAGTAGCGATGCGTCTTGTGAGGTCACAGAGACCTTTTGACCGCTAAATCTAAAACAGTTCGTCCTTGAGTCCAAGTCAGCTTTTATGCCAAATCTGAAGAAAAGTCTGTCCAGTTCCTGAGAAATCGTGATCTCGAAAATGAGCCATACAACCAGGAAATCTACTGCCTCTGGTCCTGGCATGGTTTCAAAAAAATAATTATAGTTCAGACAAAAAAAAAAAAAAACCTGAATAAATACTGTTTAGTATTGCACTGACATTGAATGTTCGCCCTTCACTCATACAAACTGTTGTTGTTGTTTTTTTGTCTGTCTTGTCAGCGTTCTTGTCTTTCATAATTTTTCTTCTAAAACTTTCTTTCTGACTTCTGTTTTTCTATGACTTTTGTCAGCTCGATTTATCAGCTCAGCATCTGACTTGTTGAAATCAGACATCATCATTTTTTTTGACACCACATTCTGCCCACAGTTACCTCCAGCATCTTTGAAACCACATCTGTCATCTCTTTGTGTAACCTTGGCACTGAACTGCGGCACCACGGCACACACACACACACACACACACACACACACACTGTATCGTATTCGAGCGCGTACCGTTCACGTATCTGCAGATCTCACTGATAGCGCGCCGTGTTTATTTAACAATCAAAAACAATCCTGGCAGTTCTGTCTGTGCAACGAGATGGAAGACTGACAAAAGGTTACGGATCACGGACCACGATAAGACCTGTTGATGCAATTATACAATCCTGCATGTTCCAGCTGTGAGGATCCAGTCCGGGCAAAGCGAAGTTGCAGACACTGAGGGGTTTGGAGAAGGAACAAGAGGATGTGGTGGGACAATCTGAGCATTATTCAGACTGACAGAGGGAATACACGCCGCTGCTGCAACCTAAAGCTGCAACTGTGCTGGCTCCTCTCCTCATCTCTCCATCTCCCTCTGTTTCTGACTTGTCTTGAAACGTCAGGCTGAGGCGGGACAGGGGAGATATTCACCGGAGAGGTGCCATTCTGAGTCCCTAATACCACAGCTGGGAATGTTTAGCCCCTTATAGATCAACTAGCTGGGAGTCTACGTTGGGCCTGTCTGCTGGTTCATTTCAGCGCAGCACTCTGGAGCTGTTTACAGCCCGACGCCTCCAGCCTTTCGGGAGACGATGTGGGTGGGGGGAGTATAGAGGGGTGGAGAGAGGAGGAAGAAGAGAAGGAGCAGGACACTGGTCCTGAGGAGCCCCAGACTGACACAAGCCTGCTGATGGACTGTGTGAATGTGTGTGTCTACACTTTCAGATCCAACACCGTATGTGTGTGTGTGTGTGTGTGTGTTCCTATGTGTATTTAGAAAGCAGAGCATGTGTTTCTTCCTCGTTTGGCTGATTAAAGCCTTCGGTTTGTCCATCAGACTGCATGTCTGCAGCAGGAGAGCGGAGTTCTTGTCACCTTCCATTTACATTGTTGGTCCTCTGCACTCCAGTTGTTGTTCACAGTTAGTTAAGTGGGTAAGCTCCCCAGAAGCAAGAACAACCCATAAATGTAGAGCCAGTTACCAGTACCAGAGCAACATTGAATTGCTGTCACAAATACTGTGTAGGTGCTTGGAAATGTGGATGTGGAAGTCTTCATCTTACAACCATCAAAACACATCAATAACTGGTCGATTCTGACTTACGACCAGAATCTAATAATTTTACTATAGAAGATTATACAATTAAAAGAAATTTTCTGGGAGAATAACTCAGCTACAGCTAAAAAGCTGAATTAAAAACCAAGCGGCATAAATAAACCTAGACTTTCTGGATGTGAGTGCCCAAACAAAGTGTGCTGTATCTCTATCTCTATTTTTACGTGACGTCTGTGATTAATAATCAACCTGAAACACATAAAATTAAGGGTTTTTACAACTTGTACATCTGTCACACATTTGGCTAAGAGCCTTAAAACGCTCCAGCTTTCTGAACTTCCCCGTGCTCCCTGCATTAGCAAGTCAGTATAAATAAAACAGTGATTTCCTGCCTATTACTCACAAAGATGTTATAGTTTTATTAGTATTGCTATTTCCAAGAGAGGACCATAACATCAATGTGTTCAGTGATCTATGTGCCTACTGTATACTATTACATCCTCAGACCTGAGCTTTGTCCACGGAGCCTCCATAAACTCTCACTTTGTTAAAAAAAAAAAAAAAAAAAACTCCAATCTCCAAGCTCTCTGGTGTTTCGTCTGCTTGGAAAAACCAAAGTTCTCCGATAATGACCTCCTATTAGAGACTGCTACGTGCGCGTGCTCGTACGTAAAATGGTCTGACCTCCAGCTTTAACCTGTCACTACCGTGGTGCCTGATTGCGGGAGCGAGGAGAAAAACAAGAGAACAGTAAATCACCGCTGGCTCAATAAAAGACACCTGCGGTGTAAGAGGAGATGCAGGAGAGGGAGGCTGAACACCAGGAGAGCCGCCTGATCACTACCAGACACAGAGAAACCTGGGGAGGTCCCACAACACGTATCATGGTGATATCTGCCTGTGCCCCAAAGCTCTGCATATATGCATCCAGACCGTGTGAAAACTGGTTTTGGGACTTGACTTTTTTCATTACTGTGACCTTCAAGAAACTTCATTTTCAAATGTGTGATTTAGACAAATAGAAATAGACTTTATTTAACATTTTTAGACAATAAAATGATGGCCAAGAGCTACGCTGCACTAAACTTTGTTTTGATTCTCATCTTCTGATTTAAAGATTCATACACAGGTTTAAGTCTATTATTCTCTTGTTAAGTGTGCTTTCTTCCTCTTTGCAACTAAACCAATTTCACTCTTCAGCAGTTAAGCTGTTACAGTTACAGCATGTCTTAACTATGTGAGGCTGGCCACAGAGTCAAAGGAGGAAAAAGCAAGAGGAGGAGCGATGAAGAGAATAATAATAAAATAACAAGATAAGAGAAAGGAGAATTAAAAATAGAGACTGGGTTACCGTCCAGGGAAAAGAAAAATGGGAAAAAGATAATTAAACCACTGCATGGGAGATAAGGGTGAACACGGGGTAGTGAGGGAATGACAAAGTGAGAGTGCAGAAAGGCAGCGAGGACTGAAGCCCGGTCAGTCTGTAATCCCATAATCCCTGGCAGCCAGGCAGGATGTAATTGCTCGTTAGTGCCAGTTTCCACTCTGAGGCCTGTCACTGCTGGAAAACCACAGACCGCCGCCAAAATGAGAAACAGATAGCAGGTCCCATGCCTCGGTTCAGATACGCGGCTAGGGCCCCAACCCAACCCCAACCCCACCGCCACCGCCGCCTAAAACACACACATATGTGCACACACACTCCGTGTCTAATCCTTTCTCGGCCACAGAAACATGAGATAGGCCATATTTTTTGTTAATTCCTAACACAGTTTCAGCCCACACACGGGGGAGGGGGGCCTTCATCAGAGGTGTGGACACTACAGCGCCTGGAGGAGGATGGCGAGGAGAGGAGTGAATCTGTGTGACCTCACTGCCTTTCTCTCATCGCTTTTCATTAACTGACTAACAACATCTGTAGAGTCTTTTGGACGGTAAAGCTGGACACAGAGAGACACAGGGGAGGCTGGATAATCTGCTACGGGCAGGGTGACTGGCTGTGAACAACGTGAGCCAGACAGGGATGGGTTTAATTGCTGGAAATGGCCACAATTAAGATGGATGAGACAGGTGCTGTTCACTACATTTTTAATCCTGAAAAAATCGATGGTGGACTGTGTAACATTTGCTGGTTCCACGTAACTGTTGTATTTAACACCTAAACTGACGCTTTAATTGACATATTCACGTAAATGATTGACGTGTGATGTGGAAGAGATTGTTTACTCTCATCAGCCTCGTGTTCAGCCACCGCAGGAAACTGTTTTTGGGGGTTAAACCTCAAACTGAACCTCAGCACCAAACAACGACTTTATGAACGTTGAAGAGCTAGCTAAAGAGCTAATGAGGAGAAAACAGAGTCTGATTGAATATTGTGTGTTCATCAGTGTTCATCAGTTGCACGGAAGCTATATTTGCAGTCTCTCTAAGATATTCGCCACATGACTTTATAACATGACAGACAATGAGGTGTTTTCAGCTTGTTTTCCCCCAGGTAGCAACAAAAAAGCGTTAAATTACATATTCATTATTATACAGTGAATTATCTGCTTGTGCCCTGGCTAACTAGCTACACATCATGGAGAACAGTACTTCTTTCAAGCTTGATGCGCAAGGCTAAACAGCACAACCTGGAGCTCATTAAAAAGTACCTATTAGAGGTAAACTTATTGGCTGCCTCATGGTACACCTGACTGATAAGTGATTTACTCCACTGGCCCCGCAGTTTCCTCTCCACACCAAAGAGAGAAGCTCAGAAGACACATGTCTAATGATTCTGTGGTGAGATAAATGAAGCACTTTTACAGGAGAACCATGTGTTTGAAGTGTAACCGTTCTGGATTAACGCCCTTACACGTTCAGCTCCAGGGATGCCAAAAGAAGAGTAACTGCAGGTCATAAAAGCGCTGGGATCAGTGGGTCACAACAAGCACGATAAAATGCATTTTTCCATGGGTCATAAAAGCTTCACCCATGATCGGCACATTAACCTCGAGCTGCAGGCCTGACGGCATCATTACGGCGGACGGAGAACCACCAAAACCGCCTGCCTCCACTAATGGAAGCAGAAAGCTGAGGCTGTAACAGCAGTTCACAGCAGAGGAAATGAACAGGTATATATACGGGAACTAAGCAGGCATTCTGCAACCAAGCCAAGTTGGGAGCATAACAACGCCACAGGCATCTAGAAATATAATTTGTAAATAAACAACATCTGAGTTTTGGCACACAGTGTGTTGATTTAGCTGCTCATATATCCAGGCAACAGGTTTCAAGCATGCAAATTAAGCTCTTCCGTTTGTGACTACATATTTCCGTGTGCCTTAATGTCTGATACATTTGTCACATAATAGTGTTTACTGTTGTGATGGGCACACTACCAACTCCTGCCAGGATTTCTGACTCCTCTGACTTTGTGTTTGGTTCAATTAATCTGTCAGTAACATTTCATTAGGAGAAAAAAAGAAAAAAGAAAAGAAAAGTGAAACTAGTCACTAAGTAACCCAGTGGTTTCCTGGTAATGCGTAAATGGCACTTAATTTAAAAAATTAAAAACGATTTGGGTTAAAACGGGTTTTATTTTTGCATGTTTGCAAATGCTCTGATATTAACCAAAGTGAGTGTTGATCTCTGAACAATGGCACTACTAAACATGAAAAATAATAATAGAGCTTTTTGCAAACTGACAATTCCATTTGGAAGTAAAACCAAAAGCGTCTTAGCTTCATTTCCTGAGGGGCTGCACCTCTCCTATTAGGTTCACTCTCACTGCTCTCTTGGCCTTGTTTTAAGACACAGACAGCAGCTGTTTTCACCACAAACACTATGATAAGCCCCCTGTACTCTCTGCCAATCACCATACAGCAGAGAAAGTTAGCATCTAGCAGGTAACTGACTGAGGTAGCTCCTGAACGCCCCTTATGAGATGGTGGAGACCAAAACTGAATTAAAAGAAGAGTGAATGCTGGATTTTTGATTTAGACACAAACATGACTGATTCCTCACACCTGTTGTATGTTCAGTTTACATCTGCATTTACAACATGCTGCTGCAAAGGAATCAGTCAACCCAGTGCTGCTCTATAACCTTCATCATGACCATCAGACTGCTTGTGTTTGATGCCGTTTTAGAAATTACAGTGTTCCTAAATCTCAGCATCTGTAAGTACACTGTTAAAACTACTGATATAAAAGCAAAGCACCCGTCTTAGAAGTTGCAAACTTGCAAAGCAACGAGAGAAGGTGATTTCTAGTAAAGTAAGGAAGTGTAATGAACCAGCAAGGATTTTCCACAACAGCTGTAGCTTCCACAATGTACAACAGCCTCAAGACAAGATTAAGCGTGCAGGGTCACTGGAAAGTTTAGCTAACGTGCAGTTAGCACTAATTACCCATACAGAAACATACAATGCTATGGACTTAGCGTCTTGTGACCCGATCAGGTAAATTAGAGGGGACACTGTCATCCACTGCGCAAGGTCCGTTTTCCCATGAGCGCTGACATTAAGCCTCCTAATGTGACACATCTGTGTCCTCACCGTCTCGCTTCCCTTCACTCTGTTTCTCGCTATGGCTGTTTCCCAGCGTCCCTGACCCTAATAACCCAAATTCCAGCCTGATTAAGTTGGTTTTAAAAGGAAGCCACACAGAGAGCGGTTGGGTGAGCCTCACCTTAAATGGGAACACATTTTAGCTATGCTGGAGCGATGATCAGAGGGTAGGATTTCACTTTCCGGTGTTTGTGGGGACGGTTAAAAGACCGCAGAGAGAACAGATGGGGATAATGGGGAGGGATAAGGAGCAATAGATAGGAAACACACACACTTAGCACAGGGCTGCTTATTATCTGCCAAACACATTGTGTAAAACTCATATTTCCACTAAACACAGGTTCACACACACATGCAAACACACTGAAATTCCCTCTCTCCTGACCCCAACCCCAAACCCTCACAACCTTTTCATGCTCCCGTCTCGTGTTGTTTTTTTTCTCCAAATTAAGCTCGCACTGAGCCTGAAAGTAGCACTCCCACAAGTGGCCATCAGTGACACACGCATACACACCCCCCCCCTTGTCATTATTAGTGTGTCTTGTGTCTGGGTGAACCAGCACTCTCCAAAGTGTTTCCGTGTCGCCCGCTCGCGCCCCAGACTGGCTGGGTTTAATGACCTGGCCTGATAGTTCAAAGCAGCCCTCAGACGCTATGATTAATGAATCTGACCTGCTAATTTCAGAAGAATACAGCTTATTGTATCAAAAAGCGCTCTCACAGACACAAATGCCGCACCGGGCTAGTTAACATTCTTCTGTATTTTGAGAAAAAGTTGTTTTAAAGAGGGAGATTTTCCGATAAGGACAGGAGTTAGCTTTATGTTTCATCAGCGGCTCCGAAAGTATTAACCGCTGCTTTGTTCTAAATAATTTAAGCTGTTTGAACTTGAAGAAGTCAAAGTGCTGAACAACAACAAAACAATTCAAGATCAGAGAAGGGAACAATTCCCCTTGCGCACTTACACAAGATTGTCCAGCGCTACAAAAGCAAAGACCCAGAAAACAGAAGTAGCATGGGAAGCATTTGTCTGTAGGAATACATCTAACAAATTGAAATTCCTTTTTGTCAGATCATGCCTCCTTCAATTTGGCCTGAAGGAATCACTGTGGTTCGTTGCATACTCTAAGCACTTCCAGATTGGAGTTGCCCTGTGGCACTTCAGGTTGCATAATCAATCTCTCTCACCGCACTCTCTCCATTAGCGCTGGGACAAAACAGCCAGAGTAACGTTACACACCGACGCTGAGATGCAGCTGAAGACAAGGCTCCCTGCACAGAGCACACATCCATCTTTTACGGACAGAGTTTCATTCATCTGAAAAGATTGGGCCCTAGCTTTAATGTTGAGGTGATACTGCACCAGAGTTGCTGAGTAATGACTAAAAACGCTTTAATCTGTTCCCTGTAGTTTTGCAGCCCGTCACTGTGTTTAATGATGCTTTGTGCCAAGTGAGCAATCAGCATTTCATGCATTTACTGTAAGTCTCTTCCAACTTTCTGTTTGTGTCTGGAGTCAGCTCTTTCTCTAGCAACAAATAAAGTGATAAAACAAGTCTCTGGCCTTTATCTCGGCCTTTTAATGTCTCTAAACTATCTCTATAAAGAGTTGTAGGGCTGTTCCCGAATATTTATAGCACTATCCATTATGAGATTAAGGAATTATGCATTATGTTGAACTTGGTTACAGGACTACATAGGCAACAGAAAAATAACAGACATTAAAACCAGTATAACAGCTTTATGATTTGTTCAGATGAAAACGTAGAAAATCCCATAACAGACATACTTACTGAACACATTCAAATCAAGTTGAGGCCAATTCATAGTAGTAGCATTTTACGCTAGGCAGTTTATGCTAACCAGAGTAAACAAAGAAAAGAAACTACAAACATATACATTCTTGCCAATTAAATAATATTTTTTGAACCTAATATTATTTTGATGTTTTTTGTGTTTTTAGTAAAGCACTATGTGTTTTAATGAAATAATACTGCATCAGAATCATGCTAGCTAGTTAGCTAGCTAGTTCTAAATGGAAACATATCAGCAGTATGTTCCCAGAGCCCTACGATCCCAAGATAAATTTGATGAAAACACACTCCAACTGTGTCTGGGTCAACTTCGAGTTTGGAGATGTGTATGTTCGGCTCTAATCTGACATGACAGATTGTATTTGAGAGTCTGGCTGGTTCTGTTGATATACAGTAATTTTAGCCAAAACTGACACAGACTCTTGTTCTGTTCGGGTTTCCTCTCAGTCGTACAGAAGTGCTGGGGAACAGAACATCCCTTTGACGAGTTCCCACGACAGCCCGTGTGTCATGTTAAGCCACTACAGAACTGGACAACATGTTTTTCAAGTTCCCTTTTTGTGCTGTATAGAGCCGTGTAACATAGGAGCCTTTGTCACGTTCCCATTATCTGCTATGTTAAATCTAGGGAACACTGGAATGACTCCACTGTGACACTAACGGGGAGGAGCTAACTTAGAAACAAACGTGTAATTTGCAATCATTTAAAAATGTAATTTTATGTACAGCAGTTGAATTTAATACACATATGCAGCATCGGAGGTAGTTGAAAGATCTTGGGGCGAAATGTGAACATTTATTTTAGCTGCTTTCACATTAGCTACTTTGTATTGCAAGATTATAAAAAATGAAGCAATTGGAAGCAAATGTTAAAACTGTACTTGGTTTGTGGTGTATTTTTGCAGGAGGTGGTTTGTAAGATTTTCTCTGTCAAAGAAATACCATTTTATGATTTGAGGATAATGTTGGTTTAGAGCTAAACAGAAGCCTGGGTTTTCAGGCCCATTAAATACCTTTTTTAATAAGTTGAAAAGTTGTTTAAGTCTGCTACAAAAAGTTGGCCCTGAAAATGATGAATGTGAGCAGATATAAATGATGAGAATCTGGTTTCTTCTTCGAAAGAAAGGTCAGCAGGAAAAAAAAAAAGCTAAATATTGGCTGAATTTGTTCTGACTTTCAGCTGTTTCTCTGCCTCCGTCTCCTTGGTTGTCAGGTGAAGTGGATGTTCTGTTTTCCTTGGCAAATCTGATGAGAAAGATGCAATCTTCCTTTCTAAAAATGAAGTTATTATCTCCAATATGTCCTACAGTATTAAATTAAATACATGAAAGTAATATTTGAAGTATCAGACTCTGCAGCTGGAAGCTTAGTGAGTAATGAAGACCACTGGGAGAGGAAGACAAACAGTGTCATAGCTTGTTTGCAGCCTCAGCTGCTCCAAATCTATTTGTGAGGAAGGCTCTTTGTGTAGGATTGGGAATTATGATATGACATTTTAACTGCAAGGCTCTCTGTGAGTCCGACTAGTGACACAAAACAGCATCTGAGCAAGTAAGAGTTAAACCCATAACACAAGCAAACAGCACGCTGACTCTCGTAAAACCACAAGCCAGTTAAAACAAACCAGACCACACATCGGCAGGCTGCTGGTAAAGAGAACATGCCAGCCCGCTGTACCTGACCCTCGGCGGGGCCGCCGACCCCGCGACCTTTGACTGGAGGAAGAGAAAGCTGTGGCAGCGTGACGGGGGAGTGTGAGATGCCTGGAGCGGAGGGAATACGCTCATGTTCGGCTTGAGATCAAACTGGGGTTTTTCAAACACCTAGAGTAAAGAAAAACAAGGCTGTTTCACGACATGTTTTCACACATTTTACAGGCATTTAGTGAGGGGTGCCTGTTGGAGATGTGCGACATGTCTCAGGTGATGGCAAAGCTCTCAGACACACACAGGGATTCATCAAGTGCGACGGCTTTGAGGAACAAACAAGAGATGAGGAGAGGGCTAAAACACCGGAGCACGATTCAAGTCTGAGAGACCTGACTCCCTCCAACTGATCCTGATCTGTGATTGTGTGTGACATTGTAAGTACATGGCTGTGTGAGTCAGCGGGTCACTGAGTCAGTGAACAAGTACGAAAGTTCAGCTACAAACGTATGAGTCAGAGAGACATCATCATCTAGTTTCTCTTACATCTATGAGCAGACAAATCTTGACAGTTGGGGATAGAACCCCCCCTGAGCTGAAACTGTGACTGCGATGAAGGAAAAAATGAAAAAACCTGCTGACAAATATCCTGAAGCAGCATCTCGGCCACAGACCTCAGAGGGCCGAAGCCATCAACAGTGTTTCAGCTGAGACTGAAAAGAAATGTGCTTGACTTCCAGGATGTCAAAACACCTGAAGCTTAAAAGACTTCAGCCTGCCCTGATCCCCTCAGAGGAGAGGAGGGAAACGTATGCCGTGTATGTGTGTGTCTGTGTGTGACCAGCACGTTGATATTTAGATTTGCAGCCCACCACAGAAGAGGGTCACACTGGAAGACTTCCTGACTGCCACCGTTTCCTCCTCAGCCAGAAGAACACACACATACATTCATATAATTTCACACTCCATTTGATTTAAAATAAAATTTCCCACAATGCACTGTTGCCTCATTGCACCTTGTAAACACATAAATCATAAAACCTCACTTCATAAACCACATGGAACAAGTACCTACACAGTCCTCCCCTCTGTCTGCTTTTCACAAACACCCACTATAAACCACAAATTAAGACCAACTCTCGGTCCAGGTCGCAGTGGCCTCGAGAGTAAGAAGGAGCCCCAAGCAGCTGGCAGGTGCGTGCGGGAGGGTTTAGTGCTCAGCAAAAAGCCACTGAAGTGAAAGGAATTCAAACATCAAACAATGTCAGTGTTGTCACAGCAAACATAAAGACAAGAGCCCGGGACTGCTTTCACAGCGACATTAACGCATACAAGACATCCAGCGCTGTTATTCCAAACTACTATGATATTCTCTCAAAACACCTTTTAGACAACTTTAGAGAATCTGAGAGTCGCCTTACCCGCTGGCCTGTGCGCATTCCGCTCCAAGTGCGCACCGGAGGGGACAGGATATGCGCTTCTTCCACGCTGGGCGCAGCTCATGTTTTTTGCTGTCCATACGCGGCGATGTGTCATGTCTCACAACGTGTTGTCACGGCTTCCAAGTGCTCAAAGCGGGCTGTCTCCTCTGAGGCTGAAACAAACATGAAGGATCCATCTAAAGGCGGCTCAGCTTCTACGCGAGAGGCGCCTCCTCCTCCTCCTTTGTACGCGGCCAAAATGCCCCTACTCTGGGCCGGTGTCCTGACACAGCTTCTTGCTCTGCACCCTGGACAAAAACAGACCAGATATTGAGAAGGGGCTAATAAAATTCAATATAAAATATATTGTAAATATAAAATAAGTATTTGAATGTCATTTGACAGTGCGTCAAATTTAACCACCGTATGAGACACTTTTAAAAACATTTCATTGCAATTTCTGTCTGAATTGAATTATCTTCCGCTTCTATCACCTTCTGCCTTGTTTAATGACATTTGGATTCTGAAATTAGGCTTCTGGAAGTAAGTGAAGTTACTAAAAGTATTTTTAGTTGTAAGATAAATCTATTCAGGGAGGAATACGAGACCAGATGACTTGTTTAGGTGGACATTTTGCAGGCGGTTTGGGATATCCAGGACGAGGAAAATAAACTTTACAGCTGACTCGTGGAGGCAGGGTGCACCCTATATAAAATTTAATTAGGCAGGAGTTTGTTTGCGGTGACATAAACAGCACACCCAGAGAGAGGGGGACATTCAGAAGTGTACGAAATGTTTGCCCTATATCTGCTACTTGCACCGCGTCTCTGACTCACGTCCAACCATCGTTTAATAAAATGAAGCCAGTTTTTCAGGCATGACTCTCCTCTACTTACCTCCAGTAACCTGTTCAGTCTTGCCTCCAAATAGTTCCTATGGTTAATCAGTAAATAACACCACGAGGGGAAAAAAAAATCTATCTCACAAATACGCTTTGCGTCTCTTTTTAAAGAAGTCGCTAGTTTATTTGAATGTCCCAGAAGAGACTGCGCGATCGCTCGGGGCAATTAAGAAACCAAAAAGAAGTCTTATTTTCTTCTTCCTTTGCGTGTCAGCTGGCTTAGAATCTGAAGTTCAAATTGAGAAACAAAAAACTGTCCGCCGAAATATCAAAATAAAAAGGTCCATGCGTCACAGCTTTACGCAGCTAAACTCCGCATCTCCAAGAAGGCTCGTCTCTTGAGTTTATAAAAAAAAAAAAACAAAAAAAACTCTTTTACTTTGGACTCCGGTATCCAATTATCAGAGACTGTCTCGCTCCTGTGTCTTCTCAGGAGTCTACTACACAGCTACTAAACAATGTCTACAATGCCCCGCAGGACAGGAGGCTGTGCGTAAAAACAGCGCGCCGCTCCGCCTGTCAGTGGGTTTGTGAAACCGGAGCGCGGTGGCGGCTGCACAAAGTGCTGCGAGTTTTCTTCCCCATCCACATGTCTCAGATATCTTTTTGTTCCTGCGCTGGGAGCAGCGAGGGAGGGAGGGAGGGAGGGAAGGAGAGAGAAGGGGAGCGATTGTCACACAGTATGGTCATGGAGGATTTCTGGAAAAAGAGCTCCAGTGGAAGAATCCCGGCAAGAGACATCTGTCCCTTAGTGTTTACACTTCCAGGCTGATAAATGTCGAGTGTTTCTATATTCCACTTGAAGGCGCACGCTCAGACAGTGCACACACATGGACACATAAAGATGCACTGTGAGAGGGTGGCTCCCTGGGCACATGTGGGACACCACCCCTCCTACACTGGATAACCCAGGTTTGTGGTCGTTTTGCGTCAGCTTGTAGTCATCTCCTGTGGTCTGTTCCTCTCCTGACCCTTTATGCTTGTGTGCAGTAGGCCCGTTCTATAGTATTTCCATGCACACACGCATGATTGAACGCAGCCACCTGTAGAACGTCATTCTGTACACACAGTGGCAGATGTTTGCCATGCTGATGCATGTATTTGTCCTGCCCTGGCCTCTTCAGCAGACTGTGTCACCTGCTGTCAAGTCTGAAAGATGGCAAAAAGGGAGTGAAGCCAGCAAGTGCCACACACCTGTAATCATTGCTCCACAAATCAAGCACCATTCCCTTTCCCTTTCCACCCAACATGTTTGTCCCATTCATCCTTGCCACCCCACTCCACTCCACCTACCCACCCACCGAAGCAGGGAAAGGCCCTGAAGGTGAGGCACTCCCTGCAGGGCAAACACCGAGGCCCGTCGAGCACAAAGGCTGGGTAAACAGCTCCTTAGCTTTCTTCTCCAGGCCCACTCTCCCTGCAGAGGCAGAGACAAATGCAGGGAGGATCCATGGTCTCTGCTAAGCCACTATTAATAGTAGCCACCATCAAGGCAACAATGCACACAGCTGAGTTGCCTGGCATGTAGGAATGTACCATCAGATAGTAAGGATGAGCTCAATAAGAGGCAAAGCAGAAGAAAGAGGTCAGCTAGGATCATAAAAGTCTATTATTTGTGGCTCGCTAAGCTCCAAATCAAAGGCGTCACAAAAAGTTTAGAACTGCTTTTTCAGTAGGCTATCGTCCACAACACTTGCTAGTTACACACACAGATCATTATCATCCACGTCAAAGTGACCTGGCTGCCAAATAATGCTCTCTTCTTAAAAACATGACATCATAAAGTGAGAGAAAATGTCCTCAGTGAAGTCAGCCACAGAGTAAACCAAGACAGCGAGCAGGTGGCAGAGTTTCCACAGCGGGCAACGCAAATTCAAGAAGTGTGTCTACATCATCCATCACTGTGAGCGATGCCGGTGAACTTGTTCGGCTTTGTAAAAGGGATTTGCAGCGTGACACTGTTTGTGCACCCGCAGTTAAACCCCATGCAAGCAAAACACACAGATATCTAAGGTGCACGCCGCACACACACACACACACACACACACACACACACACACACGGGATTAGTTGCAGACCTCCTCTCTGGCAAGCGAGGGGAACGTGACGGCTGTAGTGGAATTTTTCATTTCCTTGTAAGAATATAAAACTGAATTTACGAGGACATTTTTTTTTAACATCAAAATACAATTATTATTTTTTTTAAGTTCAATCATTTTTGTGTCCAGTGAGACTCAACTCTTTCTGATCCAAAAGGTTTTCTCTCTCTGAGGGATGTGCATATTGGTTTCCATGGATACAA
The DNA here is from genome assembly GCF_963514085.1 of Chelon labrosus. Taxonomy (NCBI): domain Eukaryota; kingdom Metazoa; phylum Chordata; class Actinopteri; order Mugiliformes; family Mugilidae; genus Chelon; species Chelon labrosus. Next base: position 9,790,810 of record NC_140342.1, read on the forward strand.
GGTGCAGGTTTGGGCCTCTGGAGCTCCTGAGTCCATCCAAGTTCAGGACCGGCTGTGAGAGAGGGTGGGCGGTTTGGGGTTTGGGTGGTGATGCTGGAGGGAGACAGACAGAGAAGAGAGTGGTTGCGATTTGCCAGATGTGATGTGAAGGAGAGCTAAAGGTTATTTCTTTTATTCCCTCCAAGGTTTCTCTGGTTTCTTCTGGAGGCACAGGTCGCTGCCCTCACTGCCTGCCCTTCCTCTCCATCCAAAGGTGACCTTCTTTTCTTGGGCCTCTTCCAACTTCCAAGTTTGTTTTCACTTTTCAAGTGGGAACTCCCCTCGACCGGCGCACAACACGAGGCCCCCGGGCAAAATCTGCGGCGAGAAGTCAGTCTGTAGCTCCGGCAGCAAAACAGCGAACTCCATAACAACGTGTTTCCACATTAACTCAACAAGTGAACGTAACGGAGATAAATCTGCAGTCATTACGCTTCATCACAGCGTTTCAAAGCTGATCTCCTGCCGGCGTCCTCCAGATTTGTTGTCTCATTGTTTATACAAACAAATCATAAAGCAAAGCGTCCACATATGGCTCAGTGGAGGCTGTTACGAGGATGGATGGAGGCTGAGGAAAGTAAACAGCAGAGGCGCTACAGAAGTAAGCAGCGGTGAAACTTTAGACCTCGGCCCTATCTCAAGGAAGAGTAGCAGAAATGAAGAGCGGAATAACCAAAAATTGAAAGGCGACAATTAAGCCATATGTTAAGAGTTTGAAGACAGAGCAGCTCCGTGAGGCTGAGGAGCTCCTGAACACAGTAAAGCATGACAAAACCTCAGGGACTGCAAATGGCAAATGCTAGATTCTGTATAGAATGTATTTTCACACTCTCCTCGTCCTCCTTCACACAAAAGGCCCATTTTCAAGACCTACAGATGCACTTGACTTGTTCCTCATCTCTGCTTGTGTTTCTGTCTTAAATGTCAAATCTCTCATCTTCAGAACTCCTTGTTAAATTTATACTGAATATCCAGGAATAATCACTGCACAGTAAAAGTTCAGGAGCTGACAGGACTGGAAGAAATATTTCTCCATCAGTGCTACAGCAACATGTCAGGCCTGTAGGTGCGTCACATCCAGAGACAAAGGTAAAGTGACAACATGTGGGACACGGTGCCAAGAAGGGAATGTTGTTTTCCCTCATCTCAGCTGACCCGTCATTAAGTAAACAGAAGAAAAAAACTGGATGTCTGAAAGGGTGTTTTCGCTCCCCTTTCCAACTCTCTTTTACGAGGAGTTTAAATTTCAGGCCCGGAGGTCGTGGCCTCTCCGTTCCAACCCCGCAGAGAGGAGGTGGGGCGGGGGGAACCTGTCGCTGAGAATAAAAGGCCCGCCGGCTGAAGAGGTGCAGGCGCGCTCATACCCCTGTCTGCCGGACGAACAGGAACGGCCGCCTCCAGCCAGCCGGCCAGCCAGCTGCCTCGGGGAGATCCCAGGTGGCGTATATTCTCCTGCTGCGGGGAGCGAGCATCCGATCCCACCCTGAGGAGGTGAGGAAATCTGTGGAGTCGGAGTAGCCGGAGCCCGGTGGTTTTGGTGACCGGCGAGGCGTGACTTTGTGGGGGCTGAAAGTTTCTGGCACCCCATTAACAGCAGGATGGGACGGTCCAGAGGAGCTTTAAGGGCCCTCGGCGACTTGTCCTTTCACCCCACACCAGCACCGACTTACAGCAGCCCTACAGCTGGATGGCTTGCTCCTCTGGTTTATGGCGATGTTGCCGGGCGGTGAGAGTTTCAGGGCTGCAGCTGAATAGCCCCGTGTGTTTATTGTGTGCGTGCAACAAGTCTCAAATGGGTCCCTTGTGCCTTTTAGTGAAACAGGATCCTCATCAGCGTTGAGCAGGTGAAGAGAAAGAAATATACAACACAGAGATGGGAACAGAGCACAGAACAGAGAGGAGTCAGGAGTGGAGTTGGGAGAAGAGTGAGTCAGAGAGTGGGGCAGACATAAACACTCCAGAGAAAAGGAGAGTACATTAGGGAGGAAGTCCAGTCGATGGAGGATTGAAAAATGATTTCCCCTGGCTCTGCAGGTTGAAGATACAGAGTACAGAGCAGCAGAGGAAATCCCCTTCTCCACGCTGCTCCATCCCATCCCTCCTTCATCTTCACAGAGCTTCCTGCAGTTTGTAACCTCTGAAGCACACTGACACTACACTACCTGATGGGCGCTGCGTATCACGAGGCCCCCTCCACTGTAAGTATAGCAGACTGGGACACTTAAAGCCGCGCCATCTACAAAGAAGCCACCCGCTGTCACAGTGTGACAAAAGCAAGGATGAAAAGCAAAATGTGTCCACTGACATAAAACAGACAGTAGATTAAATACATCAAAAATATTTACTATATGTATATATATATATACTGGAAATACACAGTGTACAGAAACACGTATATACAATAAGACAAAAACAAAACAACAACTGATGAGCCGTTTGGGAAGAACATATCCTGATGCTCCACAGTAAACAACATGCACAGGCAAATATCCATTACAAATGTATTTATTGAATCCATTTATAGTTGTATATAAAAAAGAAACACTTTTGATCATGTACCACTGATGGCGATATGAACGATGAAAGCACATACATTCTGTTTCATTGTGAAATGGTTAGTACAAGGGGTGATTTGGGTCCAATCCATTTGAGCTCCTCCATCATTCCTTAAAATAATAATTAAAAACAAAAAAAAAAAAAAAAAAAAGAATGTCTGCTTAACCTGAAAGCTTTAAACCCATACTGGTGGTTTGGTGTGTTTTAGAGTTTAAATTGTCTTTATTTTGTATTATTAATGATGATTTCATGCAGAGACCTCCCTCCTCGCCTGTGGTGGTTTTTGTGTTTATGTCCGTGTTGTCGGGCGGTGAGAGTGTCAGCGCTGCAGCTGAATAGTCCTGTGTGTTTATTGTGTGTGCAACAAGTCTCAAATGGGTCCCTTGTGGCTTCCAGTGAAACAAGATCCACGTCAGCGTCGAGCAGGTGAAAAGAGAAGAAATACACGACAGGGATGGTAACAGAAGGAGAGGAGCGGAGTCTGGGACAAAAGAAAAGTTCAATTTGTAAAGCTTACGGGCCAAAACATACCAGATCACCAGTACGAGGGTTCAAGTCTTCCTCGAATGTAATTAAAGCGCATACAGTATGTGCATGAAATGGACTGGTCCCGAATCACAGAAATGAGGAGTCCTGTCCTAGGGCCAAGCTGACACACTGGATCAGCTGCAGTCGCTATCCTGTGTCACACTCCTGGTTACAGTTTTCAGGTGATGAGGTGTAAGGCACTGACAGCGCCTCGTGATAGCCACCCGTGATAGTGCAATGATCAGCTCTTCCCACTGCCTTTACGCTCAAAAGAAAAAAGTCCCACGCAGGACCTAGTTGTCCAAGAAATGTTCCTTTCCTTCATAACCAGCAGAAGCGTTCTGAAGGTAATTGTTGCTACATGATACCAGCAGCAACTGCGTAGACTAAGAAACAAGCAACAATAGTAGGTTACTGATTCAGAGTAATATGTTTCAGCATACGTGTGTAGAGTAAAGAAGAAGTAAAAACAGAAAAAAAATCAGAGAAAAAAAATGCATAAAGTTAAAGAAAAACAAAGAAAATTCCTCTTTTGGTAAAGCAAAATCTAAAATGCACCATCACTAGATAAAGCTGATTATCGCATTCATATGATAATACAACAAACATATGTAAAATTCTCAAAAAGTTTTTTTTTTAAGGTTGTAGAAAATAAAGAAGGAAAGTGTTCAATAGCGTAATAAAGAACTCTTCCAATGTTCAAATACTGTAAAGCATGTGGCAGAACCATCATGTGCAAAGTGCAAAGATCTGAAATCAGCGCATCTAACACCGACTTCAGACCGAGCTACTGTAAGCCACCGATTCTCTGAAACTTTACAAAATATCTGTTGTGTTTGATACAGAACATCAAGAAACAGAACATGTAAGAAAGTAACGGACGACGCATAAACCACAAAAATTCTGACATTTACCATTAAGCCGATCGAGACCAGAACGCTGCTTCTGCCACAAACTTGCAGGTGCAGTCTCAGAGGAAGCACATGTCTAAAAGTCTAAAACACAAATGCAAACTTTTGTCTGCAACAGTAAGCAGGCCCGCCTGTAGCCAAAATGCTGGGATTTTTGTAACAAAATAAATAATTAAAATTAACCCTAAAACAAAAATATATATATATTTATATTCTACAATCCAAGATTTCATCATTTACTGAAGAACAAGGAAACTCAGGAGCAGCAACAGGAGGCTGGTACAGGGATCCGACACGCGGTCCCTGATCGGGGCAGAGCGTGACGCTGCGCCGTTTGTCTGTGCTGCAGCCTCAAGGCTCACAGCTGATGAAGTGATGACAACAGTACCGTGTGCAGGAACGATACAGAGAGGAAGTAATGCGGTGTCCAAATTTTACTTCACTTTCCAGACAAAAATAAAGCCTTACAACACAAAATAATTTAGAGTGATGAGAATTAACACGCACCTTTGTCCCGATAGGTGCTCTCAGACTTATTTAGTGTAGAGAATCTTACAAGGCTGGATTCATGAATAACACAACAATATTTAGAGCTTAGAGCTGCATCTTTGCTGCTCTGGGCATTAGTGTCTCAAAGCAAGTGGCAGGTGACCTTCTATGGATGTCTTCTGGCTTGGACAGCGTTCATTCAGAGTTGAAGAATGAATGAAGGAATAAATAAATGAATGGACAGTTGACAGGTGGGGGAGGTGCTGCAGCTCGTAACAAAGCACAGTAAAAATCTTTGATATTTACACTGAGTAAAGTGAATACATTCAGGTAGCAAAAGGAGAGGGGGATGACCTCTCCCCTGTACGAGGTACGTTTGGCACTGCGAACACTAACGCCCATCCAAACACACTGTTACAGTTCATCCCTTTGTCTACTGTCCCGTCATCAGGTTGTCCCGAACTTCTCTGGGTCACCATGTCACCTCTGCTCATACTGTTCATTCCTGTGATACAGACGTATGAAGTGGTAAACGCTGAAGCTTTCCAGCGACTGTCTTTTAATAAGACAGGAACCAGGCAGACCCAGTCCACCCCATGCTTCCATCAGCAGGAGTCTTTGGTTCAGAAGGCACGCGTGTGCATCTCTCCACAGAAACCATCCTGTGTTTCTTTTATATAATCTCCTTCAATATAAAACAAAACAAACAAACAAAAAAGAAACGGCAGTGTGCAGGCCACCCGGATTCTAAGGGTTTCTCTTTTCTCCACAAGTCAGTCCATTTCCCATTTTTCTGTTTTTGCAGTCCTTAGGGAATGGCAGAGGGAGAGTGGGTGGGTGTAAACTCAGATACCGTTGGTCAGGTCTGTAATGACGTTGGCCCTCACCAGCTTGCGGAGGAACTCCTTCTCCTTGGCTATGTTATGTGTCCAAGACTGTGGAGAAACAGAGGAAGAAATAAATTAGGAGTTCTAGATGAAGAAGGAAGCTAACTGTGGTGACCATTTTAAATGCACCTCTTTCAAACACACTGCTGTATCCAGTGATCCACTAGTCCACTAATCTTTTTATATTCCCTGCATCTGTACGAGTGGGTGTTCAAATGTGTAAATATATGTAAAGCCACGCTTGGTCAGTTTTCCTCCCCGCTGTCCAGAGAGCTGATATGTAACCAGAGCCGGCGCTTCCTGTGTGGTGCTATGGGATGAACGGTCAAAGGGACGGCCAGAGAGCTAATAAAGGAGGCACAGGGTGGAGGAAGAAACATACAGGAGGGATTAGGAGGAGGAAGAAGTGGAGAGCTCCAGCAGGTTGGGCCCTTTAGGACTCTACTAAAGGAGCGTCTGGGTCAAACCTCCTGAGCCACCACAACCTCAGGGAACAATAAGCTACAGTTTTCGAGGCTCCTTTAGCCTTCAGTCTTTTAATCGAGCAGCAGGGAAAGAATATGATTGACAGCTGAGCCAGCGGGCTCACAAACACACGATGTACACAACTGGAGTGCAAGAATAAAGAATAAAATAATTTTGGTAGCAGCAGTGCTCAAAAAAATAAATACAACAGAGCATCTATATTTACAGTTAAGTTTTAAAATCGCTTGGTAGTAAATTAGCCAATACTTCTGAAAAATTCTATTAGTACTGTATTTTTCTCCAAGCGGCTGTTGCTTTGAGGGCTGTTCAAAAAAAAAACACCAACGTACAACGCAAGACATGTCCTGGTTTGACTGAGGAGAAGCAGGCTTTAGCTAAAAAGCTAATGTGGTTTGCAGCTGATAGTTTGTGGCTTGCAAATAAGGTGAATAAAAGAATGTAAGTGCCCAGACAGGAATATAAAGGAGAACATTTTGATTGGAGTGTGCACAGAAAGGCAGCGGCGTCATGAAGACAAAAACACAGATTCCTCCAGGTTTGTGTAGGGATTTTAACGCAATGCAAGTGAGTCAAAATTGAAGTAGGATTCAGTGCATATCTGCAGCAAAACAAGAGGCTGTTCACACATTAAACAGATGCAAAGTTAGCTTTAATTTGAAATCCTGCCTTTGGCTATCTTCCAAGTATAAAATGAAAGATTTAAGCGGCTCAGTCTCATTTCACGTCATTTCACATTCAAGTTGTAATTTCATCCATTCTTAATATAATCATTTTGATCACAGCAGCTTTAACCGACTGACATATCTGACGTTTTAATGTCAAAATCTCTACATTTACTGTGGAGATTTTAAGAATCCACCCAGATAGAAAACAATCTCTTCCTCCACAGCAGTGGAAGACTAGGAGGACGGTTTCACGGCTGTGTGGTTCCAGTACATCAAATAACCTCGGGGACTGGCAGTGGTTAAGTGTTCCAAACAAAAAAGCCCAAAGTATTCCCATTAATTAGCCATGTGTGGCTGATGATGACACTGTTGATGAAGATGATGATAATAAATGCCAAAGGTTCACTGGGAGTTTAGACAAAGGTTATCATCATACTGAGCTCATGGTTTACACACGTCAGCACGTGGGGTGACATCTCTGACTCCACTGGGCTTCAGTGTAAACACCGAGACGAAGACTTGACTGATGGAGCAGAGCGAGATCGGTCAAGAGAGCGTTTAGAAAACCGTTGTTGCTGCAGTGCCAGATGAAAGATCAGCGTGGCTTCGATCGACAGAAATATAAGACTGTTTTAGATAACTTGAGGTTTTGTGTTTTACTACATAACTTTTAATTATTTTTATTGGAGCTTTACTTGCATGCTTGGACTGATGTTGTCATTCAACATTTATTGACAAAAAGGCTTCTGATATGATACCACTGCATGAACATGATACATGAATAACACACTTCACCAAAGTTAAGTGGAATATAAAGCTACATGAAAATCCTTGCGCATATATGTGAATGTCCTGACTATTTAAAGACCGGCATCAGCATCCAACAAGCATATTTTCGCTGATGGTCTAATAACCACATAGAAAATGTGTTTTATCACATGTATAACACACTCCAGATGTTTACTTTCCATCTTCATATATTTAACCGCACCAAAGAGGAGTTGTCATAAGGCAAAAGGGTGCCGTATTTGTTGAACTCCAGCTAAATTCCTCGATGAATATTACCATCAGGCCAAATAGTAAACGCTTTGTAGTGAATGCATATTGGCTGTAGGCCAGTTCAAATCCCCTCTTGCCCTCCTTCACAGGAGTGGTGGTCGCTGCTAATCAAACACTACAGTTATTTGTTTCTTCAGTTATTCTTCGGAGGCCGGGGCCGGCAGGGAGAAGCCAGAATATATTGTTCTCATTAGCACTGAAACTAAACTCGTACCATTCTTCTTCTGAGAGTGTGCACTGGTCATTCGATAACTGTAGTGAAATAAGCGCTCATGTTCAAACACCCACGTCTTTAATGGCGGACATCTTGATGGCCTCGTAGTAGTGCAGAGGTGCGTGTGGCGTGTTCATGTCGTAGCCGAAACCAGCCACCGCCACCTCGTCACAGTTGTGAAGTGCCATCGTTATAGCAACTGTACCTAAAGTTGGAATGTTCTGCAACAGGAACAGAGACACGGTTATAACACACACACACAGACCAAGTCATCTTATGACTGATAAAGAAGATGAATTAAAACATGCAGGATTTTGACTGAATATATTAATCACTGCTTCAGAGACAGATGCCCCCTGTCACTCATGTATTTACTTCCAACCCTCCTTTATACTTCTGTCTTTGTTCTTCTCCACTGCTGCTAACCGACTTTGAGCACTTGGTGATTAACTATTACCTTTAAGACGCGACCCCTGCAGACCCCTGCTATGACACACTGATCTACAGGGCTGAGCCATGCTTCCTAAATGCCCTGGGCTGCAGGAGATCTGGGGGGTATAGGGGCTGTGTGTGTATGTGAATGTGGACGTTGCAGAACAAGGGAGCTGGAAAAAGAGCGGGTGCAGAAGAAAGAGTGGATGGAGGCCCCATTTAAATCATTACCCTGATTTGAAGCCCTCGGGGTAGGTGGAGCTGAACCAGCAGCTGGCCAACCCCCTACTGCGTACTCTAATACAGATTATTTTACACACATGCACCCACGCACTCCCAACATAAACACTGGTATAACAAATAGGCCTCCTCATTAATTTCCATGTACATAAACATACACTGCGACAGTCAGAAGAAAAACAGTAAAGTGTTCCAGGGAAAGAATGTGCCAAATCATACAACTCTGCAACATGTATTGTATTAGACAGCAAACAGCCAGACACGAACACAAATGTTCACACACAAATCACCACGCACTCACTCGCTCTCTTATACACACGCACACATAGATAGACACACACACACACGCCACCAGATGCCCACATGTTCAACACATGTTGCAGGTTTGAGTTCATGCAGGGGTGTTCTGGTGGCCCCAGTTAGGTTGATACACTCCCCATGTCCCCTCCAATTCTCTAACAATATTCCCGCTGCACATACCAACAGCACACACAAACAGCGCGTGCATACACAACTGCGTCATACATGCACACTAGTATTTAATGTTGAACGCTCTGGGAGGTTTGTACATTTGCTGCTCTGTGCCGTTTCGTGGCCACCAACTAAAATGTCTTCACTTTATTTCCACAACAAAATATCCTCTGTTACATCGCGTCTCCTGAGGGAGATCAGACATGATTCGAGAACCAAATACATTCAGTTTGGCCGGGGTGGCAACTGTGACAAATTATTAGGCATATCTTAATGTTATCTCTTCATGTTCAAACTTTCTCCCTCTCTGTTTATTGAATGCAGATTGTGAGGGGAACAACCAGCGATTTAAGAGCTGAAGAGCAGGTCGTTTAAATCTACCTTGACATTAATGAATTCTATGGCCATTTAAACAACGGTCCCCTAATTAAAGCCTCCGTTACGTGAGTGAATAATATTCCTCATAATAATAAAAGGGAAGTCCTTGAATGAATCCAGAAGCGGTGCATTATGTAATATTTTTTTTCCCTCAGTTATTAAAAAAAAAAAGAGAGAGACTATCGTGCATGCAGGGCACAGTGTAGTGGGAATGGTAATGATTAAGTTCAGAAACCAATGTCTTAATGTCAAATGTTGGGATTATGCCTTCTTTCATATTTTTCTTTACTTTCAAGATATTTGGCTCTTATTTGCTCATTAAAGAAATTAAATTTGACTTTATGTCTGATTACTTATTTCCTTGAAAATGTGAATATTCTCAGCAAATGTATGAAAAGTCAGTGCAATGTTAAAGGGCCGTTCTAATAAGTGACTTATAAGTCCCTTCAGACAGAGTGCTCGTCATGCTGCAAAGTCTGGTAAATAATGAGGTTGTGAATGTGTCTCTGTGTGTCTTACCCCTCTGCCCATCTGACCGTTGTTTAAGGGCAGGCCCATGAACTGGAAAGCAGCCTCCTGGATGAAGTAAGGGTTGAGGATTCTCATCTCGGTTGGCTCCCGAGGCACATAGTGAGCCACAGACTTCCAAAAGCCCTCTGTGCCCCTCTGAGGAAAGACAAACGGAAAGATGCACATTAGTCATTATTAAAATGAAAAGTGGTCACTTTTATCCCTGGAAGATAAGTTGTATTTCTGACTATAAATCACAAAGTGACACATGAGGACGTGTCTGCTGTGGACGGCCATCTGACGTTTCCCAACCAGACTTCAAAGAGAGATTATCCTCTGCAACACTGACATAAAACACAGAAGCCCACCAGAAGCCAGACTCTTTCTTCCTCTGATTAGGGAAACGGCCTATGGGCCTTAATGGATGAAGTAAGGGGTAAAGGGGCTCGCAAGACATCAGTAATTACGACTCATCAGAAGGCGAGTCTAACAGTAACGCCCTTCTAGACGTTATATAGAGAAGAGACACTCATGGGAAATTCTGGTAAATGGGATAAACTCTTACAGAAGCTAAACATTTGGAATTACATTTACTTGGCTCCATTTAAGACACAAACTGACGTTAACACACGGTGTACTACTTTATAATGAGAATGAAAATCCAAGAATCTGCAGATGACGTCTATGTTACTTCACAAACTCTTGACGAAAAGCGCAGAATGACATGAAGACGAGGCTTATGAAGATAATGTAACTTTATGAAGTATTTACAGCACATATACTCTGGAGCAGGATCTTCTCCATTGTTTTCCCAAATCAATGACTTTCATATCAGGACAGAAGTTGTGCATTTCTAAATTGTATCAAGTCTACATGAATCAGTTTTTCCGATGTGCAGCTCCAGCTCCAAAACTGTACCCCTAGCCAACATCTGTGGTTAAACATGACATTACAAAGGAAATGGCTCAAATCACACTTTGACCTGAGGGTGTTCTTTGAGACCTCAGGTCTTTTTACACAAGGCAATCACCATCAGTCGCTAGGACAACCTGTCAGGCCAGCACCGCATCTGAATAAATTATATAGCTAATGAAATGCACTTGTTGTAGTCTGTCAGCCAGAACAGACACTGGATATAAGAAAACTGAGACACTGACAAAAGGCTGCCCCGGAAAAAGGCTCAACATGATGAAAGTAAATACCTAACTCTAACAAACTAATTGACCCGATCTACAGAATAAGTTTGAGCATCCAACTAAATGAACATGAAGCAAACTAAAAGTGTGCGATTGACCTGCCTGGCAGTGTGACTTCCTAAAAGAATCCAACAGGGTCAGCAGATGTAAATGGGAATCACCTGTTCAAATAGCCAAGCACCCGCCCGGCCTCCTTTGATACAGCCATGCACGACTCTGTGTGTTTGTGTGCGTCTTTCTCTGTGTGTTGGCAGAGGCAGTAGCAACAAGTCCGCTGGCTTTGTGGATTCAACAGCAGCGGCTCTTTTTGAACGTGGGCCCGGCTCTGTGCCTTCTGCAAGCTGCAACAGGAACAGCAGCTCATCTCTCCTGTCAACACAGCTTGTGTTTGCCAGGAATCTATTTAGCGGCGCTGTTTGGATGTGTGCACGTCTGTGTACGCTGAATAAAGAGAGTGATGCATTTTCTCTTTATTCTAGGAAGGAGAGTAGCTAATGACACAAAAAAACACACACCCCCTCGCTATACACAGCAACGACCTGACATGTACATAGACACAAATGTCACAGGGTGGGGATCTCTTTGAAGATCTTCATACAAGTACAGGTGGCTTTGAGAAATGTATGAGCAATTAGTATGTAAGGATTGAGGACGCTTAGGAAGGAGGAGGTTGTGGGTGCTGTTGACTTTAGGAATGTGGAAAGTTGCTTAGATTAAAAGAACTAAATCAACACCAGGATGACCAGGGAAAGTTAACACCCCACCCTCCACGGCTCTCAAACTATTCCATGTAAAATGACAGCAATGATAAAATGTATTTAGCAGTGTCTGCTGGGTGTGACTTTTAAACTGTGCGTCTTTGGCATAAGGTGAGTTTCAATAAGATTTAACTTAGCCTTATTTGGGTGAATAAAGGTTAAAATAAGTACTTAAATAAGTGTTTGAAAGGGTGCACTATCAATGGGAACACGGTAAAATTGGCACTTTAAGCTCCTGCAAATAGCCTCAAGGGAACAGGATGTGGCTTCCACTGTGGACTGACCGCTAACCCCTGTGTGAGTGCATATTAGTTTGTCAAGACAAATCGCTGCACCGCTTGCATCTGAACACGGACAGAACAGAACAGGAAGCTGTGGAGTGGTCCTACACCACTTACTCAACAAGGCCTGACACACACACGCTCTAAGGTGCACAGAGGTGAGTAGCTTTGGCTGGTTGGGCTGTCGCTGGGCTGTGGTCAGAGAGGAAATGACTGTTTCCCTTCCCCTGCGACAGCTTTATGGTTAAATTGGTCTGGATTATTAGATTTAAGTGTGTGCACAAGGCTGTGTGCTCCAATAAAGCACCTGTTAAAACATACTTGAACTGGGAGAGTTCATTATTTGCTCTGCGAGAAGATAGACTGTAGGTATGTCGACATCAGTCAGTAAAAAGGACTTAAAGTCAGTCGAGTGCCACTGCGGAATGAGATGATGTAATTAAAGGAAAGCCAGTCAAACCTCAAGTAAAACAAAAGGTGAAAAAAAAAAAAAAAAAGGAAATATAACATTTACAGTTTAATTTCTGCCACCATTTTTTCTTTTGTCTCTTCAGTAGACATTTAAGGGTTTACTCAGGCAATCGGTACCATACCAGGGAACGTTTAAAGTTGGTGAAATTTCAGTGTCTGTGCTTTGGCCCGCTTGAAGCATTGAAGAGACCCGAGTATGGTATGCATATGGCTTGGACTTGCTAATAAACCACAAGGTAAACAGCCTCGTGAACTCCACTGTGTCACGCGAAAGCCCTTTTCTTCAACAAAAAACAAAAAATGAGTCATTATTACGTAAGTGCACTCAGGAGCGGAACAGGCTAGTCTGGGACTGGGAACAATCGGACTCAGGCAAGGTACCAGGCAACTTTTCCTAGTGATTACGACCTAAGTCACGTGCTTCCAGTTCATCATGACTCATCACCAAACCTATTTTTATTGAGTATGTTGTGTTTTACATTTTAGTAACATTTTCACCATTCTAGCTGAAGCAGCTGATCCTGCATGGGTACCAAGGTGGCATTTCCCTGCCTCTATAACTCACATCGCACAAGCTGATTACACTGTACCAAGTTGAGGTAACCACTGTAGTGAAGGCGAGTTTGTTGCCATAATCCCATAATAAAGGGATTTCTTAATAAATCTTCTGAGATTAAGCGTCAATGAGGACACAATAGAATAACACTTAAGAGTCTCTTAACATTTATACATTAATGCAAAACTTGACCTGACAACAGAGTGATAGTCAGGTCTCCAAACTCCTGTGGTGCAGGCACTGACTGTATAGTCCAGCAAAGGTTGAACAGCACCACGTAAAGCCTAACAGCTTAAGTACAAGCAAGCGTTGGGAGAGACTGTGGTTAAGACTGCTTGAGTGCATTTAAAAGTGGAAGGGAAGCCTAATTTGTAAGTTTTCAGTACGCCTACTTAATATCCGAGTGGCTAGTCGTTATCCACTACAGTAACCTTAACAGTGTTTGCTGAGAACTAAGTGTAAACACAGTTTCCCACGCAACGCAGCAACTGGGGAAGCTGGGTAATAACTGTGCTTCAACGAGAATGTACTGCAGAAAATATCTTTGACACTGGTGACGTATCAGTATGTATCATAAATGTATGGTTGAGTATATACAGTTGTGTTCAAAATAATAGCAGTCCAACCAGATCAATCGCTGTTTTTGGTAGAAATCATATTTCTACATGGAAAATAATTTACTAGTAGGTGTAGTAGAGTAATAGAAAACCAAAAGCCCCAATAGTCATGACATGCATGCTGCGGATTCTGTGCAATTTAATCATTATTTGAAAGGGGCCTGTTCACAATAAAGGAAGTGTGGAGTTCAGTAAGTGAGGTCATTCATTCTGTGAAAAAACAGGTGTCAAACAGGTGGCTCTTATGCTGCATTTCTCTCTGAATATCTGAGAAAAATGGGTCGTTCCAGACATTGCTCACAAGAAAAGCGCACTTTGATCAAAAAGTTGATCAAAAATAGAGAAGTGTAGAAAATGAAATGCTACCAAGCTAAAATGGCAACCAAAACCAGAAAGACGTGGAAGAAAACAGAAAGCTACCATTCCAATGGATCGAAGAATACCCAAAATAGAAAAGACTCAGCCAATAATCAGCTTCAGGGAGATCAAAGAAGGTCTAAAGTTACTTGTGAGTACTGCAACAATTAGAAGACACCTATGTGAAGCCAAGCTATCGGCAGGAAGTCCTCACAAAGTCCCATTGTTGGAAAAACATCATGTGCTGAAGAGGTTACAATTTGAGAAAGAAAGTATCAACTGGCTTAAAGAGAAATGGTGCAACATTTTGTGGACTGATGAAAGCAATATCGTTCGTTTTGGGTCTATGGGCCACAGACAGTTTGTCAGATGACCCCCAAACACTGAATACAAGTCACAGTACACTGAAGCATGGTGGCGTGAGCATCATGATATGGGAATGCTACATGGTGGTACACGGTGTTGGGGCTATTTATCGCATACCAGGGATCATGGATAATGATAGATAAAAATACTTGAAGAAGTCATGTTGCCCTGTGCCAAAGAGGAAATGCCCAGGTGTTTCAACAAGACCACGGCCCCACACATAGCTGCAAGGGACCAGTATCTTGGTTCCAGACCAACAAGAAAAATATTATGGAGTGACAATCCCCATGCTGTTTCTGAGGAAAAACCAAGAAATGCAGAGGAATTGTGGAACGTAGTCCAATGGTCCTGGACTGGTATACCTGGTCACGTGTGCCAGACTTGGTTAATTCCAAGCAACACAGATCTGAAGTGGTTCTCACAAACAGTGGTTATACAACTAAATATTAGTTCAGTGATTCACAAGAAAGCTAAATATTTAAGCATTTTACAGTTTATACAGTAAATGTATGAATTTTTAAAGAAAAGTACAGACACTGTTATTTTTTGAACAGCCTTTTCTTCACTTTCTGTAAAATAGAATCAAATTTGATGAATATTTCTTCATCTTTTGATTTGAAATAGAATGTGCGATGTTCCCAATACATTTGCGTTTATGGAAATAAAAGCTATTATTAGGATTTTGAGCTTTACTCGCTTTTTTAAACACACTGCTATTATTTTGAACACAAATGTAAAAAGTCCTCCAAGACCATGGTGTCTTGTGATTTCACAGCTGTAGGAAAATTAGTGATCCATCCAAAAACAGAGTTTAAAGCAGGGGATTAGAGGAAGACAATTCCAGGGAGTGAGAAGAAGATATACCGTGAGCCAAAAAAAGAGAGGGATCAAACAGATGGAAAAAGTGATGCAGATTGAAAGATACAAAGGTTCAGACCAATGACGGGAAAAGGCTTCAAAATAAAAGGAACTGTGAGCTAGTGTCAATGAAATACTCAAATCAGACGGGATATAACCATGATGACATGTATACTTTTCCAGTCATGTTAAAAATAAAAATACACCTCAGCTGAACTTTTCTCCACAATTTCCCAAATAAGAAACAGCTTGGTTTAGATTCTTGACTTTATAGTTCTCAATGTGGGTTGGTTTCTTTGTGGCTTCAAGCACAAGCCAATGAAACTACTCACCTTTAAACTGAAACGTTATTCTGCGTTGAATGAAGCAGACAGCTCATTTTATAGCTCCTGAGTGAGAAGTGTAGACGCACTGAACGAGAGTGAAATATGAGGGGTAAGAGAAGGACAAAGTGTTTCCCATATGCTTGGTTATTACAGGTGGCTTTAAAGCGCTTCCATATAAATGAACACAAACAAACTTCAGGTTCTTGTCGACTGCAAGTAGTGAAGCCAGACCATCTTGTTGCCAGATACATTATACAGCTGTTTTCAAACTTTCTACCCATTTTTTCTTTTGAATAAGCTCATGAAGGAATTTTGATAGTCAGCCATCATACAATTTGGCTCATCTGGGTTTCTTAGGATGAGGATGTGGTTGCGTTTTTAAATTGCTATAAGTCGGTCTTTCTGAATACGTTCCAACTGGTGTGACTGGCCCATTCCACAAACGGCAGCACCAAACTACAAACAATCACAATTAAGGTTGTCTGGAGATCATTAGCACTGTGTACATGTTGGGCCTTTGAGTTTACAAGATGCTGTGTCTCACCACATAAGTGCTCCACTGAAGAGGAACCATTTCGGAAAGAATGTTTGAAAAGGACAGAGGTAGGCGGCAAAAGGTGAGGTGAATGGCGGTGGGCGGTGGGCGGGGATTACAATTAGTAACATCTGGAGAGGTGGAAATCTACACATATTTAGTCATTTTATTCTCTTTTGTTAGCCAGGAATTTGAAGCATTCACCAATTTGTCTTTTTGCTTCCCTTGACACATACCACAACCTCTGCTCCCACTGAGGTCACGGTGGTTTCTCAGTTCCTCCAGTTCTGTGAGGTTAACCGGTGTGAGAAATGCTCGTCTCCACACTCCCATGACGACAAATGTGAAAACAGTGCCAACACTTGACAACATGATGGCCCTTAAGACTTGTATGTTCAGCGGGGTCTCTGGGAAATAACAGGTGACATTTTGGAACATCACAAGGACCTACTGGAATCTGGTTAAAACAAAAACAAATGACTCCTTCTAGTGACCCGCTAGTGACTACAAATCCAAGTTTTACTTTAACTTGCATAAATAAGGAAATGCCCAAGATCCACTGCATCAGAACAAACTACTAAAGGGAGCTGCTATACCGGTCAGAGTGTTAATCATGGCTGGCTAGGTAGGTGACTCATTCTTGAAACACAACCCTCATGGTAATCAGTGACATCCGGACACTATGTTAGTCACTTGGTTCATGTTCAAAATCCGTGTTTACAAGTATGTAAATGTTTATGAATGCATGTATGCATGCTACTTGGGGCTTCCCTGCAGATGTTTGGGCTTTAAGAGATAGCCCTATAGCTGCTTAGAGTGCTCAGTGATAGAGTTACAATAAACTCTTTAGGAAATGTCTATGAAGTGAAAAAAACTAAACTGGGAATTACTCAGAGAGTAACAAGACTAAATGCTTCATAACAACATTCCATCAGGAAGGTGTTCATTTTGGTAATTTGGCAATGATGGGACACAACAGCTTATTTAACCAATTTTTGGAAGTGTCTAAGAGGTGTGTCATTATTTCAAAATACCGGCTTCACTACAATATTTTGATGCTTCTATGTAAGAACACCTGACAGTATTTCTATTAAAGGAGAAGTTCTTTCTCGTTCAAATTGTCTGTATCCGTTATTTATCTCTCTGCCCTGCAGCGAGCAGCGAAAGCTCCTGTAAACAAACAGGAGAGATAGAACACCGACACTCCACCTTCAAACCCAGTGTTTACCACCGGCTGTATATCCTTCACTGGTTCTGTTTAAAAATATCCCCAAATATACAAACAACTGCGGCTGTGTGTGCACGAACCATGAGTGCGCGCTGTGCATGAGGGAAAAAACGAAATTAGACACAAGAAAAAAGAAAATATCCACAAATCATGTTTGAGCACATTTGTAAACAGCATGTAACACAGCAATCAACCAGACTGTTGCATATGTGGGGTTAGATTTTCAAGCAGGGTGATAAAGTTGAGCAGTAATCACATAGACCTGTAGTAATGAGGGATTAGGGACGTTGGAAGCCTTGCGATGCTGCAGTGCTGTGATTGTATACGTAGTAGAAGACAGACACATGTAGAGAGCCGATCAAGGTCAGGTTTACAAATCAGGACTTTCTCCCTGAAGCTCACGAGTCTGTGCGTGTGTGAGTGGGAGCATATGGGTGTGTGTTTTACAAACACACACCCATATGCTCACTAAATAACAGATTGGGAAATTGCCTCACTAATTTGTATTCTGTTAAGCCAACCCAGAACGCATTCTAGGCATTTGAAAAAGCTACTATAGTGCAGGACAGTCAAGCGTGCTGAGCACTGGCTAAATGAGTCACTTGCGACTGTAACACTATGTACCACCCACTAACCTTTTAGAAAAAAAAAAAAGAGAAGAAATAACTTGGTTTCATAACCGCAGAAGGCGAGTGAAAAGGTTTTGAAGCCCCTCCCGCTGCTAGAGTGCAGGTTACACAAAGAAATCTGCTGCCGGACCAACAGATGTAAAAGCTCCCGAAGGACAACTGTCCAAAGCGACATTATGCTTCTCTCTGTGAAAGACAAAACGGAGGAAAAGGAGGGCAGCTTGCCTCTACTAGCCACATTGTTCCTTTTCTACAGTTTGGGGAGTTGCTTTCCATAACAAAATGTCTGAGAGTTCCCTTCTATTGGTTTAAATACTTACAATCTGGTATTAAGCAAAAAATAACATTAAAACTGTATTTACTGCACCCACTGCATTGGTCTTTGCTGAGTCAGATATAATGAAGATAGGGGAACAGTCTTTAAACAGGACTTGAGTTCTTTTCATTTCCTTGCCAAGACCTAAAATCCACTAGTACCCATAGTACTTATGGATGCTGAGATGTTTGTGGAAAGAAGTTAAATTACTAAATATTTCTAATAAGCATAATTAAAATGTTTAAAAGACATGATATTAACATTAAAATGATCTATCCATCAATCCAAGTTCATAAATGTAACTTACCCTACCTATAAGGTTTTTACAGCTTCAAATTAATATATTCATATCATATTTTTTTATTTGAAAGATCAGATATCGATCCACAACCCATAATCTTTTCATGAATTTTTAAAAAATATGGCATTTCCTGCATCTTCATTAGAAACCTCAACGCGGTCTCATCAGACTGGTTTCACATGACTAGTCTTGCGGGAACGCACAGTGACAGTGACAAGTCTGAGAGCACCACCAAGCCTGAAAGATGATGTGTTGGCAGCATTTTGGATTTAAAAAGAGTTGCACAAAAGCAAAGCCACATGCAAGACGTGCCAGCTGGAGGTAAAAACATTGTGGAAATGCCACAAGTCTCTGACATCAATGACAAAACATTGGTTTTGTAAAAAGCTCTTTCATAGCTAAGAAAAATAATTACAGAAGTGAAACGTCTCTAAATGAATTGGGAACCAAAAATAAATTGATTCTGAAAATCAGTAACAATGATCCTAACACCTAATACTTCGAGTCTAAAATGACCATAGCAAATGCTCATAAGCAAGTAGATTTTATTTAGACCACAGGGGTCTGAAGTAAATGATTAAGCAGCTGACCAACACTGACTTTTTCAGAGCCTGAGCTCTAGCAAGGCTAAAAGGGGTTTCTTTTTTATGTAATTATATATAATATAATAAAACACTGCCGTTTTTTTGTGTGACAGCTTACATCTTACATGTACAATGTTCCACACATTGTAAACTGTGTTCCAGTCCAACAGTGGGGTAAACTGTCCGGGAAACATGAACACAGAATGATGCAGAATATTTATACGACAGTAAAGCAAAAACTGCAAATGTATAGTGTCTATCAAGAGGTCAAACACAGGCCTTTGCACATCAACCATATTATCATCAACGCTCAGACTAAAAGACACTCATCATTTTTTTTGTTCCCTGATTATTAACATGAGAAACATTCTTCCTTCCTCAGCAGATCAAAGAGGGCTGAGTCAGACGCCAGGGGCCAGATCAATTATCCCAGGCAGCCATTTCCACTGTCCTCTCTCTCTCCGACACACCACACAAATCTGGGCCCTATCAAAGGCTGATGGGGCCATCAGCCAGCCAGGCAAGCTATTTTCCTCCATTTTACTTTACAGTTACCTTCCACTGCTCATTTTCTTTTCCCCCGCAATTATCCCTTTACCCTATTTCAGTTTGTCCTTTCCATCTATCCCTTTCTCATCCTTTAATCCAAATGCACACCATTACTTAGTTTCAGCTTGCTTTTATGCCCTTTCCATCCCCTATTATGACTTTATAGCGCTGTCTCCTTTATTTTTATCTCCAATTTCTCACTGACAAGTGTCACCTTGTGACAGCTGCTCCCTGAAAGTCCCACAGCTGTGTGAGGAAATAAAGCAGTGTTTCCTGATTAGACAGAAATATCACTCACTAAAAAGTGGTATACTGCCAGTGTAGAATATGAATTAAATTATCATACAGATTCTTTCACATTCTGTCCAGTCTATTACTTGTTTTACAAGTATGTACTCTATAAGCAGACAGTATTACTTTCATGTACCAAAGAATGAAATGCGTGCAAACCACTGTGTTTGTTTTTCTGACACTGCCAGCAACAGTAACTCCAACAGTAATTTGAACATTGAGCATCAAGCAATCACCATGCACTGACTTGGCAAAACATGCCAAAATATATAAAAACACTAGTGTATTCCTTTAAATATGACTGGCTTTATTTTAATAATTCCATCAAGAGCTTTCACTCAGTAGTCTCTTTGTCCTGGAGCTGAGTGGACTCAATATAACCCCAGTCAAAGAGATACTAGAGACTGCTCAGAATGAAAATGCTGATGGGAGCTTTCTTTTGTATCAAGGAATATAAAGGACAGGGGAGCCATTAAAAATAGCTGTCTTCAGCTCAGATATGAAAGGACAATTCTGTCATTCAGTCTGATCCATGTGATTAAGGAGCCAATTCATAACCTGTCATTTAATATTCCAGAGGAGATGCGTATTGGAGATGCATTTGTTACGAAGCAAAAGAAAGAGAAATGAAGTGTGTGTTTTTTCTCAACTGTTCATTCTACTTTGAGTATTAAACAATCTAAAGTATTTAAACTATACAGTCGAGATCTGTGGTGTTCTCTTAACCCCTTTATAGAAATAGCTTACATTTCTCCAGGAAGGAATGTTCAGAATGTGATCAGAGGTAGGAATGCTATGTGTTGCTAAAAACAAACCACATAAATCAGTTATTCAGACACATTTAGACTCCCAAAGAGGTAGAAAGTTTTAAATCACTTGAGTGACGGTCAAACTTAAGATTGCTGTAAAAGAAAAAACTTACAGAGTTTTATTCAGCAAACACTGTTCTCTTTTTGGAACTGTTTATACTTCGACACCCACTCAGTGTTTCAGAGTTGTCCGTGTACCTGAGCCGTACCACAGCCGTGCGCGTTCATTAAGTTCAAGATCTTAAATTTCATACCTTAACAATTATTTAAGCATAAACTTACCAGTTTCTCCTTGAAGACCATGTGCCTGAGCCACTTGAAATCAAGTGGTTTGAAAGCAGATAAAACAAAAAGGGAGTCTTTTTCGTAGTTTTCAGGCTTTTGCATGGCTCCCTCTGGATAGGTAATCCTTAAGGTGGTTTTGGTCCCCACGTCTTTGCGATAATTTCTTACTGGGGCTTCATTTAACCTGCCAGCGCGCACACACACACACACACACACACACACACACACACACAGAAAAAAAAGAGCTAGTGAGAGAAATTTGGGTTTAGGAAAAAGCCCTTGGCACAGAATTTAATTAAATATCTTTGTTTATTTTATACGACACTTAGTCTACTACCACTGCATGAACATTTCATATTTAGTTACGTTTTGAAGAGAAGCCAAATATAAACAACCTTTCAGCAAACTTTAAAAATGAGAAAGTGTTAATGGATGGTCAGAACTTTTTTGATCTTCTCAAAACTTTATTGACTTGTCCAGCCTTAATTTATGCACTCAACTCAGAAAAGTCACCAAGAATTGTCCCCTGATGACAACTCAAGAGTTTAATAAATTCACAAACCTTTTACTCAAATGATCGGCTCCTCTAAGGAAATTAATGAACATCTGAAAATGAAACTACAATAAAAATATATCTAATTGTTTTGTAATTATCAGGGTCTAATAGCTCAGGGAATTGTTGAAGTCAAAAAAAAAAAAAAAAACACTTTGTTCAAGTACAATTGCAGGGTAGAGAGGCAAACCAAAACTCCCACACGACTGCAAAGAAGCTGCAGTAAGGTTTAGTCAACACAGGAGTGCTGGTGCTTCATTCCACTGTGAGGTACTGATGTAAAACGTGGCTGACATGGAAATATCACCAGAAGCAACCTCACTTGTGACCTCATTATAAAAATCAACGTCTAAAGTCTGCAAAGTAACATCTGGATAAACCAGTGTTGTTTTAGAAACAAGCGCTGCAGGCAGATGAAGGTCAAACTGAGCTCTTTGGCCAAAATCACCAGAGGTATGTTTGGAGAACATCAGGAGCAGCATTTGATGAAAAGAAGGGGTGGAAATATCTCTCTGATTCTGCAGCAGTGGTACACGTTACACTGCAAAGAAATCTGCCAAGTCTGGATGCAAATGTAATGCAGTTAATCAAGAAAGTGAAACTAAGGAGGTTGATTTCTAAAGAACAATGATGTCTGCAAAAAGGCATGTTACCATGCGCTGTTTTTATTTTTAACTCATGAAAAGGATAGCGTACTTTAAACAGCGGAGGAAAGGATCATTTTTAATGTCTATTTGACGCAAAGGTTGTATTTACTTTGTTTCACTTGTCAACTAGGACTAGAATGTGTCCAGCTTTACATTAAACTTTAAATGCAAAATTAAAGAAATATCAAAACTTTTATTGATGACATGTTCATATTATTTTGCCTTGGCATGGTTTAAACTAAATACTGTTGTTTTGAGGGAGAAGTTCCTCATGATCGTCATCTTACCTCACTACCACATCGTAGTCATCTATGCGGGAGCCCAGAGACTTGTTGAACAGGATTCCACCGTTCCCCACAATAATGCATCTTTTACAGCTGAGACTGGAAGGCAAGGAGAGACCGACATATTAAGAACTGATGGACAGGCAAAGGGAGTTCATGTTGATCTGTACGGGTGGATGGGGGTACCTGTCCAGCTCCTCTCCGAGGCCGTAATATTTCGTGGTAGTTAAAATGCTGTCTATTATTCTTTCTGTAGAGGAAAACAAACATGAAGAGGACAACATTAAGTTGCAAAACCTTACAGTAAATGAATATTAAACATTTTAGAGGAGCATATTAAATATCAAAACTTGGCTACTAATTAGCTACTAATGGGACTTTTGGCATCAAATACTTTACATCCAAAGAACTGTATATCAGGGTCAGTCACTCCTCATGGAGCAGCAGCTCCAAGTCATAGTTTAGATGTTCTCCAATAATTAAAATGAATAATTAAGGAAGTGAGGGAAATACTCCTTTAAAAGATGAACTAACTGCTAAGTAACGCAGCATACCACAAGAGACATGGCAATCTAGGTGGTCTTAAGACAGGAGGAGAGAACACCTCTCTTCGTTTATTCAGTTACAGATAAGGAGAAACCGATCAGCCTTCAGAAATACTGGCGATGGGATCAGAGAGGGAAAAAAGCTGTTGTATTCTGGAGAGGAGTGAATTTGAGAGAACCAGACATGCAGAGTTCAGGACGGTATGCGTGTGTATGTAGAAACTCTCCCATAAAAGCACTCAGAGAGGAATGCTGTTTTCAAACAAGCACATTCTCCCGGTTAAGTGGGCGATGCTGAGCTTGTCTCCTTGCGTGGCTAGCACCTCTCTGATCGCGGCTTGAGAAACGGGGATGTTTAGCCATAGCATGCATTCTTGCCATGTTCTACGGGGTATTCCGCTTGGATCATGCTTTCAGTATTAGACAATACATTATATTTCCTCTCCTGACCATTTTTAGACCTCTCGTACTTGTAATTCATCTTCCATAACATTTCAAAATGTGCCAATTCCGTTTCAATTTCTGTTGGAACCGTCTTTGGCCCATTTTGCTTTTCTAGTAACAGCGTATCACCATAGAAGGACTACTAGAATTTGACTACTCCTATACTTTATTTCCTTTATTCACAGCCATGATAAGGAAACAGATGACCTGCACTGCATTGTTAAAAAATGTCAGGCATTTTCATTGCCCTGTACTTCACTTAATATAATCACCATACACTGGTTGTCTACAAAGAGGGGCCAAGAGAAACAGAAAAAGTGAGAGTAAATGGAAAGCGAGGAGAAGAGTTTAGACTGGGGCCTCAAAGCAGTTTGTAAGACATATTACAGCCCATTCACCCTGGCTAACGATCCTAATGATTAACCTGCTGAGGAGAGGCGAGCAGAGCCTCAGCCCATTGTTTGGATGTGGTGTCGATGTCTGGCGTCAAGCATCACCCCAAGCAGCATAAACACAAGGCCGAGGACCACACCTGGATCCAAGCTAGTGAAATGTGAAAAATCACAATGGGCAATGCTCTATCCAGAAGACGACATGGAAGCTAATTGTTATAAGTACCCAGAGTAAACATTTCAGCAAAGTATGTCTCGTGGCCGAGCCAAAGACGGATGGCCGTAGGTTCAGACATTAGTCCAATATGGAACGCTTGAAATGACAAAAATCTTTACTGGCAAAACAAAGGAAGAGCAGAAGCTTCACGTAACACATAAACACAGACGCACTGTTGGGAAGAGTGTAGCATAAACATATAAAGATTTCTGTTATGAGAGAATGGCATTTCTTAGACCTGGACTTAAGTCAGCTCTTGACTCAACATGAGATCACAAAAGAAAAAAAATATTATATTTGTTTTACATTCATTTATTTTTTGCTATATTTTTTACTTTAACCAATTTATGAAGGACACTGACATTTGAAAAATTATAAAATCTGCAATTGCTGAAGACTGGCCACGGTAGACTGCAAGTCTGATGAATGTTCAAATCATTGGCGTCGTCTTTCTGGCTGAATCATGTTTCATGTGCAGTTGCATAAGAGCCTGTGTGCTTTCATTTGGCTGGCATGCTGGGAATGAAAGCAGTACCCATTGGTACATTCATATTATTCATTTATATGCTGTGATAGGAACACAAGAAACTTTAATATACAAATATCTCTGTAAAAAACTGTTGTTTTTTTGACAATGATGTAGACTGACAGGAGAAGTAAATAACATTGACCATCTTGTGACAATCCAATGTTCTGCTGGGAAACATTTGGACCAGGCATTCGTGTGGATGTTACTTAGACATGTACCACCCACCTAGACCAGACCAGGCACCCCAACCCCATAGCAATGACACTCCTTGACGGCAGCAGCCATCCCAGCAGGATGCAGCCTGACACAGGCACACACACAAAAACGGTTTATGAACAACTCAAAAAAACATGAAAAACAGCACAAGGTGGCCAAGTATCTGTGGGATGATCCACAGAGGCCCCTCCCCTCAACCCATAGGACCCAAAGGACCCACTAACAACGTTCTGTTGCCAGACACCACAGGACAGCCTCAGAAGGCCCATGTCCATTCTCTGATGAGTCACAACTGTTTTGGAGGCACAAGGGAGAGCTACACAATATTAGGAAGGTGGTCGTAATGTTATGTCTGATCTGTGAATTTTACAAACAAGTGGCCATGTAGCGTTACAGTGAAATCTAATCTAATATTAGGTAACTTGTGCCTTAAATTGCCCCCCGGGGACAAACAAAGTTTTCTGAATCTGAATCTTAACTTGGTCATCATGATGTTGTGCTAAAAGAAATCAACTCTCTATTCATTTACAGAATGCAAGTGTAGTTGGAAGTGGTCCTGGTTAAATCTTGATTCCACAACTGAGGTGAAATCAATAAGGCCGACATTCCCATTGTCTGATTTATTCAAAAAGGTTGTGGGAGGAGGAATAGACTGCCTGCAGGCACTCTGTCAGAACTCCACAAACAGAAAGTGACCACAATCACAACAACATTTTGTACTTCTCCTCATAAAGGAGAACCTACTCCCAGCCAACCCCAAACCAGCTCGAAAGAACAAAACAGAAATTAATACTATTGTGTGTGTATTTAAGCCTATGACTCAAGTCTTTGTTGCATTTATTTACAATATGTTGTTTTCCCCCAACTTTGGTTTTAATGTTGTGGCTGGTCAGAGCGTGCAACACTTGTCCAATAAGCTTTGTTCCCCAACCATGCTTTAAAACTACTGATATTTTTAGAACTGCTAAAAATACAACTAAAAATAAGACATACATAATGAACACTGCTGATGGTGTTAAAGTTAAAACCAGTCAGCCAACACAGAAAGACAGAGTCCCAATGTTGCCACTTGCTGCTCAGACAGAGCCAAACGCTATCAGTGCAAAGCAAAGGCAGACTTCTTATTGTTTTGTTCTTATGCCATAGCTGATGTGTGCCAAAGATACTTCTTGGCAGAATGAAAAAGTAAAAATAAAACTCCCACCCGCCGCCACCACTCCATGTTCTCAATTTGGAATCCTTTGTGGCGTTCTATTCAAGATCCACACGTATCATCTCTCCACATGAGTAGCGTTAAAAGGGAAACCCTAGTGCCATCATAGTCCGTGGAGAAAACAGAAACCAGGTGTAACACTCACAGAGGGAGAGCTCTTTTGATACTGGTTGTGTGTGTGCGTTCAAATGACAGCGGAGAACTTGCCAGAGCACAAAGGTAACATTCACTGTACCTTCTGCTTGTAAGTATTGGAAAATATGTGACAGAGCATGTCAGCGTAGCCAGATTAACGTTATCTCTTCAGTTCCCATGGTACTGTGTACTGGTTCGATATCTGAAGTGCAGGAGTGTGTTAAGGTCAGGGAACAAGAGCAACCACTGTGTGTGGAGACATTAATGCTGGAGTGTTTGGAGACATTTTATCCGGTCCCAATATAGAATTCATCCAGCAAACAAATGCCCAACACTTAAAAGCTCAATGTGACAAACAGAGATGCCTACAGATTGTCTAGAAAAGAAATTATAAAAAGTATAATAATGTGATTTGAGAAAGTGGCAGATTCATGAATTCATGAAGGAGAGAAAAGACTGAACCCTGTTGGACTTCACAAACACACAGTCCCAGTCCACTGCCCTTGACTAATCCAAAAAAAGAGAAAGGAAAGATACAAGGTTTAACAAGAAATTTGTTTAATGTCAGAGCTTAAAGGACCTGGGGTTTTCTCCAGTCATTCTTAGAAGTAAAACAATTGCCATACATGGATGATGTCACCCTAAAAATCCCTTTTCCACACTGTTGAGAAACTCAGATTGATCAGCAGAAACTGAATATCAATACACAGTTTCTTCACTGGTTCTACAGTCTCAATCAATGATGCCACAAGTACATACAGTACAAGGAGCCGACTGATAATTGAAGAATGCTGTCAAATCGTACCTAGCATTACACATTAGTTATTAGAGGCAGTGAAGTGAAAACACACCAGAACAAAACTGACCAATGCTTAAAAATGCAAAGCTTGCTTGTGTGCTTACATTTGACATACCAACAACATAACAAAATGTAGCTGCTATCAAGCTCCCACCTAACATTCAAATGATTGGACTTTTAACCTTAATATGGAGTTGGAAAGAAGGAGGTCCCTGGAAGGTAGGAGTGTCTCAAGAAAGATCAAGTTGTGTTATGTGAAACATGGGAAGACCCTGAACCACAATATGAGCTACAAGTCAGGGTATCCCTGCTTGAGCAACTTTTGACAGTTTTATCCGTCTCTTGCGAGTCCCCACATATTATGAAATATCCAAAGAAAATCTATATTTACCAAATCAAAAAGTAGGAGTTCTTGAAGATTCATACTGTAAGTAAAAAAGTAAGCTGAATATTTTTACCTTGTGTCTTGAAACCAAATGGAGGAAAGTAATTGCTGACTTTTGCTAGACGTCTGAAGTTCCGATCAAGAAACATGGGTGCTGCTTTCATGAACCTGCAAGAGAGAAATAAAAAAAATAAAAAAAGGAGAGAAAGTTTTCATAAGGCGAGATAAACAAAAAAGGACTATGTTGTCATAGTAACTATTAGTATGCGTACTCCTGTAACCAACCTCCTATGATCATGAATTACTGTTCTCCCTCTATGGCTTCTCTCCTCTCTATAGAAAGACCTACAGCTGCTCATAACCTCTGCTACAACTGGGACAGTAGTGTCAATGTCATGGGAAAAATTAATAAAAAAGAAATTTGATTGTTCCACTGTCATTAAATTAATCTGCCCGTTGTGCCCTGTTAAATGTTCGCTAAATAAGTAAAGCAGCCAAAAACAATGTTGGTAACTGTAACTGGGAGTCTGGGGAGACACTGCAGGCGGCTGCACTGCATAACACATCAACATGACCTCTCCACCTAAATCAGAGCTGACACTCAGTGCTCTGCTCAGACAACATACTCCAGCCAGAATGCTTTTTCTCAAATGACCTGGAGTGGTGCTGCTTCTACAAACTGAATTACAGTAGAGGAAATTGTTTCCCACTGTCAGAGAGTTTAGAGGGAACACGACATAAATTATAAAACCAGAAAATTCAGAGATGTGTGCCTGAAAGTAAATACCTGTACCAGTCACATTAAGAACCAAACTGAGTCCGATATTCAAAAACACGCCTGTTTTTAATGCCCCATGAACTGCTACTTCCAGCATCGCCTCTTCCTTATCCTGTGCGTCTTAATAAGTGTGTCTTTCTTTGATTAATAGCAGCCCCAAAATCAAAAGGAGCCATTTCCTCTAAGTCACGCCTGTGACCCGAGTGTCGGGCTATGTGCCATTGCCGTGAGTGTGGCTTCAGGATGGATGTGTGTTTTTATGACCTGCTGTCAGGCTCAAGGGATGCGAGAAGAGAGAGACGGCGGTTCTTGAGGTTTCTTTTTTTTGCTGTTTACATGGATGGAAGTCTATGGATGTGCTTCTACGAGACACTGTGAACATTCTCATGTCAGAACTGAATGATAATCAGAACACATCTCTAATAAAGACAATACTCTAAGTGCTCAAAGTAGATCTATTATGGCGTTGTACTGGTCTATTTTGTTTATAATTGCAGACATACAGAGATGACATTAAAGATTGTTGCACTGTCCTCATAGCCAGAACCAGACCACCAGCAACATAACTATTGCATGTTGCTGATGAGCTGATCGTTGGCGCTGCCCTATAAATATACACACACACATTCACATACACACACACTGGCGGTTGTTCTTTCTCAGCAACCATAAATTACGGCTCCCACAGACGACAGACCACACTAACTAGCCAAGGCATTTAAGCTGTGGAATCAAGAGGACACACAAGCACGAACACACTCCTATGTTTCTCAGCAGGAATCTTGGCTAGACTGTTACCGTAACGCTGCCTTGAGTTCACAAGAAATACGTGCATATCTGAGACACAATGACCAAACATGGCTGACATTATTAGGCAGACCTTCCGGTTAGTTTCAACCCTTTTCAAGCAACATAATCAGTCATTTATGCCCTCATTATTCTGCAGCTTTAAAGCGTGAGAATACAAAGAGACACAGATGAGGCAGGTATGTATGGCTTTCTCTTTTCCTCACATCACCTGACAAGTGCACACATACTCAGGGACTTCTGTCCTGCCAAAACAAATGGAGATTCATTAAACCCAAGACGTCCGAGGCCAAAGGGGGCTATAAATAACACGGGACCATTACGAGTCATTGGGCCCTGACCAGCAGTCAGTCACTGACATCCTGACAAAGCAGAGAGACAGGGGCCTGCTTGTTGTTAAATAAAAACTAAGGGCTCCCAAAACAGCCAACAGGCAGGGATGCATTGTGCTCATTTCCTTTGCTGGGTCCATCTCTCACAGGCAATATTTTCATAACCGTGCCACTTCAAGTTCACCGCCAACACTTGATTTAGGGCTCCAATACAAACAGTTTTGGGTAAAGCAGAGGGGAGGGGAGGTGTGGAAAATAAATTGGATTCTGCAGGGCAAGGGGCTTTAGAGAAGACAAACACGGAGGAAGCAGGAGATGATTAGAAGGAGAGCTAGAGGACCTCACTGCCAGAGGTTAAGTAGGTTTTCTCTAACAGCTGAACTGTAGGCCACACCTATTAAGAACTAAATGTTAACATGAATTTTTGAATCGATTAGTTTTTTCCTGGCAAAACAGGCAGAAATTAGTTAAAGTTAAAACTAACAAATAAGATGTTAAGTGGTCGACTGTTCCACACAGGTCACAATAAATCACAACCAACACGTGGACCAACATTTGTGTACATTTAACTTTACACTCATGAATACAAACACACACAAACTTACACAGAAGTGCAGCATTAATTGTTCTCATTGACCTGTATGTGACTGGGTTGAAGGTGGTAGTAATCAGTGGGCTCCCAGGAGTGTTTTGTGTTTTACAGAACTTTGATCCGACACGTGCGGCTGATTAGAGGAAGTCATTACGAGGGAGGACATTGTTAACACATAGCCTCTTATATAGGTTGAGGGCAGTTCCACAAAAGTGCTTTGTCTACCTTGTTAAGTAGCCGTCATACCCCTTCTGCCTACACTTTTCCTTTCTCCTTAAAGGCAAATTGCCCCAAAAATAATCTAAAATACACTTTAAAAAAAACAACAAGTTTTGTAATACATCAGCATCTATTGTTGAATGGGAATATTACATTTTGTATCACTGGGTCCCTTCAGGCAAATGATAAATCGAGTTCAATACTTGCTTGGAAATGGGGCTGGTGAATTTGTCTCATAACTAGGTCAAGAACTGATTGAAGTGCCACTGGCTATTGTTCAGCAATGCGGAAAATTACCCTTGCTTAGCTTCAAGAATGCTAATGGAACAATGTCCTATAGATCGAGCCGAGATCGGCGGCAAATAGAGGCCCAGAGAAAACTCAAAAGAGCCAATGACATCAAGAGGGCCGTGGAGGATCGTGTGGACTGTGTGGGCTGGGTACCAGGAAGCTCATGGTGAGTCAGGACAGGAAGTTGGTTGGTGGCGTTCATAGAGAAAGCCTCTAAGGCGCTGTGATATGACAGGGGAAAGATGGGAGACCTTGTACTCGGGTAACAAAGGTTCTTCTGTGTGACGCTGGGATCACAAGGACACAGTTGAGTTTTTGTGGCGGGGGAGAAGATGATAGCAACGTGATTAAAACTGGGGAAGATTGGATAGGAATGTAGGGGCTTCTCTGTTCCTGACTCAAAACCCTTAAGGCATAGTTGGATTGAGGAGTGACATCATGCATGTTGTATGCTTGAGTAACAGCTTTTCTCCTACTGACATGTAATTAAAACGATTTGTCTGTGAAGTCCCTGCCTGTGTTCTTAAACAGTTCTTAAAACGTTGGAAGTAAAATTGGAAGACAACCAGTGCATCACAACAACACTTGTAGAAAATGATGTGTAAAAGATAAAGAAATCCTTCTCACTTAGGATAGATGGCGGTCATCTTGGCTGCTGCGTAACCTGGCTTGCACACTCCTTCGCTGAGGTTGCCATACTTGTATGCCAACTCCGGTGGCCTGTGCATCAAAAGAACACAGGGAGACATTAATCAGCCACATCATGATAACGGATTATCAATTACACTCACTAATTCAAAGGCTCAAAAACCCAGCTTGTCAAACAATGTGCTAGAGAGATAGGGAAACGTTTCTTAGAAAGCTGGAGAACTCAGCAACCTGTGTGTGGCAAGACAAAGCCGAGAGGCCTTGTTTAAATAATCACACTGGCAGTGCTAAAACTAGAACCTCCCGATTACTACGACTTGATCATTAATAATCTGATGTACGCCATGATTCTAGTTCAAATAAACAGGGAGAAGGGAGAGAGGCCCAGGACTTTGCACTATGTGAGGTCCAAAATCAAAGTCGACAGGATTAATGAGTTGACTGGAGCTCACTTGATTTGAAGCCTTTCTATACCAACAGATATTTTATATAGATTTAAATATCAGACATAACATTATGACCACCTTCCTAATATTGTGTAGGTCTCCCTTGTGCCTCCAAAACAGTTGTGACTCATCAGAGAACAGACATGGACCTTCTGAGGGTGTCCTGTGGTGTCTGGCAACAGGATGTTTGGGGCGTTTGGGTCCTTGTTCCAGTGCATCCCACAGATACTAGATCAGTTTGGGATCTAGTGAATTTGGAGAACAGGTCAACACCTGGCTGTTGCCATCAAGAAGTGTCATTGCTATGGGGTGTGGGTGCCTGGTCTGGTCTAGGTGGGTGGTACATGTCCAAGTAACATCCACATGAATGCCAGGTCCAAAAGTTTCCCAGCAGAACAGTGTATTGTCACAAGATGGTCAACGTTATTTACTTCTCCTGTCAGTGGTCATAATGTTATGCCTGATCGGTGTATAAAGTACGAAGCAGTGTAACATAAACTGAACCCATACAAAATCCCCCTTAAAGTGTGTGTCGACGTGGCTGTGTGGACGGACATGAGAGCCAAGGTGGCGATGGCAGCATGTGATAACTGCCTGCATGGTAACACGGGGCAGAGAAAGGACCTCACCACAAATGTCAAACCAATTCAGGGAACTATACACATATTAATCGACACACTGACACAATGACAGCTGCACACTGATTTACTGTGGCATGTTCTCACCCTGACAAACCACAGACATTCTGAAATAAACCGAGAACATGTCCACGTCACACACACTTCTAAAGTTATTACTCAGACCACCGAACAGATTTGTTCTAAGCTATGCATGAGAAATAATCAATTTAGATTAATTGGATGAACGTGTACATTTTCATGTTTACCCACTGAGCAACCACAACCTGCATGAGTAAGTATTTCACAAAAATAGATGTAAAACATCTAACTTAATGACATTAACGTTGAACAGTGAGCCGTTTGAAAGACACAGTATACTATGGAGAATGCCTATACATGTTACATTAAATTACATTAGTAAAAAAGGACTTTACTCACAGTTTTGTGTCCAGTTGCAGCAGGAAGCCCTGCTTATCATACACTGAAAAATGAGGACAAAAACAGAGATGGAAATCAGCCATTAGCACGAGTCCAAAGACACGTGGATAAAAAGTATGGAATCTTTGGCGGCAACAGTAAATGGTCATCCAGTCTACATGATTTCAACTATCAGCTTAGTGGCTATAGTTGTAAAAAACCTGTGCAGCTTTAACAAGGAACACAAATGGCAAATGTAAGAGCATTAGGATTAAGGAGTTGAGACAAACAAGCAAGGTTAGGGACAGGCCAGCCAAAACAATCTGTTGAGTTTAAAATAAAGTTAGAAAACAAAGTCAGAGATCACCTATGGCCAACCAAAGGGACAGTCAATAGGTGCCTGGTGAAGCGTTGAGGTAGACGACAGTGAAGCACAGAAAACCAAGAGGAAAATATTTAAGGCGAAATTAAAAACATTTGTCTTGAAATATGGCATTTGAGTTTCTATTGCAGTCTTCTAGAAGAACAATTGCAGGTTTCACAAAACATTTAGTATATTAATCTAATAAGCATTGGCATTAGTTGAAAGCAGGAATAGAGCATTATTACTCCTGCAGTTGCAGATCTGGTCTTCACAGAGAAGCTGGAGAATAAAGATAAACAAAAGGACAATGGGAATGTGCGACAACTGGTTAGGGAAGGATCCAAGCATTGCCCTGGAGGATGGGAACACAGAAGCCAAGATGAGTGTAACATGTGTGTGTGTATGTGCGTTATGTTTCTGTTGAGAAGCATAAGGCAGACGGAGGAGGAATTAAAGCTGCGGGTTCATAGCAGCAAAAAAAGAACTAAATAAACACAAAAAGCCAGCCTTACAGGATTCTTACAGTATTATGCGCCAAATTTCCAACAGACTGCTTCACTGCTATTTCTTACCAAGCAGAGACAACAGAGGGCAGTGTTGTATTACACTGCAGCCTTTTAATGGAGGCTGTCAACTAAGCAGATGTTCACTTCAGCTGGAATCTGTAATTTATTAAGGTCAAATACAATGCTTTCCTATAAGGAATACATCTGATTTGCAAATTTGGATTTTTTGCTTGTTTCCCCAACTAGAAAATATTACAGTATTTGAAAGGTTGGTTATTTTATTTTAACAGTGGGAAAATAAGGATGTGGTTTGGCAATTGGGGCTGCAGATATACCTGAGCCTACTATTCGTCCACCGGTGAAGTCTGTTTCCAACTCTGAAACACAAAAGGGCTTGTTAACATCATATGAGGCCAGTCTTTCAACAGCAGCATTGGATTTGAAAATAAAGCCAACCGCAAACGCCAGCTATTACAGAGCCAGAAGGAGGAGGAGGAGGAGGATAAAGAGAAGTTAGTGGATTTAATCCCAGTAGGCAGTATTACGATTCGCAATCTTTATTCAAAGACAGAAAGCTTGATGAAGCAGAAAATTAACTGCATGAAGCCCCCGTTGTGTTTATGTGAATATTATGACAGCGGTACATTGAGAGATACCCATAAAGATGGAATGAGTGAAGGAGAACAAACATGTCTGGCAATAAAACAATAAAAATTAGGGCAGGTAACGACAGTCAATATGAAGGCAAATATGGAAAGCTATTAAGTTGTTAGCAAAGACTTGTAGACCGTGGGAAAAAAGACACTCAGCAGCACAATCTAAAAATCACCCGAATTGTAACAGTCACCCAGTGTAGTATGGGCAAAGTCCAAGTGCCTCTACCTGTAATTCTTTTCACTTCAGCACCTTTAGTCTGGGTTAGAGTGGGCTCTTCTGCATTCCTCTCTGTAAACAAAAGGGGTTAACACACTGAAATGAGATCACCATCAGTGGAGAGCTGTGGAAGCAACTATTAACAACAACACCAGCAACCAAGACCAAAGCACGAAGAAGATGATACAAACAAACAGAGCAGCTTTAACAAAACAGAGAGCGGCTGCACACAGACAAAAGGCACAGACAGAGACAAAAAGTTGAGTTGTTTTTTTTGTTTTAAACTAACACTAATAGATTTGCAGTTAATGACCTGCTTGTTTATTATGCTGTGAAGATTTTGGAAAAAGCCGATTCCCATTTTCCACTTTGATTAATCATTATAATTAGTTGCAACCAGGTAAAGACTGGGAACCTTTGTTTAACATGGTTTATGTCAAACATAAATAAGTGTCCATCTCTTCTCTATCAAAATAACCAGAGGCCAGCATGCCAATAATTAAGCACGACAAAATTACAAAGCCATATTCAATACCGAACAAGGACAAAAAGTGCTCCTTGTGACAAAAGGCAACTATAAAATGCAACAAAGCCTCTCCATATGAAAATTCTCCAATTAGTTAACTCCACACTCTGTCCAGTTGAAACTGTATAGGTGTATCACTATAGCTGAGACAAGAGAAGGGAACCCCTGATATTGAAACCCAAGCTGGGACCAAGAATATTTAGAGCACGATCCTTGAGCATCTGCTGACCTCAACGCCAAAGAAGGACTGGAAGTGGAAAAGGGAATGGCTTTGGAACAATATACAGTGTATTATTATAGATTCGTGAGTAGCATGTAAAAACGTTCCTTAAAAAAGGCAAGAATTGTCCAATGACAACATTTTTTATGAGCCATTTCAGGGGTTGTCTTTAACAACAGTGGTATACATTTGAAATAAAGAGGGTTAAAGTTGGGGCAGCTGGCTACTACAAGTAGAGAAAGACATGTTAGCTGCTTGGCTGGTGGCACACCTGTTTTTTTAACACCCTGGGAGTGTTCATTTCCAGTGTAACACCTGGATACTAGCAAAGCTAACCAATTATGCATGACCCTGCTGTTGACTTGTGCAACACAATACTGACAATACTGTCTTTAACAATCGGTTCACTTTTAGCATTTGGGGTTCAACACGTTACATCTGAAACCATCATTTAGATACAAGACCTTTTTTACAACAAGTTCTTAAAACGCACAGCATCACAGAAATACTAACAACGAGAGTATCTCGTGTTTGTGCTGTCACACATCAGTGCATTACTTGTGTATTTGCAAAGTATCCACACACAATAATAATGTGTGGTTTGAACACGGATATTAGAGCCAACTGAGTTTATTTCACCATAGCACTGTGATCTCTGTTGGTGGTTTCTGAGTTACGTAAAAAAATAACGCACACAAGAGAAGCAAATGGGTCCCTGTGTGTCATTCACATCCTGCAACTGATGACTTTTAAATTACATTACAGCTTAGTGAATATTATAGCCAGCCTTTATTAAGGGGAAAAAGGAAGACTTTACTGTTGAAAGCGAGGCCTCGAACCACTCAAACATCACAAGCATCAGGACTGGCAGACGCCGTATGAGAAATAGCGACAGAAAACGCTGCCTTTGGCTGTTGGTTGAAAAACAATCCAATACAAAATGAAAAATAAATAAATAAATAAAAATGCACAATTGATCTGATACTATCCGATGGATAAATCACAAAACAGAGACTAGGTACAACAGAAGGGTGTAAATCTTTTGAATGCAGTGGCCATCTGGTGGATATGTTCATACAGCAGCTGGTCGAAACTAACACACACAACACGCACTTCCTACAGGAAGCCAGCTCGTCTGAGAAAGCGACCTAATCAATAAGCCACATCACTTTCCTTCCTTCACTAATATTCTGCAGTGAGCCCCCATTCTCATCTTATCATACACCAGTGCATCCCAAATCATCTTCTTCAAGATACGTCTGTGTACACTAGTGTTATCAAGCAAAAAATAAATGCAGAGAATAACCGCACAGATGCACATGATGATGACGTATGTGATGAGCAGTGTAAATGCCTCTATATTATATTTGTCCCTGGGGCAGTCAGCACTAAAAGTCAAGAACGAAGAGGAGAGATTATTGAGATTAGACCTTCTCAGTGAGACAGCATAGTTTAGCTAACCTAGGCAGAGGCTAGGACATGTTCATCTTCCCCCCTTGACCCTCTTTAAGCCTAACATCTGGCACCACAGTGCTGCAGAAAACCAACCTTGTGCACAGAAATCAAACCTCTCTACTCTTTGTTGCACTGCTGACTGTACGTTGGCGTTTTTTTTTTTTATTATTATTATTATCGGAGGCTATTGTGCAGATTTAAATGCACCACCAAAGCCGGGGGACTTTTCATCATTTCAAGAATACATGAGGTGTTGCAACAGAAAACTGGAGCCTCGTTACACAGAGACATTCACCTCAAGTGTGATGCAACACACAAACCATACAAGTTATCTTGCAATATTTGACTTCAGCTAATCCAGTAATGCGAGAAAACAAAGACAAAAACCTATATAACTGATGTAACCGACAATATGTAGACATTTACAGTGGCATTTGGAGTCAAGCACTTTGCCACAGCCATCACGAAATGGTAAATTGCAACTGTATATCACACACTATCAGGAAGAGCAGCAGAGCAAGGTTACGTTTAACGGTAAAGACCGAAATGCCCAGGTTGACAACGATTCATGCACACTGGATAGGTCAAGACTCTTTCAGCTTGCTGGGTGTTGCAAGACCGGGACTAAACATAGGTGGGGAAAAGGCAAGAAATTAAGCAATTGTGTGATTTGGCAGATTTAATATTTTATGAAAAGATCCAGCAAAGCCCTATCACAGACGAAGGTCAATAGCCCTTTCAGGCAAAAGTGGAATTGCTGAATTATATTTTGCCTTTCATGTAATGTAAACTCCATGTTCCAATCCAGTGCCGTTACAGGGATAAAATCAGTGTTTACATCTGAATATAGATTATTTGTGAACCGACTAGTCCACACACAACCATGGGCACCATGGGACCTTAGATTAATGTAAAAAAAAATAAAAAAAATAAATAAATAAATAAACTAAACCTATTCCACTATCAAAATTTACACCACAGCAAATATCTCAAAGACAGAACATGAGAGAGATTAATATTTTCCACTTTAAAGCCTTACACTTTACACAATATGTTGTCCCTCTAACTAGGATCTTAATCTGCTTCAAATCGCAGACTGCTTTAGATTGATTTCCTTTAACTGTATGTAGGAGGCATGGGCATTTTTTTATTATTGATTTTTAAATTTTTTTAAAGAGAAATCTTCTAGCCCCCTCTGCTGGACGTGGACAGCTGTTTCAGGAAGACCACACAATGACATGAATTTTCCCGGAAGCACCACAAGGAATTCACACGGGGTCAGCACGGCCCACTCCCAGACAAACCAAGAGTATGACTAAATGTAAAACAGAAGACGTGCCTTCTGAGTATGGTGTAATGGGCCTTTCATCATCGCAGCGTGGAAATCTCATGTCATTTCCTCCCAACTACCAAGGCAGATGAGACAATAGAAGGTTGTTTCAAACTGGAACTAAAAAAAAACAATAGATTCATTTTGTTTTTTTTGTTTGCTTTTTTTTTTTTAACGCTGCCTACCAAGGCGACGGTTTATATCTGCGGCTTCTACAATGGCTCTTCAAGAAGATCTGGTCAGACTGTCCCCACAACAACCACCACTCCCATGGTGTGAATGGAAATAATAATTTCATGTCAGAGACATACAGGTTTTGAGACACAAACACACAAATGGACACAGCAGATTGTCTATACAATGAAACAAAAACAGACTGAAATAAACAGACAAGTAACTGGCACAGAGAAGCAGACAGCTAAACAGATTACAAAGTGGTTTTCTTAGTACAAACAGACAAAACACGCTAGGTTTGTTTTTTGTTTTAAAAAGGACTATGACAGATGGATGATGATGTGAAGAATAAATAGCCAGTCAGACTGGAGGTGTCACTTACGAGGCTTCTGGCCCCATACGGGTAGATGCAGCTTGCCAGAAGAGTAGTAAATAAAGCCCAGGACCAGCATGGGGCAGAAGATGAACAGCAGCTTGTGTGTGGGCTTCATGGTCTTCAGTCATTCACATGGCACCATCCAGGTCATCACCTGAAAATGACAAGAGCAGTGTGGGATGTTCTATTTATACATCAATACCAGAAAGGGAAATTTGTTCAGTCAGCTGTAAATAACCCAGTAAGCCAATGGGGGAGTGGCAAGAGAGGAAAATGACTACAAAAACACAGCATAGAAAAAAACGATAGCAAGGTTCATCAAGATATGAAGACAGCCTCAACCGAGCCTAACTCAAATCTCCATCTTTGCCCACAAACCTGTCCTTCCTGTCAAGCATAATGTAGTCCTGTTTCCAAAGGCAATTCAATAATTAGAAGAACAAAATTATTCAAACATTAACAGATTTTTTCTATGGGAGAGGGGAACCCTGACAAATAGCACAGGAAGTGGAAGTAGGAAGGTAAAAACAAGGTATTTTAGCGACATGTTGGATAAACCACAAAAGAGATGAGAGAAGCAACACCCCGCTTC
Organism: Chelon labrosus; assembly: GCF_963514085.1. Taxonomy (NCBI): domain Eukaryota; kingdom Metazoa; phylum Chordata; class Actinopteri; order Mugiliformes; family Mugilidae; genus Chelon; species Chelon labrosus. The sequence goes on from NC_140342.1 coordinate 9,829,913, forward strand.
TTATCTAGTGTCAAAGCAACTGCTGAACAGTCCCCAAAACAGTAATGTTACTAGTCTACAGGAAACCACGCCCAAACTGCAGCTCAAAGCATGGCAGCTGCACGGTAAATGGACATCCGTATTTCCCAGTAGTTTATTGTATTATCGAACAACATAAAACATGCCATACTACATGCAACGGATCATATTCAGTCAAGAGGTCACGAGCCAGAAGAGATCTGCCTCTGTGGCTTGGTTTCACTTTTGAACACACGCTGCTAATCCTCTCACCACCAAACAACCTATAACACAGCAATCCTGCAGCCACTTTCAACCCCAGGCACATTTTGATATTTAACCATGATCAACGGCTTTTGTTAAAAGGGAGCCTCACTAAAATGCCATGTGCTGTGCAGAGTTACTCTGATGCGACAAGCTTAAAACTATCTGTACCAAATTCAATCTGGGGCATCGTTATTTCCTCCAACTGAATTCTGTAAATCATTAGCACAGGCAGGTGTCTGGGCTGAGCTCGGCTCAGATAAGACTGTAATACCTCGGAAAAAAGCATTATTTCAAAAGTTCATAATCCCCATGAGGCAGAAGCTCTCTCCTCCATGTTGAAAAAGAAAGCAGCAGTCTGTACCAGTAATATATGGACTAACATCTACATTTTTAAACTGCACATGTATTTGTGAACTACTTATTTTATATTACATGCATGTATTTTATATTCTACTTTTAAGATGTTATACTGTTGGGTATTCTTGTGGACGATTCTTGTTGTATTCCAACAAATCCATTTGTACACACAGATTAGTGAGCACATGGAGGTAGCAATCCACCAGACAACAGGTCGACCACATAGTGAATTTTTTATTTTTATTTTTTTAAGAGCATTTACATGATATGGCAACAAACACACCAGTGAAAACAAATGCTTTATAATACAACGGAGTTGCACTAAATTTTAGTTTCATTATTGTTATAGTGTTGAAACGGAGCGGTAGTTCAACTGTATGCTCATTTTGGGGGGAGGGCAGTTAGACTGGATTAAATTAAACACTAAAGTGTCTCTTTAGACTTGCCCACTGACTAAACCAGGGTTGTCGTTAAAACTAGTATTACAAACCACGTAGTACTACAAACCACAAGCAGCAAAAATTAAAACAAAAACATAACCTTCATTAGTTCAGGACTGTCATATTAGAATATATTTTATGTGTGTACCTAATGAAGTGGCCAGTTAGTGTATATAAATCCTAGTGAATGGAGATTTCAGTCCAGACTTGGTAACATCCACATATTAATAGAGAAAACGGGAAACGTTATGGCGGTGGTTGGCATCAGTCCCACAGTGGTGACTACATCCCTGAGTAACGGAGCAGCGACTGTCACATACCTAAAGTTGTGTGTCTTTACTCACACCTGTAAGCGGACTACTTCACCAGCACACCTGGCTGGCTGCTTTACACCGAGCTCCGTAACTAGCTAAACAAACATAACGGAACTTGTTCGATAATATAACCCCTGAGTTGATGCAGCCTGCTCACAGCTTACCTGGGGTTTGTCTTAGTTTTAAGTCTCCATTTACGCTGGCGACCTTAAATAAAACCACAGACATGTAAAGGGGCTTTGAGTATTTACAATAAGAGTGATTAATAAGAGAAGAAGTGACGGTAGAGAATAAACCGAGGCTAACTGTTTTCGTTAGCATCGGTTAGCCCGGTCGCTATGCTAACAACGCTACGTTGGCATAGTGGGGAAAATCGCCTTGATGCGTCCGCAGGCCTGCAGCGGATCAACACAACACGGGTTAGGAGATTTTGCGGCCAGACAACTGGCTTAAGTGCCGCAGCAGTCGCAGTAGGGTGGCCGAAACAGTCCACACATGACGGATTAAAAACAGCAGCGAGCGTACCAAAGTGTGGAGAATAATCCCGAGGTGGATCGGGTTGCTGCTGGGTGAACAGTCGACCACTGGTTTACCCAAATTAACCACCACCATCACCACCGTCGACTAAAACACGGCGTAGCGGCGCGTCTCATGTCCATTTCCAGCGCGTTAACATAACTGGAGACATTACCTTTTCTCGTCCTTCGAGTCCTCTGGTCAGAAACAACACCAGCTCTAGAATAAATAGCGAACTGGTCGACACAACGACCGTGTCCTTCCTCCTCTCCAAGCCATCTTGGTGAAATCTGCGAGACGACCAGCTTGACTGCCTCTTTCCACTCGTGTCTCAGCAGCTCTAGTTCGCATCAGGACTGGCAGGAGGAAGAAAAAGCAACCCCTTCCATCAACACGAGCGGCAGCTTTACTACAGGTCCACAGGCTGCCACCGACAAGTCACATGAGGGATCTTCGACTACTGCGATGCCTTGTGGTTTAGGGGAGCTATGATGAATGTACCTTTTCATCTGGCTCTTCGCGTGGTGCGTCTCTCTGCTCGTCAGCTGTAAAGTGTCGGACCAGGCTTCGCTTTTAGGCATTTGTAGCCTACAGACCCCCCCACTCCCCCAATCAGCTGTAGCAGTCCCCGCTCAGCAGTAATAATAGAGATCCAGTAATGTATAGAAGTTGTTGACCTGCCTGCCCCCCACTACTATAATGGTATGTGCTAGGCAAGCACTGTTATTTGATTGACTAGGTAGGAGGCATGTTTACATCCCACAGTGCGGTTATTAGTGGTGTAAAGGTATTTTCAGCAAAGGGACATCTAGATTGGTTCAGCTTTTATGCATTTGGGATATTTTGGTCTTTCAGTTAAATACACTATACTAAAACTATTGCATTCACGGTATTCATTAGTGTAAAATTACAGAGAGAACTGTTGAGTTAGGTGTGTTTTCATTTTGGAGGCTGTGGTCTATATTTCAGTTGGACTGTGTTTTGCAATAACTAGTGTTTCTAAATTTCGTCAACCCCATTTTTGTCCGTGGGCCAGGCTAAATAACAGAAACACTTTAATTCAGTCCTGTTTAAACAGCACCACAGTCTACATCCTCCAAAATGACCGTCCAGTTGAGTTACCACCTTTCACAGATGCTCCCTATTAAACCCCAACATCAGCCTTTTACAACTGAAGAAGCTACATGGATGAGTAGCAAAACATCTTCAAGAAACCCTAGTTTCAGCTTGTTTTTTGGATGCACCTGGATACCAGGATGGTTGACCTGGAACTTTAGACTAGGACATTACAATGTATTTGTTTTCACTAGTGTTCCTAATGATCTTTGCAAGTGGGTGTATTATTCTACAGACTTCCTGTCTTGGGAAGTTGGTCAAACCAAAAAACACAGCTAAAACAAAGGCATTTTTTATTGTCTTTGTTTTTGTGGACATACACCGATCAGCTACAACATTAAAACCACTGACAGGAGAAGTAAATAACATTGACCATCTTGTGACAATTCAGTGCTCTGCTGGGAAACGTTTGGACCTGGCATTCATGTGGATGTTACTTGGACATGTACCACCCACCTAGACCAGACCAGGCACCCCCACCCCAAAGCAATGACACACCTTGATGGCAGCAGTCATCCCCAGCAGGATGCAGCCTGACACAGGTACACACACAATAACTCAAAAAACATGAAAAACAGCACAATGTGTTGACTATGCCTCCATATTCACTAGATCCCAAACTGATCCAGTATCTATGGGATGATCCACGGAGGCCCCTCCCCTCAACCCATTGGACCCAAAGGCCCCCACTAACAACATTCTGTTGCCAGACACCACAGGACACCCTCAGAAGGCCCATGTCCATTCTCTGATGAGTCACAACTGTTTTGGACGTCAAGGGAGACCTACACAATATTAGGAAGCTGGTCATAATGTAAACATTTTTATATTTAACCAATTGGTCTCTTTTGGCAGTGTCATTTTTTTCTCCATATAAATCCAGTTTGCTTGAAATAAGCATTGAAACAATTCTATATTTTCTGTACTACATTCTTTTAAGGATTAAAATATCTAAAACATTTTATCTAACTCAAATCATCCCCAGTTATACACTTCATAAAATATCTTGCAGACTTTTTATGGTATCCTAAATCCCAGTTTTTCCCTACCATGTGGCTGCTCACGGCTGATAATTATGTAGCAACCGATCCATAGTCCTGTCCTTCACAGCTTCTCGGGTTACCCTGTTTATTCTGTTTTCCTTGCAGATCTTGCATCTTATTTGTGCCCTGACATTCGCGAGGCCTACTATTATACATAAGCAGTCGCTGGGATGGGAGCCAAGGTACATCAGGGTGGGAGACATCCGTATTTGCCATGCAAAGAGTGTGGCAGAGTAGCACGCCAATCTATTAATATTGAATCAAGCGGGAAATAGAATCTGCTCTCCCACTGTTCTCCATCTGGGGCCAGGAGATTAGCAGGAGGTTGGATAATATACACAAGGAAACACTGAGGCATGCACACACATACAATACACAAACACTTTCAAAGCTTCCCAGGATCACATGCTTTGTCAGGGCTGGCGTGGAACTCCTCGGTGAGTTTTCAACACTTCACTGCCTTTGGCACACCGATCATTCATTTACATCACACTTCTAAAAGGCGACAATCAATGACCAGAGAGAACAATCCAAGGGGATGAAAGTGTACCAATCTCTAGCTAATTTTGGGAAACAGACCATCTTCCATTTGTCTCCCATTAATGAGCTGTGTTCTTAAAGTGGCACCATTTATTTTATACCTTTATGTCCTAATCCAAGTCCATCCACAGATACTATCATTCAGGTGTTAATATAATTGGAAATTAGAGTAGTAGGACACCCGCGCAATGTTCTCCCTGAGTCTGCGTGGGTTCTCTCCGGGTACTCCGGCTTCCTCCCACCGTCCAAAGACATGCTGGTTAGGTTAACTGGTAATTCTAAATTGGCCGTAGGTGTGAATGTGAGTGTGAATGGTTGTCTGTCTCTCTGTGTTAGCCCTGCGATAGACTGGCGACCTGTCCAGGGTGTACCCCGTCTCTCGCCTGATGACAGCTGGGATAGGCTCCAGCAGACCCCGCGACCCTTGACAGGAATAAGCGGGTACAGAAGATGAATGAATGAATGACACCCACACAAAGGCTCAACCTCAGGGATTTCGCTGGAGATTTAAAACCTCTTGGTAAAATCTGCTGCTACTGTAACCTCAGCCATTGGTACCTATGAAAACCAAATCCCTCTGAAGGAATTTAATCTGATAATCTAAATTATCACAACATACCGCGCATTATCTAACAAAGAATGCGAATGCAACACCATAAACAAGGACTCACTTCCAAACAAAATCACTTAACAATGGTGGCTGTGGCTCAGTAGTGCGGTTGTGGTTGTGGGTAGATGTCTTTGCGACTGCAAAGCACTTTGAGTACCAAAAGGTAAAAAAACGCCACATAAAAACATCTTTTCCGTGTTTCCTCTCATCCAACAAGGGTTATTTCCGAGTGAACTTCTTATACGAGCACAGCCAAGTTTAGCTGTGGCAAAATAAATAATTCATAACAATGTAAATCATAGATGAACAGTCTGCTGAATAGTGTGACTTTTGCTCCAGTGGGAAGACAGTGGGGGGAAAAAAGCGCTCGCGAAAGGTATACTAATAGCTCATTCTATATTTGTAATCCCGTCCAGAAGTCCAGCACTAGATCTAATAAGATCTAATAAGAAGTTTATAGATGGTGAGAAAATTCAGCTATTCATGGTTCATGTTTTTCCTCAGTGATCTCAGATGAGATGTTTTTTTGTTTTTTTTTTAAAAAAAGTTTTATAAATCTGCAGCTTCTCTAAATCTCACCAAAAAAATATTTGCAAATTGTAAAATGACTAAAAAGAAAACTATGTGCATGCCTTTTTGCAGTCTCATTCTACCTTCCCAGAGTTATCAAGGGAGGTTATTTTAAGCCCAACCACTGGGCCAGGGTCAAGGGCTCAGCCTTGGCCCACAAATAATTCTGGCTTTGTTTCATTCTCTTATCTAAGGTGCTATGATGGTTATATTGAAAAAAATAAATAAATGAAAAATGAAACCGCTCTGGTTCCCACGCAAGTCGAAAAGCGACGTCTGCATTCATGACATTTTTAGTAATACAGTCTGCACCACTTAGAAATGTTCTCACACTTCCCCTTTTTTTAATCCTGTGAGAAAATGTACAACTATACTATCATATCATGCTACGATATGTGCCTCCGAGTTAGGGATGTTGATGAGACGTCACTCTACTCTTAAGTTGTGTAAACAAACAAAAAAAAAAAAGACAAAAATCCTCTTTACTAATGTTTTATGTTCTTTCATTCGGAGCGGGACATTACCTTCTCAGCTGCAGCTGTTAAGTCTTTAATCCAGCATGAACTGGACACGTCCTGATGAATAAATGCTCACATACAGAGGTATTTCCACAGAGCAGAGAGGCAACACCTGGAGAGACGAGTCAAATTTTATTTGCTCACTGTCCTCTCAGCTCTCTGCAAACATTAGTTAACCGATAACATAATTTAAATAACAGAACACGGGGCCATAGATAATCCCAATGAAACACAAGCACTGCAGTATGGTTGTGGTCTCTGTAAACATTTGTTAACCAATGACAGGGCGAGTTAAAAAAAAAACAAAAAAAAACAGGCCCGTTACACTTTAAATGTGCAGCAAACTAGTCTGACACAATATTACAAGAATGAACTCTTTTTTGGATGTCAAGTGTTATTTTTTATGTATTAAGTATTATTTGTTTCAAGAGCAGATATAGCAGAAAGTGAAAAAAGGACCTTTGGAATACTTGCTGCAAGCTTGTTTTAATCTATTTAGATATTCAATGGAATTTGGAACATTTTTACTAACGGTGATATTAGTCCAAACAACAAGGTTTTGTAGGAAAAAACAACAACTAGAGAATATAATAAGAAGGTACAAATATATATATATAAAAAAATGCTCTTTGTGAGCTCTACTATGTTACCATTTGATCCTTCTGCCTAATACATTAGGTATATATGGCTTTTATGTGTAAAAATGTTAATAGTCAGTATCATTAATATGAGCACAGACACTTTTACCATCTCTAATCACATTACTGATTCTTTAATAAATCTGGAACCATGAGAGTATTATTCTCATTGATTCAGACAGTACTCCCATCCACAATATCACATGACATTTTCACTGTAAATATTTACCCCCAGCCATGACTCTATAACGGCAGAAGCACAACAGTAAGCATGAGGTCAGGATTGTGGGTCATGCTAACCTTTAACTGCATTGGTTTTAGTTCAATATCCCTGAATGAAAGCTCATTGTTTCAGCCTTAATTTCAAACAACCACGACATGAAAATGTTGGTATTTCATTTGTGGAAGGAACCGTAGATTACATCACCTGTCACACCAGACCTGAGCTGGAGGCTGTGGAATTGAGAAAGCTTGCGTGCTTGCAAGCACAAGATTGCTCAGACGATTAACGCTCGGATCCATCATGTGACAAAGCTGGACCAGAGTCGAGCCTTGGGGGAAAGCGTAGGCTTAGATTTCTGCAGTCTGCTGCTTAATGAGGTGGCAACAGCGGGAAGGTCTCTTTAGAATGAAGTGGACCATTGCTGAACATAGCCTCAACTGCAGCACATGATCTCAGCGTGTTTGTATGATGACACAGGATGCATTAGATCACTGGCTGCTTTGTAGGGCAGAGAAATAAAGACCGCACAATGTTCTTAAAATATGTAGCACAGTTTAAAACATGTACTTTACAACAACAACAAAAACAAACATTAGGATAAACAGTACATAGTCATTGCGGCTTACAGCTCATGCGCCGCAAATACGAAACCAATCAACAGGAAGTCTATCAATTTATTTTTCAGCTTGTGCTTTCACATGCGCACGTATCCAGACTTTCTGACGCTGTCACTAATTCAACCACACACACACTCTGGTCTGCAGCCTCGTGTGTGTGTGCATGCAGTGGAAAGTGACACTTTACTAGCAGGCAAGTTGTGGCAAGTGCACGCAATGCAGTGAGACACAGGTGATTAGCCTAAGGCACATATATGCAGCATGCAGTATAAAGTATAGCCCCTTTCAAAACAGAAGTCACAAAGTGCTTCACATTAAAAGCATCAAAGCAAGCACAGATTAAATTAGGCTAGGCTGCGCCCGTTCCCTCACTCCAGTAAGGCAGCCCTGATGCAATTTGGGCCAGATAAAATGTAGCCATTATGAAGCAAGAAATACTCTGACTGGTACTTTTACTTAGTGAGGTTGACAGAAATCTGCACTGACCCACGGTTCACCTGCAAGGCTGTGTAACCATGACAGCGCTCTCACAGCCCTGAACCGAGCGGAAGTTGTCAACAGCGTTAGAGGTGGGGAACACTGTACGAATCTGCTAATACACAAAAGCTTTAGGTCTGACTTTCACCTCTCGGGGGACTTTTGGTAGAAAATACCACCGTCTCTGGCGTGGTAATGATTAATATGAGGGTGGGTATTTTATATACAGAGAACAGATGGAAATACTCATCAATTAATATTCGCAAAAATAAATGAAATAATAATTTCCAGGGAAACATGAAGAGAAGCTATTGTTAGAAGGAAGTATGACTCTGGGAAGATCCTTGTAATAGTGAGGGGCTTACTTTAAAAGCAAAAGACACAACAGAGCATGCCCTAAACTCATCAGCGCTTTAAACTAGATTCAGAGAAGAAAGATAACATTTCTTATTCAAGTCAGCAACTCATCAGCACAAAAATGAGCTTTTCTATTTATGTATACAGGGCCTTATCTGATTTTGCTTCAACAGAGCAGTAGAGGAGTTGTACAGCAGTGGTCTTCATCCCAGTCATTTAAAGGTCAGGCACCAGTGGAAGGAATTTAATAAAACCTGAAGGTATCAAGAGCCTTTGTCAGTACAGAGTAGTTTATCTCTAAAGCACGGCTTAACATTTGTACATTTATTTCAGGAATACCAAGAAAAGAAAACCCCCAGAATGCCTCAGGTAACGAGTTCTACCTGTCAGCACACATCTCACAAACATCAGCAAAAAAAACAAAGGGAAAATCTGTCAGCATGTCGACATGCATGGGTGAGTACCAAGCTGCCACCTCTGGGGCTGAAATATGAAGCCAGCATGGAAGCACAGTGAGTCAGTGCAAATGTCAGCTGGAGACACCACACTGAGGAGGGTCGGGAGGGTTCCTCCGTCAGCCCTCTCTTTCATTTCAGCTACTTTTTAAGCGTTGTGGCCGCATCTTGCGCAGTTGCGGCACGATTGTCCGCACACATTCAGACATGAGACCTCACAGGATGGATCCAGTTATCACTACATGCAGCATCCAAGTCAAAAAAAAAGTCTTAGCTAAGGTTTTGGTGCACGATGCTCTGTCGGAGCAGCTTCGACTAACTTCAGCACGATTCTGAAAATCTCTGGAACCTTGCTGGATGGGACGGACAAACATTCCTCCAAAAGATATTTCCTGGGGTTTCAAAGACGGATGAAGAGATTCTCAGTCACCTGGTCTCCAGTTTTTCCTCACTTATCGCCCTAAAGCACAAGCAGTTCAGTAAATGTTTACTGTCAAACACTATTTATTTTGCTCTAATGCTTTTCCCAAGGACCTGAATCCAGCTGTCACTTATGTCACCGTTTCTAATTCCTCAGCCCTGATCAGAAAAGCAGACAGTTTAGCGGGAAATAACAATGATAATGTTAATTGTTAAGATGCAATGCAAAAAGCAATTCTTTTCTCCGTCATAAAAGAGTGCGAGGATTAAGCGTGTTCTCTGTTCATGTGAAGTCCCTGTTGGTACAATGATCAAGTCAGAGTCTCTGGCCCATAATGGGACATTCACTGAGGAAGGAAAACGGGGTCGAAACAGATTCTTACAATTACAGGCAAGTATCAGGTCGTTAACAGAACCTAGTCACGCCAGTTTCAGTTGGGAAACACCCACAGATGTTCCCTTTTAAACCCCAACTCCCCACCAGTCTTTTAGAACTGAAGAAGCTACTCACCGTGCCGTGGATGACTGTGAACCTTCAGAGGGTCACGCTGCAACAGACACATATTGTGCAATCTCAGTATTGTGAGCTCTGTGAACTTTAAACGTGAACAGCAAAACACACTGAAGTTATTGTCAATAGTTGTGCCAGATTACGGAAACTAGTCAGACATCAATAGCACAAAGTAACTTGAGCTTTATCACTTGACCACCATGTGACTGGTCCGAGGCAGCTGCAGACAATAGCCTGCCCGACTAAGAGAGGAACCTGAGGCAGTCACAGCTGCTGCGGAGTCGCAGGCAGGAGTGAGAGATGATGTTATGATATGGAGGCACGCTAACGAAAATCACTTTTGCATAAATGTTGCAACAGTAGATATTCTGGGCCTCTCTGGGGAAGTGGAGGAGAAGATGTAAGCATGACACCACACCACACCTTTTTTAAGCTAACATGCTAAACCTGTTACATATCCAATATAAAGAATCATCATTAGCATTTATTTATATAAATGCTTCTGGCAGCCGATGAGCACTAATCTAATATTGACACTTTTTTAAGCTCTTTCCTTAAAAAATCAGAAGCAAATATCTGGCTGTGGATCTTTAGAAGCTCCAAAACTGCTCCACCATGTTCACTAGCTTGTTGCCGACATAGCCAGGCTTAAAAACGGCTGACTCTGAACCATAACCATGTTATGCTGCTATAGGCCTAGGCTGCTGGGGGACTTCCCATGCACCGTGCACGTATGCTCTCGTATAATCTCTCTCATACCGAGCACACGTTTTATCATTTCCGCTCTCACACTATGCATTCATGCGTTGCAAACAACTAAAAAAACATGAAAAACAGCACAATGTGTTGACCTGGCCTCCATGTTCCCTAGATCCCAAACTGATCAAGTATCTGTGGGATGCACTGGAACAAGCCTGGTCCACAGAGGCCCCTCCCATCAACCCAGGGGACCCAAAAACATTCTGTTGCCAGACACCTCAGGACACCCTCAGAAGGCCCATGTCTATTCACTGATGAGTCACAACTGTTTTGGAGGCACAAGGGAGACCTACACAATATTAGGAAGGTGGTCATAATGTTATGCCTGATCAGTGTATGCTGCATGTATGCTTTATCCAGGTGTTTGCAGTAACTCATCTCATTCCTCCTGCTCTCTTCTCCTCTGAGCTGGGTTCTGCTCAAGCTTTCTAAAAGGGAGTTTTTTTCTTGCCACCATCCTCTAAGTGTTTGCTCCAGGAGTTTCAGGCTCCTGGTTCTGCAACACGTCTGGAGACAATCTGGATTGTTATTGATGTTATATAAATAAATGATGCAACAATAAATAAAATGCACTTTAGCGGCTGTTCTGTGCCTGGCTTACCGAGAGTTAAGTCAATCTTTTTGTTTACATAGCAGAATGATGCGGACAAAAACTGTGGATGCTGATCTACAGTGACACAAGTAGGAGAGAACAAGGGGCCAGGGAAGGTGACTACTACACACTACTTCAAATCCTCTTTACATCTTTGGCTTAACTACCAATAACTGCTCCCTGGGCATCTTGTGTGACTGTCCATAGTGTGCTCACTACTCTCAGTGTGTGCAAATGGACGGGTTGAATGCAGAGAACAAACATCAAAGCTGGTTTATATTTAAGCAGGAGTCAATGAACTGAAAGACAAAATGCTCTGTGGAGCTAAGAGACAGTTGATCAGGGGGTGGTCCTACAGGGAGGGTTTTCAAACTACAAAACTGTAAAATATATGTTCACTATTATGCATAAGAAATGCAGAGAAAATCTTCCGTTTAGATGCAGTTTCTGCCTGAGAGGGGGGAAAAAAGGTGTGATACTCATCCCTTCAGTTTCATGTGAAACAGGAATTTTAACCAGACCCTTTCACATCTTGACTATTGTAGCTCAAAAGAATTTGGACTGATATTACACTTCAAAAATATCTTCATTTTTTATTTTTTTTATTTTTCAAGAAAATGCTGAAATCTGGATAGGAGGAAGCTGTTGAGAGAAAGGAGGGGGGAAACGGCATGGGAACGATAGGCCAACAGACAGAGAAGAACAACATTAAGAGATGAGGAACTGAGAAATGAATCTACTTGAGAAGTAGAATTAAATTTTCATAGGTGGATCCCCAGACACTAGCCTCCCACGTCACCCCATGAACACACATGCTGGTAATATTTCTCTGTGTGTTACTCACTGGGAACAACTTTTGCTTTAGATACCAGCCTCTAGATACCGTTGAAAAAATAAAAAAGTTTACAGTTTTCAAGTAAAATGAAACAAGCATTGCCCCAAGCTAAAATATAGTAGAGAAAAGAATTTAAAAAAACGCTCTCATTACTGACTGCTGAGCTCTTTTGTTTTTTTCATCTGCATGATTTGCATTATTACAACAAATAGATGCAATCTATGTCCCCTGAGCTGAGTTACTTAATAAGTCAAATAGAAAAGGCTGTTTCATGGAAACTGGCTCAGATGAATTCACATGACCAGGGTGTATTCAGTCGTGATGCGCCCTTCTCTCTTAGCCCACATAAGAATCTATAAAAATCACTGTTCTTTGTGATGATCAACATCACAGTAGTGAGCCACACAGAAGCTCTTTCATTGCATTTGCTCTCCCACGGTCTCTGTGAAATCTGTGATGGAAAGTAATGAGACGGAAATGCAAAGCGGTTAAACAACTCTGTATAGTACAATACAGATAAACCCTCAAAATCCTGATTTGAGAGTGACAGATTTGACTATGATAAGGGGGCATTAGTTTAGGAAGCCGAGTGATTTGCTTAAGAGTTTTGATAACCCATGAACAACTGTTGTTTCTACTATGTGAACCTTCTTTTACTCCCTCCAAAGAGGACTATGACGTCACATGTGTATCTCGAATTTTATGCATTCTTTTTAGAGCAACCTCATTGCACCTCTTCGGTGCCTCTCTGCTCACAGACAGACGCTGCTGTGACGCTTCACATCTTGGGTATGTGCGGCAGCAGTTGCTGCGTGTGGTTTCCTGATAATGTTAAATGTGGGTGTATATATGAATGGCAGCTGTATCGACCTCATTTCACCATGATTTCCGTTTTAGTGATGAGATCTTTACACTGACGTCATTCGCGACAGTGGGACTTGTCCTCCTGTTACCTCACTTCATTGAATTAAATGAGTACACTGCACATGTACATTAATCAAATGAAATGAAACTATATTGCCAAAAGTATTCACTCGCCCATCCAAATGTTTGAAATAAATAATTGAATTCATGTGTTCCAATCACTTCCATGTCCATAGGTGTATAAATCAAGCGCCTAGGCATGCAGACTGCTTCTACAAACATTTGTGAAAAAATGTGTCGCTCTAAGGAGCTCAGTGAATTCCAGCGTGGTACTGTGATAGATGCCATCTGTGCAACAAGTCCAGTCATGAAATTTCCTTGCAACTAAATATTCCACAGTCAACTGTCAGTGGTGTTATAACAAAGCAGAAGCGACTGTAACGACAGCAACTCAGCCGTGAAGTGACAGGCCATGTAAAATGACTTCATGTGGCCTTCAGATTAGCTCAAGAACAGTGTAGAGAGCTTCATGGAATGGGTTTCCATGGCTGAGCAGCTGCATCCAAGCCATACATCACCAAGTGCAATGCAAAGTGTTGGATGCAGTGGTGTAAAAGCACGCCACCACTGAACTCTAGAGGAGTGGAGACGTGATCTCTGGAGTGATGAATCACGCTTCTCCATCTGGTAATCAGATGGAAATCTGGGTTTGGCGGTTGCCAGGAGAACGGTTACTTGTCTGACTGCATTGTGTTAAGTTTGGTGGAGGTGGGGTTATGGTGTGGGGTTGTTTTTCAGGAGCTGCACTTGGCCCCTTAGTTCAGGTGAAAGGAACTGCGAATGCTTCAGCTTTGGACAAATCCATGCTCTCAACTTTGTGGGAACAGTTTGGGTATGGCCCCTTCCTGTTCCAACGTGACTGAGCACCAGTGCACAAAGCAAGGTCCATAAAGACATAAATGAGAGAGTTTGGTGTGGAAGAACATGACTGGCCTTCACAGAGTCCTGACCTCAACCCGATAGATCACCTTTGAGATGAATTAGAGCGCAGACTGTGAGCCAGGGCTTCCAAGAAGAGTTGAAGCTGTTCTAGCTGTAAAGGGTGGGCCGACGTCATATTAAACCCTATGGATTAAGAATGGGATGTCACTTAAGTTCATATGCGTGTAAAGGAAGATGAGTGAATACTTTTGGCAATATAGTGTATGTCAAATCATTCTGAAGTTACAAATGATATAATTAGAAGGAGATTACACCAACCACAGAGCTTGTATTGGACATCCAGAGGAAGAGGAGGCAGCCAGAGAGAGGAAGTAAAGATGACGGACTCCAGCTAAAACTGGAGGTCACAGTGACCTTTGACCATCAAATTCTACTCAGTTTAATGAGTCCAAGTGAATGTTGCACCAGAATGACATTACCTCCAGGCGCTCCTGAAAAATGGCATTCATAAGAATGGACACGTGACCTTTGACCAGAAACATCTGATCATTTCGTCCTCGAATCCAAATGAACGTTTGTGCCAAATTTGGACAAATTCCATCAGGGAGCTCTAAAGATCAGACGTGCAGCTTCTCAACAGGCAAAGCAGGCTGTTGACAAACCTTTAGGGGCCTACAAGGGATGACAAATTTTAAATTAAAGCGGTTGCAGTGTGTTGAGTTTTTAATGACAACAGAAGAAACTGCCCAACTGGCTCCCCCCGGACATAACTCTGCTCTTTCAATCCCGTTACACATCGTGACTCTTTAACTTTCCTATTGTCCTCCGGGTCAAATGTGACTCATCTCACCTGTTTCTACATCACGGCCCATACATTCTGAAAAGACGTTTACAGTATATAGTAATTAGTTGAGAAGAAGTTGGCAAAAAATCTTTAACACAGAATTAGGCGATACATTTTATTTAACAGACCATGTGATTTTGACCCAGGGAGGACAAAGGTTGAGTGGTCAATGGGAGGACAATACGAGGTAGTTAAGTACGACCGTACCCAGTTCAAAATAAAAAGAAGTTATCCCTCTGGGAGTGAGGGAAAAAAAAAAAAAAACAGGAATAGGAGAAAAGAAAGAAAGATATTGGTAAGACAGGCAGATAATCAACAACAACACCAAATTGCTAACTGTACGCTGCTAGTCTCGCCTTAATTATAGGGGGGAGATGTTTGAACAAAATAACTTCCACTAGTGTCACATTATTTCATTTGTTCCTTATTTGATGGTTAATATTAATTAACTTTTCTAGCAGAGCAGCGTGCCCAGCTCTGTTGGCCGTGATCAAGTCCAGTGTGCCCCAACAGATTCAAAATTGTGACAGATAGTGGAATCAAAATGTTCGATTAATGTTGTAGTTCTGACTCAATACGTCTGCCATCTCAAAGAAACACCGAGCTCTAAACTGTAGAGCTTTAAGTTAAATGTTAACATGCTGATGTTAGCTGGACGGTTTGTTCATGATGTTCTCCATATACAGTCCTTTGGAGTGTTAATACACTAAAACTGGTTAATCAGCAATAAATACTGAGTCTATTAGACACTGATAGGAATCAGTTTGGGGAAAATGGATTATTTTGAGCTGTTGGTGGGATGAGATGAAAACTGAGGGCATCACCAAAGTCATTACAGATGATTCTAACATGGAAATGAAAGCCTGCATCAAACGTTGTGACAATCCACCTCCTAGTTGGTGAGTTAATTAATTATTGTTCTTAAATGAAGTGACATTTTGGTCCTGTTCATGAGACAAGAGGAAAAGCCAAGAAAAAAAAAAAAAAACTTGTTTCATCCTCTGGGGACCATAACTACCTGTGCCAACAGCTGAAATACTTAAGACTGAGTAGACCACCAAGCCAACAACATCAAGTGTAACATTATGACCACCTTCCTAATATTGTCCCTATCCTAATATGCATTAAGTATACTTTTCTTCATCTACTTTTTTTCTGTATAAATGAGCTTCCATAACATTCACTCATGAGTCATGAATTCCACAGAAGAACAATGCTGCCCGTTAACTGGCAGCACAAATACCAAGCATTCAGGAATGAACAAGATAAAGGGGAACCACCTGAAACCATGACTCCAAAAAATCGTTAACTCTCACCATGTCGTGAGAGTTAATGGTGGTGAGAGTTAATGGTTTTTTGGTGGGGAATAACTGAAACGTAACAAAGGTTCTTTTTTTTTTTTTTTTTCATTTGGGGAAGTCACAACTGGGTAAAAAACAGTGAGGGAAATCGAAAATGCAGGATGTTGGTTTCATTTCTCAGTACCACAGTACCAGCCTACACCTGTATGACCACATCCAGCAGAAGCTTAGGCAGAATCATACGTGACGCCTGGCCTTTAACATCAGGAGTGTTAGGTGAAATGGCACTCTCAGACAGAAGAAAAATTCCCAGAGACCTTCAGCTGAAACTTGCAGATGGCATGGTTAATGAAACTGCTGACACACTATAGGCACACAAAGTATTGACGACACTCCGGCGCACTGTGACTGCATGTCATGAATATGACGAATGTTAATCAGATAGAACTTACCTGCATGTCTGTGCCTGTAGGTGAGAGAACCGGTTAGAAATGTAAGCCGAACCATGCCTCCTGTCTAGTCAAGGCAGGTATTCAGCCTTGAAGCTAAATCTCCTGCTCAAATGGATATGAATACATTCATAAGCAGTGCATAAAAGTTTAATTACTGGGTCACGGCACATTACAAGAAAATAGAAAGGATTTTTATTAGTGTTTAATGTGTTTTTAACAACCTTTCTTGGGAAACTTCTGAAAGCAATAATGAATACTGAAAAAAGTAGGTCTTAATCTATATGAGTAGGAAATATAAACTTCTTATTAAATTATTATATTTAATAATTGAAAATTAATACTCTTATAGCAAATAAAGAACTCCTCCCATTAACGAAGGTCATGGGATGCATCTAAGAGCTCTGGAAGAAGTCTAGTGAGTGGGCCTGGAGTTAGTGTGCTCGATGTTCTCTAAACACACTAAGGATTCCATTATGTATAATTGTATATTATTAAGTATGACTTCATAGGATCATTAATGCATCTAGAAGCCTAGAAGAAGTCACAAACACTTAATAAAGTCTTATATGAGTCTTTTACAGCAATCAGCCACAACATTAAAACCACTGACAGTAGAAGTAAATAACATTGACCATCTTGTGACAATACAACGTTCTGCTGGGACACTTTTGGACCTGGCATTCATGTGGATGTTACTTGGACATGTAGCACCCACCTAGACCAGACCAGGCACCCCCACCCCATAGCAATGACACTCCTTGATGGCAGCAGCCATCCCCAGCAGGATGCAGCCTGACACAGACACACACACAAAAACAGTTTAGGAACAACTCAGAAAACATGAAGAACAGCACAAGGTGTTGACTTGGCCTCCAAATTCACTAGATCCCAAACTGATCAAGTATCTGTGGGATGATCCACAGAGGCCCCTCCCCTCAACCCATAGGACCCAAAGACCCCCACTAACAACATTCTGTTGCCAGACACCACAGGACACCCTCAGAAGGCCCATGTCCATTCTCTGATGAGTCACAACTGTTTTGGAGGCACAAGGGAGACCTACACAATATTAGGAAGGTGGTCATAATGTTATACCTGATCGTGTATGTCTAAATACTGCTTGTAAGCACTACACTTGAGGAAACAAAACGTTTTAACAAGTTGCTTAAGATGTAACATGATACACTTTTAAATTACTCAACATGTTCAATCCCAACAAAGTGTGGGGATAGAATTAAGCAAGACTTTCTGGTAGGGGCAAGAAATGAAGTGACAGACTCCATAATTCATTTTGTGCATGGTATGCTATTCAGTTCCACCTCCTTCCCTCAGGCAGACTAATACATCTGGAGCGTGAGGCCTGACAGACAGGTAAAGGGGGTGTAAAGACATTCCACACCGTTTACTGTGGCCAGTTAAATGAAAGGTGTATTAAAAACGATGATTATATTGTTGTGGACCGATAACTGGACGGTACGGATGTGAAACTTTTTACCACTTTCACAAAGCCAGCTGTTTGTGAAAGCTATTTCAGAGAAGTTGGTGATTTTATTTGCGGTGTCCTGTTTTTTTTTTGTTTTTTTTTCCAGATGCAAGTGTCTGAAACGTTTGAATGCCTGGCAATAAAACTTAAAGCTCTATCTCCCCACTGATATATTCCATAAAATTATGACCACCTTCCTAATATTGTGTAGGTCTCCCTTGTGCCTTCAAAACAGTTGTGATTCATCAGAGAATGGACATGGGCCTTCTGTCCTGTGGTGTCTGGAAACAGGATGTTGTTTGTGGGGGCCTTTGGTTTTCTTTTTAGTTGTTCCATCAAGGAGTGTCATTGCTATGGGGTGGGGGTGCCTGGTCTGGTCTAGGTGGGTGGTACATGTCTAAGTAACATCCACATAAATACCAGGTCCAAACGTTTTCCAGCAGAACATTGGATTGTCTTTTTGTATCTTATGTTAATTACTTCTCCTGGTTTTAATGTTGTGGCTGATCAGTGTATATCTCCAGGGTGGACGCTGCTTATTATTATGCGCCAGTCAATTACGTTTAAACACTTGTGTGTGACTCCAACACAGCAAAACTGAAATATGAAGCGGTAAATGTGACACATCCAACAACCTGCAGTTCACAGAGTTCGACGAGTTCAAAATCCAGGAACCATCCATCAAACTGCAGCCATGTTCTCCCACTTCACAAGACTGATCCCGCTATGGCACAGCCCCCCCTGGCTGACACATCCAAAACCAGGAGCTCCAAAACAGAAAAGAGTGCATGTGACTGCAGGAAAGCAAATTAAACCAGGTTCTTTTTTCTTAGCCAAAACTTTACTCAAACAGTTGATGTTTACAAAGAGTGAAGAGATTTAATGCAGCCTTGTAGACAGATGCAAAAGAAACCAAATGGACAACAGCAGCCATGAAATGGGCATAGCTAAAAGGTAACTGCACACCTCCTCCTACAGAGAGGCCAGCAACTTTTCAGGATACTATACACAAGACTACTTTTAAAGCAGGTACAAAGGACTCAACAATCCTAAAATTGTCTTTTTTTTTTCTTTTTTACATTTTTAGGGATCTCTAGAGCTAGCTTTTACCAAAAACACAAAAATATCTAAACTTTGTTGAAGACAGGAGTCTAGAAAATGCTAAATATCCAACAATGAGTGAGCCAGATCATCGTCACCTTCCAATCCCTGCAAAAATGAAAATCGAGCTTCTGAATTTAAACAGCATGTCTGAAAACCTATCTATATAATAAATATAAATACATCTGAGGTTTTCTACAGATTGTGAAAAGGACATGACAAAAATAGCTTTGCTCTCAAACATAACGCGCTCGCATAAATAAAGTGTAATAATAACATTAATTACAATAGATATAATCAACCAAGGAAAACCAAAACCTGCGCTTGGCCCTTGGAAATGTAAGGCTTGGGCCTATAAAACATGTCTTCTGTCTTCACAGTAGTTGCACGATGAAATACCTCCATACAGGAGAACTACAACATACTTCCTAATCATGTACTGTGTTACATGATTAGCGTGATGTGAAAAGTACCATCAAAAAGATTTGTTAAAAAGAAGTGATGTCGAGATATTTCATGTTTCAGGTTGCAACACAAGTCTTAGTCAAATCGATGAATCAAAGGATGGACTCTAGCTTGATGACTGTTAAAATGTACCAGTGGAAAAACAGACTCAGTTACGCTTCATTAAAAACCTTCTTCCCAATTATCCTTATGGAAATAATTTCGTTAAGTGAAAGGTGAATCTCCATTTATAGAGAAATATTACTAGAAAAACTGTCCATTGTAGACGATTCACACTTGACAGCTAGTAATTGCGGTGTTACAGAAAAAGAAAACAGTCCAACCTTTTCTAGATTTAATAATTCACTGATGGCTTCTTCCTGAGACAAAGGAAAAAATAATAATGAACTTGAGGAAGAAAATATGAGCTACAGAGAGTAATGGGAAACAGAGCTCAAAGAATATTATTCACACAAAAGTCATTTAAAGTCCCAGCCGTAGTTTAGAAAGATGGAGCCCGACAGGGCGTGGAAGAACAGGAGGAGGGGGTCGTTCCTATAGCCAAGAAATAAAGACCTGGAGCTCTCTGTGGTGATTTGATGATATCTGATGAAGTGGAAAGCGACGGAAAGAAATGAACGTCACTCCATGATGGCTCGGTAGATGACAGGCTCGATGTAGTCCTCTCTGTATCGAGAGTTGATGACCCGTTGCCTTTTGGAGTTCTGTTTGACTTCGCTCTGCGTGAAGAGCTCAAAGCGCATGTCTGACGCCACCGACTGAGGACAGAACACGACACATCAGATATAGGGTTAACAAACGTGCCCTGCTGCGTCAGATGGGTCTTAACCTACTGATCAAAAGTCACAACAATCACATGTCATTACACTTTCTCAGATTCTTAATTTACCATTCGTGACTTGACTCGTTTGGGCAGATCCTCGTCTAGAGTGTAGATGTCTTCCCTCTTGACTGTGATTTGAGATCCATCCTCAAACTCCACCTAAACCCACACACACACACAAGCATGTAGTAAGCGCTTAACACTTTTTAATAAACACTATGCACGCAGTTGTGTCATAATATAATAACATAACACAACATAACAGACTATAGATAGTTGTGTCTTATCTACGGTGTATCTCCTACTTTTTTCTTATAATTAGTCAGTTACACCTTATCATCCGATGGGGAAATTCCTGACAATAAAGTCTGCGGTTGAGGGACTGTATCGAAATCATGTGGTCTGAACAGAGTGTAAACAGTTTGGTGGGATCAGGGCCAGACAGGAAGAGAGGCAAAAAAAAAATAATATTTACCAGGTACATAGGGATGGAGTGTGACGCGACAAACTTGGCTCCATATATCAACCCATCTGTCCATCGCACTTGAACAGCCTCACCTTTGGAAGGTGGACCGAGTCGCACACAGTCACGGTTCTGCAAACACACCAAAGCAAATAGGGAAATACAGCTCTGAATATAATAAGGAAACTTATCTCGATCAGGAAACTGAACAGGATGTCATAGCTATTAGCTTGCACCTGTCATTAGCTTTATTAGTTATTCGCTACACTAGGCCAACAAATTTTAACCTCAATGTCCTCAGGGAAGAGGTTGTCGCTGTATGACCCGTCGTCGAACACCACTTCGTAGAATGTAGCTGTGGTCAGCTCCACCACGTCGCTGTGGTAGTAGCGTCCATTTTTGTATTTACAGATCACCTTCTGGCCCACTGCTAACTCCCGCATGGAAGCTTTGTTGCGCTAAAGGAGAGAAATTAATAATTCATTTCAATAGATCATCACTTCACAACACTATACAGTAGAAGTTCATAAAATTGACTCAGAAAATATTAGCCACCCACTAAATCAATATTTGACATCAATGTGTAACCAAGAAATGGTGCTGCTCCCTCTGCTCTGTTATATAAAATAGATTTTAATCAAATCAGCTGACGATGTAGACAAACATGCATGGCTCCTTACACGACAACGATATCTTACTAGTTCATTCACTGGACAGAAATTTTGTTGCTGCATATTTCTTGACAGAACCAAACAGATGTTTGCTCCCCCAGTTAGTCAATCGAAGCTGCATGAACATGTCTAAAAGTAATAACCTCCAGTGGTACTTTCTAAGCTATTATTGTGCTGCATAGCTGACTAAACCAGGGCTGAGAACTAAGATTTCAGGTTTGAAAGGTACATTTGAGTTGCTTGTGATAGCACTCATTGTACAATGTGGATACTGGCACATTAGCGGGACATTAGATCACATGTTGCACATCAACATTCGCTAGACTCAATTCCTCTCGCTATATGAGTTCGATAACATGGCATTTGGATTTCACTCAGGGCCGTGTTTCAAATGACGCAGAGAAACGAAATATCCCTGCATGCGATTGGATAGTCCTCCAACGAATCAGAGCCTTTTTTTTTGAAAACAAATACAACTCCACAGCGCTCAGATGAAAACTACGTGGCTGTTACTCTTCTGTCCACGACCATACAAACGACACCCAAGCGATTTTATTGGCCCGGTGGATCATGTGGCTAATAAAGTGTCACTTCAAGATAAAGTCACCTGTGACACTATTTTTTTTTATTTTTATTATTATGCCACACACAGAGCTTTGTCTGTGTTATGTTTACTTGCAAATTACTCCCAAACGGGCAGAAGCATTTAAGTGCATGCACGATGCTAGATAAATGCATTTATTATATTCTGATATGCAAAGAATTTTAATCACGTTTTGTGTTTTATGACAGAAAAGGGTTATTTTAACTGCTAGGGAACACAAAGAGGTGGATAATGACACTGACTGAACATTAGCCGTTTGTGGATGTGGTCTACTGAATTCACAGAAGGAAATCTTCTTTACAAAGGACCTTTGAAAGTCGCTGAAATAAAATATGATGGAAGCATTCGAGAGAGAATTAAAAAGGGAGGTGCTGTCTTCTGGTAGACAAAGGCACTGAAAATTTAGATTAGAATAAACTTGGCTCTTTTTTCACAACATGCCTGCCAGTTCACAAGAGGAAGTGTTTGTATAAAAATGATTCAGTGCTGCATTTTCAGTTACTCTGCCAACTAAACGACATAAGCCGAGAAGGGATTTCAGACAACAAGCTACAAGTGAGTTTGGCTTTTAGATTCTTCTCACAAAAAATGCTCTACTTTAGACCAAAATAATAAACCTTCATAAGAATATAGCTGCAAGCAGCAATGAGGGGTCCAAGCAGGTCGTTTGGGATAGAGCTGCAATAGTACTGATAGCACCGGCATGATCCAAGGAGTCCAACAGTACCATGTTTTTGAATATCAGGCATACGGGTCAGAAGTTATAAGCAAAAACGCAATTTTGCCAATTAAATCGCCCCCTAGTGGCCGAATGACACACTATTTGGTGCCAAAAAGAGACTTTCGCTAATTGCAGCACCAAATTTGGCATGTCCCCTCGGGACGGGGTCTCTGAACATACTTCCAAATTTAGTTTTGATACGTCACACCGTTCCCGAGATATGAGCTTGTATCCCGTTTGCTGCCTTCGCCGCCGATTTTGATTGGCTGTAGCGGCCAAACGGTTTCGAAGCTGAAGAAGCCTGATAGTAACTTTTGTGCGCATTGGTCAGAAGACGGTCTGTGCTGATTTTGGTGAGAATCGGACAAAATTTGTTACCGCTGAAAATTTTGCTTTCAACAAAATCCAATATGGCGGAGAATCCAATGGGGCGAAATTAACATCGTATCGTTGATCTCGGCATGATCCAAGGAGTCCAACAGTACCATGTTTATGAATATCAGGCATACGGGTCAAAAGTTAAAAGCAAAAACGCAATTTTGCCAATTACATCGCCCCCTAGTGGCCGAATGACACCACATTTTTATTGCGCACTTCTAAGGGAACGTCGAAGCGTGTGACCAAGTTTGGTCTTCGGAAGTCAAAGCGTCACCGAGATATAAGCAAACTTCCTGTTTGGCGGCTTCGCCACCGACTGTGATTGGCTAACACAAAAAGTTGGCATGAACTGTCACTGGGGCAACCCACGGTATCTGCGGATATCACAATTTCATTTCAAATAAAAACGCATCAAGAGATATGAGCAAAAACAATGTTTTGCTAATTATAGCGCCCCTAGTGGCCACATGACACCAGATTTTTTTCGTGCACCTGGGACAGCGTCTGGAAGCGTGCTACCACATTTGGTTTCATTGCACCAAAGCGTTGCCAAGATATGAGCTCAAATGGAAAATGCTGCCTTCGCCGCCAATTTTGATTGGCTGTAGCGGCCAAACGGTTTCAAAGCTGAAGACGCCTTAAAGTAACTTTTGTGTGCATTGCTCAGAAGACGGTCTGTGCCAAGTTTCGTGAGAATCGGACAAAATTTGTGACCGCTGAAAATTAGTTTCGTTTTTCATCAAAATCGTAAATTGCGAAAAATCTATTATGATGCATAATGACGTCATAGAGTGCGTTGAAATCGTCATGATCCAAGGATTCCAACGATACCTTGTTTTCAAAAATCTGACATACGGTTCAAAAGTTACATGCACAAATGTACTTCAAACTTTGACCAGTTGGTGGCGCTAGACCGTGCTTAGTGCTTACATGTAACTCAGTCAAAGTAATATTGAGACTGTCCTTAAGCTATGTGCAAAATTTCGCAACTTTTTACCATACAGTTCTATGGGCTGCCATAGACTCCCATGGCGGAAGATGAGGAATAATAATAAGAAAACACACAAAACCATTGGGTTTCTAGCGATACTCAGAAACCATATCACCATTGTAACCTCATTTATTACCACTGGTCTGACTGTGATTCCACTAGGTTACCTCAGGCATGGTGGGCACCCGATGTCTGTGGCAGGTAATGAAGACGATGAACGGCCAGTCGTCTGGGTGCATGAGGATACCAGCTGCCTGAGCACAAGTGGGGTGAAATGCCGTGGAGCAACGCCCATGGGAGCACTGGACACAGCAACCCTTCACCTCCCTCTTCATCCGTTTCCTGCAATACGCACACTTCTGTTGGAGTGATAAAGACACGAGTGTCAAGGCTGAATAAGGGTCACAAGTTACAAGTGGCAAGTTAAAGTAAAGGAAATACAGGGGAAGGGAAGGAGGAGAAGGGAAACAACACACATTAGGATGATAAAAAATAAAGATAGACAAACCCGGACACAAACTGGAACATAGATATTTAGAGGGAATTTACTCAAGTTCCCTTCGATAATTTAATGACGCCCTGACATCACTCATTTTAAAACTTTTTCAAATTTTATTTCTAAAATTTAAAAACGTTCCTTTGAGATCAAGGCCTGTAACAAAGAGGCCAAGGCTAACCATAGTGACTGTGCAGCTTAAATGTGTTGGTGTCCTCCAGAATTTTCAACATTTCTGCATAAAAATGACTCAAAACTTGAACAGATTTTCATCTCTTGAAAGAAGACAAAAAGAACTTAGTTAATCAAATGAAACAGAAATATTACACTGGCATATTTGTTTATACAGGAAAATGAGCCAATATTCCATATCTGTGAGTTAATTTCAAGGCCAGATAAGAGTCCATCTGTTCAGAAGTGTTTCCAATTAATGTAATGAGACCCCGGTGTTTGTCAGTGCCCTGATTTCTTTATTGTATTTATGTTGTGGAAAGACCTGAACCAAACAGTTCATGAGAGAAAACCCACCAACATCTCAGAACTGAAGCGGTTCTGTAGTGAGGAATGGGCTAAAATTCCTCCAAGCCGCCGTAGAGGACTGATCAGCAATGTTTAGTTGTTGTTCTTGCTGTACAAATGATTTATTTCTTAAATTATACATGCTCAAGTATAACACTTCTGTTTGATTAGGTTTCATTTGTCTACTTTCAGCATGCACTGATGTTTCAAGTAATTTCTATTCAGACTGAGAGTACATTTTGAAGGATTCAAAAACTCCAGCGGCACTGTGGTGTTAAGGTAAAAGGTTAGCTGAATCAGTACAGTCAGATGTTGTCAGAATGTCACATTTCCTTTACAAAGTTGAGCAGCATCTAATTTACACAAACACCCAGGCCCTAGAACGAGAAGTGAGACTGTTCGACAGACAAGTGGCGCCACGCCAGTTCAAACTGACGTGTGGGAACTTAAAAACGGATGCTACCAAGAAGACAGCTCTGTTTATCAAGAATCAAACCCGTGTATGAGACAGAGGGAACTGAATCATGACAACTCAAATAACTGTACACATACCAACAACATTTAGAAAAGAACAAAGATAAGAAATACGGGTAGGGCAAATAGTTTCATTTCAAGACTTTGACACATTGACAGGAAACGCCTTTACACCCAGAAAGTTCCTCTTACCAAAATCACCACAGTCATGTCCTGACTTACCAGTCGGAAGCGTGGCAGTGGGATGGCAGAAAGATCAATGGGGCTCCGCTCAGTGATGTTGACAAAGCGAGCTTCCAGTACAGTGATGGCACACAGCACATGAACCCACCTGAGTGAAACATGAAATTAACTCTCAACAGTACAAATAAACATTACCACAACGTAAAATAAGTAAATATTGTGTCCTTCAAAGGGTCTGTTAACCTGTTAATCACTTTAACAGATTAACACTGAGGGCAAGCTACTACTGCCCTAATTTACATTTTTAAATTTAGGTAATTTACACCCAGCACTGTCACTGACGCGTGCTCATGGTCTGGCTCTGCACGGACATAACGTCATACCTGGAGGATTTGGAGCCACGCCAATGAAAATATGAGTCACAGATGGGCGCAGCTGGAGAAAATAGAGGCAACACTGGTGGATTTCCTACATCATGACAGCGTGCACGGACACGTACATTTTATTTTAAAGTTCTCAAACAATGAGATTTACAGATGCAGTGCAACTACTAAATCATGAAATTACTGAAATGATCCTGAATCGTGTTCAGGAAATCACCAAAAAACAAGTTTATAACTTCAGACCGAAGACAATTCTTCATCCTTAAAACAGTATTTTGACAAAAATTAATATTGACTCAAAGTCAATTTACTTCATGCTTCAAGCTTTCAACTGCATCTCACAGGCTTCATTAGAATCCCATAATAATAAGAAGCCACAAGGAGATCCACCATTAGACACTGCTAACAAGAAAATGTCTCTATTTATAGGCATTTCCTGTTATTTAAACTGACACTGAGCGCAGGCCGGGGGCTTGTAATAATCTTTCGAAAAAACACATATACTATCTATGTAAATATTTGCATTTGAACATTTTGTTTATCTTGATCCAGCAGATAGATTTCAACAGTAACCGACTGGAGAAACAGTCAGACTTATACCTGCTTTCAGTCCATCACTAGTTCTTTTTCAGACCCATTTTTTTCATAATATTATGTCCGTGGCCTCTAAAAATTTAAATTTAAGGTACAAGATCGTTTCTTGTACCGATCGTTTTCTTAGATAGTTTCTAAGAAAATGTTTCAACATTCTACATCTTGAACTCATGAGCAGAAATAATGTGTCAAGGCACTCCTGGAAAACAGTAGACCTTCAATGGTGTCCCCATGCCGCACTACTTGGTCTAAAATGTTCAGTCATTCTATCTTTTGCTCAACAATAGTCACTGCTGGTACTACTTACTTGTCATTGTTGGCTCTCTGCAGAGCTCCACCTCTTAATGAACACAGACAGCAGTCCTAGTGGAGGAAACATAAAACAGTGTGTTATGGTATATCTTCTCGTATCTAAACTATATTGTGTTTTATTAAAACTCAAACTGAGGATAAACGTATCTCTGCAACTGGATTACATTGTTGCATATCAGCTATATGAAGCTTAATCTATTGCTGATCCTTTGTTTCTCACGAACCCATTGTGCATCTGATGGTGCAGCTGTCGGGAACAGCTTACTGCTAACATACAACGCTCAAAGTAAGTGAACCAGTGGCACTAATAAATAAACAGAAGCCAACTGGATAAGCAAGGACACTAGCAGGGAGTGAACCCAGCTGGACTGTTTAAGAAAAAAAACAACATTTTCTCTTGCTGTCTTCAAACGTTACTTGTGAAGTTGTGTACACAAGACACCCAACAACTCAAGTGGTAACATCAGTCATGAGAACATCGGTGCTAGACAACTATTGGCCTCTAGTAGCCAATACTTGCCACTAGTTAAACAAGCAAATAACCGTAAATTGGAAATACAAAGCCAAACTGAAAGGATGAGGCAGAATGCTGAACACCATAACCTTCATGAAGACAAGATATAATACAGTACTGTATTAGAATGCATTAGTAAAATAAATCGGCAAATGAATGTATATGTTTAAAAACATAATATACAAAATATTCCAGGAAACCCTTTCAAGGACGACGTTTAGACTAATTAGAAACTCAAGTACTAGGGCTGTACAATACACCAGCCCCACGGTTTGGTTTCCTACGGGGGTGGAGATTGTGGTAAAACCTCACTAATGTAAACACTAGCTTCACTTTTAATAATAATAATAATTGCTGTGATTAACTTTATTAATATTGTGTGTTGCTTTGACATAACTAAATATCTCTTAAAATAAAAATTGGCTTAGCAAGGAAATAACTGTATCATTTCAGACCAATGTTCACTTTTGTGACTGTCACAGAAAAGTCTGGAGGTTAAAATGTAATGTGGTGTAATAAAGGTCTCTGTTGCAGGGGAGGTCCAGTGGTCTGTAGTTTAAGGAATGAACTGTGAACTACTCAAGTCCTCCACCACTTTAGGTTTTAATCTGTTGTAAAGTTGAGGCAACACATTGTGGCTCAGATGTTGTCGGCTCGGTAGCGGATATCTGGCCTCTAACGTTCCCACGCACTTAACAAATGCAAGTCGTGGTACGTACCATGGGCTGTGTAACATGATTTTTTCCGTTCATTTTGAATATTGTTACACCCCTATAAAATGCTGATAGTATCTACTCGAAGAGGACATCTGAATGAGATGAAGTGGAGGAACACTACTGATATAATCTGTGGCTACATAACTTTTAATAAATAACCTAAAAATAAATGACTCAATTTATTAAATGAGGAAAAATGTTTGAGCTCAGAGATTCTAGCGAAAGCTGAAAGAGTATAAAATCAAAGGTCCTTTTATGTGTCTAAACAAGCTATAAAGTGGCACACTGCCCACTGGTGGTGAAAGGGGTTCATGCCACAATAAATATCGGTCACATTCCCAGAATGTTTTCACAGCCATCTACTGATTTGACCCAACGGGAATATTGAATGCAAAGGAACTTTAATGATAAATTATTCAAACAAAGGTGGGGAAAAACAAAGAATAACACACGCAGGGCGAGATCACTTTCCTCTCACTGTTGTACACAAAGGAAGTGGTGGAACAGGAACCAAGTCTGTGTCAGTGTGGTAAAAATTGGTTTGTATTAAACTATAGTAAAACATAACTTTGTGGATGACGTGTGATGATCGTGAATGCAGAGGCGCCTGGTTTTACTTGTGGGTTTTTTACATCATAAGTATGACATAATTTGCCTTGAAAACCAGATCTGCTACCAGGTATTTAAGACAAAGTGACAAACCTCAGTGACAGCATCAGCCTCACAGCGAGCACACAGCCAGTCATCTAGCTCTGCTTCATCCCCAGACACACCATAGCAACCTAAACAGGAACAGAAAATAAATAGTCACGCATTCATTTCTCACAGACATCATTTCAAAACCTTGCTTATTTGTATTGTAAGGTGAGTAACTGGAAAGTTATTTGGCACTGAAAATATGAAACATGAGTCAAGCAGGGACTTGCCTTAAAGATGAAATTAATTATATATTATTGAAGTTCATCAAATAGTATTTTTTACTTTTTACATACAGTACAGTAGTCCCTTGTTTATCGCGGGAGTTACGTTCTAAAAATAACCCGCGATATCCGCGAAGTAGTCAGCTTTATTTTTTACAATGATTATAAATGTTTTAAGATTGCAAAACCCCTCACTACACACTTTATACACTTTTCTCAATAACTTGCAAACATACTGCACTTCAGTCACACTGCCAGGGATCAAAGATACTATATATGTAAATTTGGCAAGCTGAACGCATTCTGTACTGTACAAGAGACACCGTACGGAGGAGATTGATTGACAATGGTCTACAGTCCCTTAGCCAATCAGGACGCAAAAGACGACACGCGGGCTCTCCCTTAGCCAATCAGGACGCAGAAAACAATGCGCTGTAAAAAAAAAAAAAGAAAAAGGATGCAAAATTGCACTAAAAAAATCCGCGAAACTGCGAGGCCGCGAAAGGTGAACCGCGTTATAGCGAGGGACTACTGTACTCCCACACTATGAAGAGTCAGTAGTATAGACAGTATGGTGTTATACATTATTTCCATGACATCCATCCATCATGTTCATTCATCTTCTGTAACCGTGTGTCCTGTGAGGGGTCACAGGGTCCATCCATTATGATTCAACTAAATTTTGATTTCATTACCAGAACTTCATTCAGCAGAAATATTTATTTGAGATTTGACCTGAGAGATCTGAGCTTTTTGTGTACTGTCTGAATTATTTACTATGCCCCAGAGGTGTGTGTGTATTCATCAATAGTTCATTTGTGGCCTTTAGTTATAGCTGGTTTGTTAAAGGAGTTTTAAGAATTAAGTGGTAAGTGGTGGTTTCCCAAAGAATACAAAAGGATAATAAAAATGGACATACAGTTACTGTGTACAACAGATTTCACTCATACTTTCTCATATCATATTTTTAATAAACACAGGTTCATCAGAGACGAGAGGCTTACTTGTATGTACACGCACGCAGCACTGAGCACAGCTGACCAGCCGGCTGGTCCCGTCCTCTGCTACATGAGGGTTGGATAGCTGTCCCTCGCCGCCGTCGCTTGTCTTACTGGACTGGGTGTTGAAACACATTTCAGGGATGAGCGGTTTGGACCACTGACGACCCCCCGGACGGTTCACCAACGTTACACTGGAACTCTCGTTACTGGACTCGGACTTGAAAGAAAGCAAAGTTGAAAGGTTTGTTAATGTATTAGTGTAGACATTTATTTGAGGAAAATCTGATCCAGCACTCAGAGGTGACTGGAAACCCCCCAAAACTGTGTTCATTCCATAATTAACCATGTTAATTATAAATATACTTAATTAATTTGAAAATGATATATAACTGGTCTTTCTACAGCAGATACAAGCCATCAATTCATTCATTCATCTTCTGTAACTGCTTATTCCTGTTAAGGGTCGCGGGGTCTGCTGGAGCCTATCCCAGCTGTCATCGGGAGAGAGGCGAGGCACACCCTGGACAGGTCTCCAGTCTATCACAGGGCTAACACAGAGAGACAGACAACTATTCACACTCACATTCACACCTACGGCCAATTTAGAATCACCAATGAACCTGACCAGCATGTCTTTGGACAGTGGGAGGAAGCCAGAGTACCCGGAGAGAACCCACGCAGACACAGGGAGAACATGCAAACTCCACACAAAAAGACCCAGTCAGCCGAAACTTATTTTTTTAACTTCCGTATTGAAGTGACGCTAGAATGCGTGCCCATAGCTGCAGCTTTAGCAATGATGGCATGAGGTCATAAGGAAGCTTTTAACCACTTCTCCTTACACTTTCAGAGAGAACATCAAGCACTAGCCACTAGGTCACCATGTGTAATGTTTACTTCTCCTTCCCAGCACGGCCAAACAGTGACTGTATTGGTTTATCTATAAAAGATAACTCCTACACCTCCCTGACCCCATCCATCCCCATCATTGATCTTGATATGTGATCCTGATACTTGATCACATAAGCTTCAATGGTTTGTTGTCATAAATGCCTTAATAGATAACTTTGTCAGCACTGATTAAAGGTTAAACAAGACAAATAAGTAATACAATAAACTGCAAAAGTGGAAAAAACATTTTTAGCTCTTACCTGTTGGTAAGTATGGAAGAGCAGGCAGATGCAGCAGTAGGGGGCTTGCTGACCCATGCTTTTGTTGTATTCCCTCTCTGCCTGGGGGTTATATGGCCGAGACTGCCACAGCTGGGTTAGTGGTTTTGCCCACTCCTCCTTCTCCTCTTGCTCGACCTCAACATCAATATACAAATCTGTAGATAAGATGATGGGATGAACAAAAAGGTCATGCGAATGAAAGGTTGTGGTATAAGAGAAATGGGGTGACAAGACAATAAAGACACGGGGTAGTTAAAGTATCATTATAAAATACACTCACTTGAAAACCAAATCCATTTTAACAAACATTTTGCAATAAATCTGAGCTTCATGGAGGTTAGGGGATTCAGAATTTGTTTAAAATAACAGAGTTGTGTGCTAGCGTGCAACTAAATGATCCCAATGAACTACATACCGTCATCACTGTATAGCTCTCTGATTAGAGGGTGATGGCGAGGCAGCTTACACAGCTGTGCTTCCTGCTGCTGTGTATCCACCATTGACTTGCAATACGACTGCTCTTCTGACACCTGCTGGAGAAACACATGTATAACAAGGCAGAAATTGATGAACGAAGAAAGAAAGATGAACAACTGTATATTGTACCTGTTGCAATGAACAACAGAGAACACTGGTTTCCATGAGGTACATTGGGAGCTCTGTACTGGTTTGCATAAATTTCCCCAATAAAATCAGGTCCAGCTATAGCTTTGAGAATTTGGTCACAGGTAGTAGCTACTTACGTGATGATTCTGAGGAATCACCTTCTTCTCATCGAGTTTTGGTTCACTGACAGGAATGGTGTCTTTCAGGATGACAATGCCATTATCCGCAAGGGGACATTGGTTACTCTGTAGTTTAAATAGGATGAATAACATTGAACATTCATGGCAGAGTTTGGGCTAATGTATGTTATATGTACACTCTGCCAGCAGAATCAACATGAATTGTTTTGTTAGTGGGATTAGTAAGGGATGCAGAGTTTTTAGAGGTTAGTATGTAAACATCATGCAAGGAAAACGCCCCAGTACAGAGCCACCAAAAGGTCTTGCTGTTGTTTCTGAATTTTCTAGGCCTGAGATGTGGAATAAAATCAGTTCTTCAAGTCCAGAAACAGAGATCATACAGTGATCAGGAATAACATTATGATAACATAACATAACATTGACCATCTTGTGACCATGCAATGGGAAACTTTTGGACCTGGCATTTGTGTGGATGTTACTTAGACATGTACCACCCACCTAGACCTGCAGCACAGGGTGTTGACCTGGCCTCCATATTCACTAGATCCCCAAACTGATCAAGAGGCCCCTCCCCTCAACCCATAGGTCCCCACTAACAACATTCTGTCACCAGACACCAACAGGACACCCTCAGAAGACACACAGGCACCCTCCAACATCCCCCTTTCATCAACAGTCACTAATCTTGGTGTAAAAATGGACTCTCAACTCACGTTTGAAGCCCATATAAATCACCTCTGCAAGACTTCCTTCTACCACCTCCGTAACATTTCCAAACTCCGCCCCATTCTCTCCCTCTCAGATGCTGAAAAGCTGGTTCATGCCTTTGTCTCCTCCAGACTGGACTACTGTAACGCACTTCTCATCGGGATTCCTAGCAAGAGTCTGCAGAGGCTTCAGTACGTCCAAAACTCTGCAGCTAGGATCCTGATGAGAGTGCGGAAACATGAGCACATTACCCCCATTCTCCACTCACTCCACTGGCTTCCCGTCTCCACCAGGATTGAGTACAAGGTTTCCCTCCTCACTCACCAATGCATCCATGGACACGCACCCCCCTATCTCAAAGAAATGATCAATCCACAAAACACAACACGCTCCCTCCGCTCCACTCACTCAAACTTCCTCCACATACCCAGAACCAGACGGAGGACCATGGGAGATAGGGCCTTCTGTGCTGCTGCCCCACGTCTGTGGAATGCCCTCCCTGACACCTTGAGGGCACCACAATCCACTGACTGTTTTAAAAAAAGGTCTTAAGACATTTCTTTTTAGCAAAGCTTTTGGTCCCCTTTAGATGTTTTTTTTAAACCTTTTCTTCTTCTTCTTTTTAACCTGTAGCACTTTGAGATCTTTGATGTAAAGTGCATTATAAATAAAATTTATTATTATTATTATTATTATGTCTGTTCTCTGATGAGTCACAACTATTTTGGAGGCACAAGGGAGACCTGCACAATATTAGGCAGGTGGTCATAATGTTATGCCTGATAACTCGGGGTCAGTTACTGTGAAAAAAATCTTTGAATTAACCTAGCCTGCTAGCCCAAGTTTTCTTTCTGTCTTTGCCAAACATGCCAAACCTTGAAAGGTCATCGACTTGTACGAGTAAATATTAGATGAAGCAGACAAACAAAGCCTTGTAGGATGTTAGTTTTCTCACTGTGGGATAAATTAAAGGATTATTTATCTCATTTTATAATGGCCTACTGGGGATTATAAGAATATTTCAGAGTGTGGTGAGAGATTATAAAATGAGTGACTCATGAATGACTAAATATAGTTTAAAATAGTTTTTGAGTACAAGCTTTCTGTCCCGTCAGGTTACAGCTGAATAAAAATAATGAAATACTTCATCTATAGTATAAAGTCTGCTAAATGATAAATGCTATGCTGCATAAAATGTATTAGTATTAACTTTTTTTTATAATTTTTTTATCAGTCCCACTCAGGAACATACACTGAGGCTCAGGAACACACACTGAGGCTGTTACACCTTTTAAAGATACATGATCACTGTCCGTTAAGTTTCCATCTCGGGGTTAGTCTGCTCAGGGTTCAGGGTGAGGTTCAGTGTACGTTAAACATGCTTTCTAGAAAAGGCTTCTGTACTACAAAGCAAGGATGTGACTAAAAGCTACTTCGCATGCTGTTAATGCTGTTGCTGTTAACAAAGATCACAACGCATGCACTGTAGCATACCTGTGTTCAAACATGCACTGAGCAGTTACATCTTCACCTGTACGTACACATCTTTTTATGTCTTTAAAATTAAAAACACAGACCTTTCGTTTGCTGTTCTTGGAAGCCTCCATGTTCACTTTGATCAAGTCTTGGGGCTGTGTTTCACTCTGAGATGGAACAGACTTTACGGTGCTCTTGACTTCAGCCTTCTTTGTTTCAGCCTGATCCTCAATGGGTATCAACATTTGGGGTTTGCTTTCCACTTGGTCCTGCACCACAGGTTTCTGTGCTTCTGGTTCATTCTGTGCTACTTTGGTAAGAATAGTTTTAGGTTCTGCCTTTGGCTCCATTGTCTCACAGATTGGTGTCCGGGATGAGGGTTGAACTTGCGTGTGTGATAGTGTACAGGCTTTGTGCAGGAGATGACGGGGCTGGTGCTCTCTGGCATAGCTGTGCACCTGTAGCTGCGTGTGAGGCTGCCGCTGCTTTTCTAGATTATAGCTGTGAACTTGTAGCGCGTCTTTTGGACTCAGAGTCTTGTGGAAAAGCAGGCTGGCAACCCCCATTTTGCGGGCAGGTTGAGTTGTAACTTCTGTCCATGTAGGTGACACTGAAACCGATAGATGACCGTTTCTGGACTGAGATGAGATTGCAGGTGCACGAGTCTTGGTATAATGAGGAGGACGGCCTCGGTCAATGCTACTTTGGTTCAAGCCCCTGTGAAACGGATCCATTAAAGTGAGCTTGGTTGGTGTGACAACCAACTTTGGTGGGCCTGTAAATGAAATCAGAGGAGAAAAATGACACTTACTTTATATCTTCACAAATAAATTGTTACCTTAAGTCGTGGCTGCCATAAGGGAAAGCAGTAAAATGGTGTTGTGATCACGATACCTTTATTTCTTTTGCCATCTTGTGCCATTGTACGTGGAGGTATTAGACTTAGCCTGGGGCGCTTTCCATACAGCTCCACATCTTCATCATCTTCATCCTTGGGAACGACCTCTTCAGGCACTTCCAGGCACACCCGGTGCCTCTTGGTCTCTATCCTCTGTTTAGTGCTGAGAATTTACCAGATTAAACAGATTATAGACGACATATAACAACAATATATTTTCTAAACTAAATAAAAATGAAACAATCCGCATTTCAAAACCAAACGCAAAATAAATATAATAAATAAGTAACATAACAACAGGTTAAAAAAAAAAGCTATTATGATACTAACACAAAATGCTATTTTCAAGACAGCTCTGTCTCCGTGTTCTGTTTTTGTTAATTTACTCCAGGGAATCAGGCACCTGCTATTTAAACATGAATAACACTATGTAAAATTCTCCTTCCTGTCTCCAACCCCCACAGTCCAGCTTCTGTGCGGTATACTGATGTTAAATCTGGCAACAAAAAAAAATTGCTGGTGTCAGATGAAGAATCAGTATCAGCAGATACCCTGAGCTAAGAGAATGTATTCATTATCGACATGAGATATAACATGAGATGAGTTCCCTTGAGCGTGGAACACCAACTGCACTAGCGGACGTTTCAAAGAGCAGTGATACTTGATATTTTAAAAAATATGAAAAGTAATTTGTTTTGTCTCTTGTTTGCTTTACTATGATTTAGATCTGTCTGTCTCTCTCTGTGTAGACTGGCGACCTGTCCAGGGTGTACTCTGCCTCTCGCCCAATGACAGCCGGGGTAGGCTCCAGCCCACAGATGACCCTCCAAACGACAAGCGGTTACAGAAAATGAATGAATAAATTAGATCTTAAATCAAATTTCCTCAAGATCCTCAAGTAGCACTTAGTAAAAATGTCTTGTATAGTCAATTTCTTATATAGTCAATTTCAGGGATTCAACAGGATTTGTAACTCTTCCTTTTTGCAATAACTCGTCCTGATTTGCACTGCCTTACACAGGCAGCTGCAATACAGTTAACTGTTCCAAAGTACAAATCAAATCTGTTGGGAAGTCATATGAACTAGTTTGCCCAAACCAAAAGTGTTGGAGGGCACTTAAGATATTGCGTTATGTGTTAAATGTGTGTCTTAATGTGATCTTCTCATTAAACTCAATAAATCCATATATATTTGGACACTGACAAATTGTAATGTTAGCTGTCTTATCAAAACATATTCAGCTTCCAGGTTTATAAATGCTGTAGGAAAGTTGTAGCTGAATATGTTTCACAGATACCTGGTTTCAGGAACTCAAAAGCTGTCTCGTGGGCAGATGTGTGATAAACTTCATTATTTCTTTACCAGTTAGGCAAGCAGAAGTTCATGCCTATTTTAAGTCTGTCATTTGCATTTGGAAACTGTTTTTATGACACCACAACATGTGTTCAATGAGCTCTAAATGCAAGTGAAACAGACCATCCTAAGGCTGCAAAAACAAAACAAACAAATCCACCAGAGAGGTTGTAGGAAAATTAGGAGAGGCCACATTAACGGTCTGGTACATTCAGAGAAAGACATAATAATTATGTGAGCTCTGTGACACAAAAAGGTCTAGACATCCAGGGAAGAAAAAAAACGGATGATCTCAGGATTCTTTCCATGTTAAAAAAAAAAAGTGAATAACTCTGCAGGAGGTCTACTAAAGTCTACTAAAAAAAAAAACAACTTTGTAATAGCAAACACAGAGGGTTCACCAAAAGGTGAAAACTATTCATGAATGTCAAGAATAGAAAGGGGGCTAGTGTTTACTGATAATCTGACTGCAGTACAGAACTGATACTGACCAACCCTTTAAAGTTGCTCTGGGAAAAGAGTAACTGTGCACCCACTATGTGTTGCAAATGTAAAACATCAAGGAATTCCTATAGGTACCAAATAATAAGAGACTCCACTAGCACTAATGGAAGACAGGCAACAAAGATGCGCAGTCAAGCTCATAGGAATAATGAGCTGGCCTTTCCATGACAGACACACCCCAAGATGATCCCAACAAAGAGAACATAATAAGAAACAATAAAGAAAAACACAACTAATTCTCAGATATGCTTCTCTGCAGTAGATGACCCACCTCTTCCGCTCTCCATCCTCCCCACTGCTCTCCATGAAGCTACTGTTACTGCTGCTGGTGATGTCATTAAAGGACTCGTTCAAGAACTCCTTAGCCTCCGGGGTGGGCCGTGAGTGGTCGATGGGTACCACGTCTCGCCCTGCCAGCCACTGCTCGTAACGATCTGGCTGGAATTTCCTCACAAATACGTCCATGGAGATCTTCACCATGTCTTTACGGCAAGAACACTAACGGGTGAAAAAGGCACAAATAAGACCACAATGTATTACCGTAACAATGTTCCGTGTTAATGTTTTATAGCATGAGGTAAAAATCTAATTATTATCTAATTATGTGTGTATTCCTAGACATTCGTAGTCCTCACCAAAACGGCCTGCTTGCCATACTCAATCCATCTCTCTGTGGCAAAGTTGGTGGATTCTGCACAGTTGAAACCGTGGTTGAATCCAGCATGATAGGCATAGGGGAAAGTTACCATGAACTCACCAGCCTCCTGAGTGATCTTAGGGAAATGTAACAAAATAGTTTAAAACCCTGCATTTCAAGCATTTGGCTATTGTCGAATACACAAATCAACAAATACCTTTTCAAACGGAATGCCATATTTCTTCAGTATTGAAGGCGAGATAAGGGTCATCTTGTGCCTTAAAAAGGCCTCACAGTTTTGAGCACTACCAGGAAAGAACCCTAGAAGAGAGAATAAATAGAAATTCAAATAAATGATGCTGTATAGCTACAAAGTACTAGACAGCACGATACTTAAGTAGACAGTATAGCTACAGAATATACTACAGTGATTCTCACCTTTAGCCAGACGCTCAAGTCTTTTCCCATGCTCTGGAGGAACACAGTACCTGCAAACAGCCACATGAGTTAACTGCTACTATGTACTAAATATGCAGAATCATTTTTATGCTTCATCTATGCATCTGACCCAGCAAGGTATTTGCAGGTGTCTTTACCATGATTTGGGCTCTCCGAAATGCAAGTAATTGATACTGTAGAGGTCCATGTCCTCAGTGTGCCATGCAAAGGTGGTCTTCCACATGCCAAAATACAAGTAGGGTGTGTTAACACCCTCAATAGTGATGCCACTCTCACATTCCACAGTGTCCAAAATGGTGTTCAGGTGATGAATATTCCACTCTTTGATATCCTGCCAGAGTACAGCAAATTGAAATGGTCATTAGGAGGTTATCAGCATCCTTTCCCAACAGTTATACAGATTGCCAGTATCAATGAATATTCACTATTAACAAGATCCAGGGAACGTCAACTCACTGGATCATATAAGGATCCGTTTACATCTGCTCCGTATATGGGAGGGTTAAATGTCACGTTCTTCCAGTACTTCCTTTCAAGCTCTTCAAAGTCATCATAATGTGGACTACAGAACCTATAAAAAGGTGTTAACGGTGGTTAATTAGTACCAGCAGCAAAAACAACAGCATGAAGATAAGACATTCATTGGATGGTATTAAAACAGAACAGACATAAAAAAATTAATTTATTTATGCACTTCTTACTTGTCACTGTTGGCAATCTTGCGAAACTCTCTGACAGTCATGGACTTCTTCTGCATGTTATACTGTGTGAAAAGGCCCGACTGGCCCGTCACCACTTGCTGAATGGGTGCAGGTATCACCAAGTCGTCTATGTCGTCATACGAACTTCTAGGCTTCCATTCCTTTGGTGGAACAATCTGAGAGGAAGAGAGTGGACATACAGTGATGGTTAACAGTTTTTTCTTCTTAAATAATTTACCTTTCCTGGCATAGCTAGATTTAATTCTTATCAGAGTACGAGTCTGGCAACATGTCACTGGTTTTCATTATGGGTCATGTTTCAACCGGTACAAAGAAAAAAATAGCTCTGCACGCAATATGATTGTCCTACAACCAATCAGAGCCATGGTGTTGTAAACAAATGCAACTCAACAGCACTAAGATGATGTGTATGATTACGTCACTGTTACTCTTCTGTCCATCGCTGCATAAAACCTGCCATAACGATTTGCTTGGCTCAGGAGATCTTTGACAGGGCATAATCAGTTTGGAGCAACTGCAGACCAACTTTTGTGTGGCGGGAAGTTCAGACTGGCTTCCCGGTTATTATTGACACAAAAGCATTCTGACTTAATTTGTTTGAACAGTTTAAGTGGAGGCAAAAAACAAATAAAAAAAACAATTATAAGGAAGCAGTGATTTTGGGTTAATTTTATATTTGCTTACTATCTTTTTTTCTAATAAATAGGACCCTATAAGTCAATGTGCTCTGTGTGAAAACCCACACTATATTCGTACTTACTTTAGCCAGGCCAGCCCTGTGTGCTCCCTGTGACTCTATATATGCAATGTAGCGGGTGAAATTCTTGAATTCCTCAGGAGTGGGGTAAAAAGTCATGATCCCCTTGGAACCACGGTTTGGGGAAACCACGTCTGATGCCATCTCCCAACTCAGTGGCAGCCCCTGGACATAGAATGTGGAGAAATTGTGATTTTAAAATGTGATACTTTGAAGCAGTATTATTTTAAACAAAATATACCATCATCTACCTTAAGACAAACACCTCTAACTGGATCATGTCATTTGCCCTGCATCCTTAGCACTGTTCAAATGAATAACTGCTCAGTGACATAACAATAATACATATTTGTAGTAGATGTAATTATATAACTTACATATAGACTGTATACTTAAGTAAATTAAGTAGTTGCAAGATTTCACTGTAGCACCTGAGTGATAAACACTCAATAAATCTTAAACTGAGCTGTATTTGTGTTGAAGAAAAATGTGAGGCACAGAGCTGGGCCAAGTAATAGCCTGTAGCCCTGTACCTCTTTACTTCAACACGCAATCGAGGTTCTTGGAGTCTACTGGTATCTGGAGTATCTTCAAAGTCAAAAGGATCACTGGAGAAGGTCAAAGTTTGATGCAGACAGAGTGTATTCTTCAAAAAGATACAAACCCGAGTCTGATTCTGGGAGCAACGCAAGTTCAGACTGATCTAATGGCGTCGCGCATCAGTTTTTATAGTGGTTGGTGCCTCATTAATATATATGGCTGGACACAGCCAAAAAATACAGTACCTTCACCTCTGGATATAACCGTGTCTAGCAGTACCAGGTTTTTACCTGATAATAACTGTTTCTGGACATAGACCTTAAACTCAGTAGTAGAACACATTGTCATCCACTGCTTGTCACAATTATGTCCGCTCTTAATATCCTGTACATTTTTAAAAAAGCATAACAATTCCATATATGGTCTGATTGGCTCTGTGTGCTGTTCTTGTCAATTAGATGCCAGATGGCTGTGTCCATTTCCCTGTTATGTGATTATATGTTCAAACCCTACTATTGTGGTATCTAATGTTAGAATCAAAAGGTTACATAGCAGTCAAAGCTTTCACATCTGATTTCTCTCAACAACTGTTACACATTTCTACTACCATTGCGAGTCAGATCACGCCCACTACTGGTATTATACTCTCAATATCATGTCGCGTTTATAAGTTTTGTTTTCTCACTATGGCGCGGGACGAGCTAGCCCGGACAGTGCTGGGGAAAGCTATAAGAGCCCCTGATTGGTTAAAGCCCATGTCTCTTTAATTTAGCCCGACTCTCCTAGCACCGCTAGCTAGCATTAGCTCATCGCTAACTTGCCTATGATACAAGAGCCAATGGAAGTAACGACCATAGAGCAGCACATAACATGACATTAGCATTAGCTTGTCTGATAGCATAGCTCTGGTTGTCAAGTTTCACGTCCGTGACACTTAACAACGTATTCAACTGAAGTGGGCTTTAAGTCTAAACTTTTAATCTAAAAGGGAACAAAAAGCAAACAGTCAATGGATAAACTAATAGTTCACGTTTACACCATGCCAGAATGAGACTATTCTCTGTATCACAGCTTCCACCATGGCTTGGTTACATCCCATCCAGCTCATTCGTACAGTGCACTGTTAGCAAACTTGGACAGAGCTAGCTTTAGCATTTTTTCATCGTACAATTTCAAATGATAAAATTAGCATTACAGCGCCCGCATTCGTAAAAGCGCCGTTGAACGACTGTTTGAGTTAAACAGACAACGCAAACAGTGAAACTATCGTTCGCCAAGTCAATGATATCTATGTCAGGAAATAGCCTGCACCCGACCCAGCTGCAGAGCAGTTCCGGCCAGTGTAGCAACCGGATTAGCATTGAGAGTTAACAAGTTAACATTCAGCCAAGAAGCGACTTCGGCATGTAAATACTCACCGCCTGCTCTCTGTTGTCTCAGAAGTCGTCCCTCGTGTTGTAAAAACCTCGCAATCAATCGAAACAGGGGCTGAGAACACAGCAGTGAAAAGCCAGCTTGCTAACTAAACCCCCTGTGAGTACAACACTATCCTCCATTACCACCACTACGCATGTACACGCACCTCGGATTTTGTTTACCACAACACGCATGGGACACGCTCAGCCAATCAGAGGGCGGCTCTGCTGGCGCGTCTAATGAGAGATGAAAACATCATTTAGTCAATATTAACTCGATTAACCTACATATCTAGTTTTATTGATGCAATATTATGAACTCTAATTTTTTTCAGATTTAAATACGGTAGAAATCACAACGTAATCTGTTTAAAATTTAATTTTAGTGACTCTTGCACTGATAGGAGCAGATAATAAAAGTTGGACTATAGAGGATAGGGATTAATACAATCTATCTATCTATCTATCTATCTATCTATCTATCTATCTATCTCCTACCTGTGTGTGTGTGTGTGTGTGTGTGTGTGTGTGTGTGTACATGTGTGTGTCATTGTTGCTATCTTCCATTTTCTACTTTGTGATGAATTCTTAAGTTAGTGCATCCAGCACTCTCTGAAGAAAAACAGTCTGCAAGCAAACAAACCAGCACAAACACCTTTCAGCTGTGAACATCTGTTTTATTTCATGCCAGGAAAGGCACATTCATACACCGAATCCAACTGTTTCCATAGGCTATATAATGTTATATGCATCTACATTCAGGCAGTGCATATATTATGAGTCCCATGAATAAATGCAAGAATAACATTAACACATTTTGTTAGCCACAAAAAGATATAGCACATATGAGCACTGACGAGTTGTATATGCACACTTAGCATATAGGAGTAGGAAGTACATGTGCACCCTGTAGTCCATACAGTTTTACTGACCTTTTACACCAAAGGAGACATACAGTACATTGCATCAGCAGCACTTGTTGGTTTTTGGAAAGTCCATAGAGAATATATAACGTTTAAGAGCCGTCAGCCGTCTCAGGTCTGGTTATTTCCACTTTATCTCTCCCTATCCAGTTGCATAAAAGCAAGTCATGTCGTTTCAAAATGCATATTTAACAGACCAGCATGGCGAGCATAAATGTCCCCCTTACTTTGTCCTTCGGCTGACTCGCATTTGATTTTAAGCACTGGATATCCAGTTTCAAACCAAACAATTCCCCCCTTCCACCACTCAAAACAGTAAATTATCCAGTCAACAGATAAGCACTGCCAGGGAGCATATCAGACTGTGCTTTTTTACTCGCACCTTACTGTCCCACTATGAGACAAAGCAACACCCATGAATGAATGTTTTGCAGCTGTTCTTTCACGCTGACACAAAGAGATAAACAGGATGGACCGGATTAGTAGAGGAACACACTCTTGTTTGTATTTATCAGCTTGAGACGCGACAGCTTAAAGCGGTCAATACAACAACAATTTGTTCTGGCAGTTGCTGTTATTTCGGAATAA
The DNA here is from genome assembly GCF_963514085.1 of Chelon labrosus. Taxonomy (NCBI): domain Eukaryota; kingdom Metazoa; phylum Chordata; class Actinopteri; order Mugiliformes; family Mugilidae; genus Chelon; species Chelon labrosus. The sequence goes on from NC_140342.1 coordinate 9,873,199, forward strand.
ATAAAAATAAATAATACACACTGAGAGGAACACTTAAGAGGAGGGGTCTGGGAATGTTTCTATTTGACAATATATTGCAGCTATCTGAAACAACCCTCATATCTTTTCATATTCTGAACTCATGCAGGGCCTCAGTACTTTGTATCCTTAGGATAATATATTGTATTGAAGGATCAAGAAGGTAAACCGATTTTGGCAACCAGTTCTCATTAATCTCTTATTACTGAATGTTATTTAATTTCCATGCAACTATGAACTGATGAGCTGGTTACATTGTGCTTAACACTGACACATAGCTTTTTTGAATTAGGTTTTATATTAGAGTTCAGTATATGAAAAATAAATTGCTGTCATTTTTAAATCTAGTAACCGATTTTAGTTTAGATGTGCCTGTGAGTCTTCATCTTTGAGATGGTGTAATACGCTGAATAGTTAATGAGGTTAATAGGTGACCAGATTGCAAGTGATTGCAATGATTTTTCTTTTTTGTTTCTCCTTCAGTATAATTGTATGTACGCGTGTGATGCAGTTATTTATTAATATTTTGCATGTACATATATTTAATGTCTTAACCCATTTCCCACCAGCATCCAGTCCGTATCTGATATTAAACCCTTATTATCAAGACGTGAACTTTGTTCAAAGCTGTCCGTGACCGCCAGTCACTGGCAAATCAGATCTCTGAATCCTCAGTTTATTATGTAGCATCTTAGCCGGTTTCCCAACGAAAAATGGACTCAACCATAAGCTCACCATTTTAGAAGGGTAGAACAGAAGCTCTGCAGCACTTCACAGAATATTTAAGATAAACGCGAGGAAAATCCAACACCATTTCATGGATTTTATGCCTTTTGCATTGTGTAGTAGTTACTTTGTCACCACATACATTTTTGCAAACACGGTGCGATGGATCACAAACCGGTATCAAAAAGCGAAGAAGAAACTGGCTGTGTATTTGCATCCATTCCTCTGAACACATGTTCTTTCCTGCTTTATCTTGAAGCACCAGTGGTCGTCCACATCCTTAAGATGTGGCCCTGTTTATAACAGCCCTCAGCCCGGGAGCCTTAAGAAGACATGCCACCTGCCGAAAAAGGCCTTCTGCTTGGTTCTGTGGAAAGCTCTAAGACTCCTTGTTGGTTATTTGTCCACAGACTTATTGATTCTCAGTGTGTGAAGAGTGTCACTGACAGCAACTGTGTCTGTCTTGCTGCTGTCTTTTCTAGACATGTCAGGCTCCCATAGAAAGAACTCGTGGAGGAGGGTGTTGACGGTGTCAGGACACTCCATCATGACCATGTGACTTCCTTCCTCAATGACTTTTAGGAATGCAAACAGGAGGATCTAGAAACAGAAACAAAAAGGAAAGAATATTACAATTAATATTACAAAAAAAATCACTTAAAAAAATATAACAGACCATAGGTGAAGTCGTTCTATACCTCTGCCATGCGCTGGTCCTCATCCATGGGCACAAACTTGTCACACATGCCGTGAACCAGAAGGATAGGCACAGTGAGCTCTGCATGGTAGACCTCATCCCCCTCAGGCCAGTACTGACCACTCATCATGGCTCGCAGGACAAATGGAGACACATTAAAGGCATTGCCCTGCTTCAACAGCTGCTTTTCTTTGGCACCCTGACGGGCAAATCCAGCTCTAAAGGTAAGAAACAGAGAGGACAGTTTACTGGCTGGCTCAAATGTTTTGAAATTCCATTTATCTTCTATCAGACAATGCATTACAGTGCGTGTCACTCTTTTTACATCATACAAATGCATTTCTTACTTGAGGAAGCTCCAGGCCAGACAAGGTGACAGACAGTGAAGGACGCAAGATGGCAGCTGGAAGATGGAGCAGAGGCTGGGCTCCAGAGCTGTTGGCCCCCCTCCATTTATCATCACCACCTTATGGACCAGATCTGGATATTCATGTGCCAGGAAGGTGCAAAATGACACTCTGGAAAAGATATAATGGAATGGGTAGAGCATGTTAAAATCAGGTTGGTCAAAGTAACTTTGATCGTCACCGGTCGAATAGCACTTAGACATCTCATAAATCCTCACTCACCCATACGAGTGGCCAATGAGAATGTTGCGTTTGCGAGCATATCTCTTAAAGATGGCGCGAAGGTCCTCCGCCAGGGCATAAAAGGTATACGCTGCTGCAATCTGTGGGGCAGTGCTGGCTCCATGCCCTGCAAGGTCCGGCGCAATGACCTCATAGCCCAGCCGAGAGAAGAAGTCCAGCTGGCTGCCCCAAATGTCCAGAGAGCCTCCCACTCCATGCACGAAGAACAGCGCTACATCCGAGTGTGTCCCTTTACAGCTTGAGATCACCCTCTTTGAGTCAATTAGGACCGTGCGCTTGGGCTTGCGGCGGCGGCGGCGAGGAGGCGGTGCAGGTTTCTGTTCTCCAGTAGGAGGAGGGACTGGAGGAGAGACAGGGTTAGGGTCTGGAGAAGAGGGCATTTCCTTGTAGTCTGCCAGTTCAACCTCTACAGTGCTACAGGGCTCCAAATCCCCATCCTGACACTGCAGGATTTCAGAGTGCAAAACATCCCCGAGATTCTCAATCACCAACTGGCCGTTGCGGTACACTGTAATCTTCCTCTTGCAGTGGACGCTGCTGCCAGCATCACTGCGATCATTAGGATACCCTAGAGAGCTGTCATCCTCATGGTCAGCATCCGTCTTCTCCTTTTCTTCAACCTGCTTTTCGGTTTCTATGGGCTGACGCTCAGGGATGATATGCCGTACTCGCAGTACTCTCCCAGGTTTTACCTCCACAAACTCGAAACCATCAGAGGGTTCTGACGACTCCAGAGGCAAAACCAGACTGGCAGCCTTCCCAGTCAGACAGCACAGTATTCCCTCTGTGATACTGGTCAGCATGGCGCTTCCCTGCATAAACAACATCACACAGATAAAAAGGGATCATCACAAGAGTGCTTTATTTGAAAGCAAATATAAAACAGATGTGTGTGGACACTATAGGGGTTATCTTATTTTTCACCACTCATTTATTTTTCTTCTCATAGTTTCAAACATATTACGCAGTAAAAATGGGTTCAGTCGCAGTGTTTGCCAATGTGAGCTGCTCAACTAACAGTAAGTGGGCCCAGCTTGATTCCTGCATAATTGGACCCAAGCTGTTTCCTAGCAACAGAGTTACAATGAAATGGTTTTCTTTATCATTTCATCAGTTCACAGCCAGTGTTGAGTGAAACACAACAGGAACAAGGATGCGTTCAGCTTAATACCAGGCATATTAGTTCCAATAGCTGCTGTACAGCTCTACTAACACACTCACCTGTGTGACACAGCAGCTCAACATTCAGAGAGCCCACCTTCTTAAGCAAACGCCACGAAAACAATACTGGTTGCGCACAAGAGCTTCAATGTCATTAAAGACTGACCAGTCACAATCCAGCTTAAATGTTTGCTATTAATAACTCTTCCTTTTCACGTGGTCAGAGTCAGGACATTTATAAATAGAAAACACCGGTCATAAGGCATGACTGTGTCCATGTCTGCAAGCTGTACATGTTGTGACAGTAAGACAGCACATTTCCACACTGTATTTTTTTCAGTGTTTCCAGTGGAGATGAGAGAAAAATAGAATGTTCCTGCTCCGATCTAGTCGCAGTGCAGTGCAAACACAGCGTTATTAGTTTTCACTTTTGACACCAACACAGGCTGGTTATCTCCAGGAAACAGAGCGCAGACTGTCACATCTAGAGTATATAGCAATGCTTTATTGTTTCCTGGTTAAAGAGACAGTGAAACTGAGCACAGATGCACATTACAGCCTACAGGCCAGACACTACTGCGCACTATATTTTATGTAACATGTAGTTTATATCATGCAACTATGCAACTATTCATGTTCATTGATTGTCCCTGTGGATGGGTGGATTCCCTGTTTGACAGTAAAACTCTTCTCTATCATTAAGTCAAATGAGGTGTATATACCGAAACAAATCTGTTCTTCTAATCTCCTCAAATGCAAATTTACATTCTTCGGGTACCTATCATTCAAATACTGTCACTGTGCATTTGGTTAAAAACAAAGTAAACGATGTTAAGGAGCACAGCTAAGGTAAATTACTGAAAAAGACTTGCACAGGAGGGCTCACGTGTGCATGCATCTGTGTGCGTGTGCACATTGTTGTTGGTAGCAGGATGGTCTGAAGGTCAGTGCATCAAGTGTTATCTAGTTACAGCATGGACCCAAGTCAGTGCTAGCTGACATGTGTTTCCACAAACATCGAAACGGAGCATCAACACAAGAAGCAAGAGAACACAACAGCCTGCAGAACGGAGGCTATCTATCTATCTATCTATCTATCTATCTATCTATCTATCTGTCTGTCTATCTCAGTAATATGAACCAGACAGGGATGGGTGGAGAGCAGGTGTACTGGTTTTTGAAATCCATAATCAAACAGACTGAAGGCTACTCAGCCATGTTTGTGTTTTTGTCTGCATTGCAGAATATATAGGTTGACATGTCTGCCAAGTCTTCTAGTAACACACATTTGGTACACTGTGTGCAGCTGTATCTCCACAAGGACTTACAGTACGGCGCAGTCTGACATGGGCTTCACGTGAAATGCGTATTTTACCAAACTGAGAATATTATAGCCTACTTTCTGCCAATTGCGTAAATGTCAAGGGGTCTAGCTGGTTTTTCATGCACGTGACTTCAAAACATCAAGACACAAACCGCAATACAGGCTGTATATTTTATTTAACTTGCATACGGCTTTATGCTCGCATATTTTATATATATATACATATATATTTATAGAAATAGGAACATATTTGCAAGTGTGCAATTAACTGCGTTGCATAACAACATCGTTTTTTAAAACTGTATTTTTGCAAAAGATCTAAATCTGTGTCTGTCTTTTGCGCTATAGTGCGTATATTATTGATAATGTATTATTTTTGCGCTGTCACAGGACAAACACATGCAATCACCGTGCAGCCCTTTATTGACGCTGATGACAATATGCAGCACAGTAAACAACATCTAACTAGACGATATAATGCAATAAAAATCGACTCCTTACCGGCAGGATTACTGGTGATAGGGGTGATGATGAAACCTGCACCAGAAGACAGACAGTCAAGGGCCGAAGATACTGAACTGAGAAAAACGTAGCATTTGGCGCAACAATTTGTCTACGCTAGAGATGCTGCAAAAGAGTAAAAGCTGCCGATTAGCCTCATTACACTGCCGTTGCAGGACACAGAGGGGCTTGAGCTGGAGATAAAGCGTGCATGCGTAAAAGTGTGCCAATTGCGTTTGAATAAGATACCCATTACGATAACAAACAAATGTGTTTTTGTCCTTACAGCATCCACTGCGCATCCAGGCCAAACCCTACCCAGCCCTACTGCCCTTGAATCCGCAGCAGCCACAGTAAAACTTCGGGCATTTTCTCCGCTGAGTGGCAGCGAGGAGGGCGAATAGAAGACAGCTCAGACCGGGAGGAGGCCAATGGGAGACGCGCGTTTCCTTGTTGCTAAGGCTGGCAGAGAAGCAAAACGCGTGCGTGCCTGTCCGTGCCTGCGGCCAGAGAGAGTGACACAAACATGAAATGATGGTCCAGCTAATCATCTGGACAGGCTGAGACATGACCGTGATCAGACATGCATGTGTGACCCCATTTCAAATTTGGATTTTAGACCATCTCAACAGCATCACTGACACATGGACGCGCGTTGTTGCAGCTGCGGCTCCTCTCAAGGGAAAAGTGACCTTTGGTTTTTAATCCAATAGATGAAGAAGTGTTGCCCCCCTCTGTTAGAACCCTCATCAGCTCACTGGAGCTGCTGGTTCTGCCTAGTGCCAGTCACTGAACAGCCTACATGACGTTCATGGGGTGGACAGTCTAGGAGCCAACTTTCGGTTACTGTTTAGCAGTCTGATGAGAAATACCAGCATTATAAAATCAGTTGGGCCAATTAACATGTCAACATGAAAGGACTATTTTATTATTGGCAATCAAACAGCTTTCAAATGTAGCTCAATCTTGCATTGTTTTAATAGTAGAGGAGCAGCTGCATCGACTGATCATCAAATGACAACCATCATTCCAAAACAGGAGGCTTCATATTCTAACGCCTCACGTTCACATAGTCTCCATACTGACATTCAAATGTCTGAACTACAAGTACTGACACAGATATCTGCAGATTGCCCAGACTTACCTATCTTGTCAACATGCACATCATTTAAATCCTCATAATATAAATAATGTGTCCAAACTATTGTGTGCATCTCAGTGCAGAGGTAGGAGATGGTATATTATATTACATTATAGTATATAGTAACATTTGTCAAAAATCAAAGAACAATTGAACACTTTGCTGTTTGTAAGGATTTTGATGGATAGAAAAATGACAGTTCCAACAGACACAGCAGACACTCAGGCAGCTATTTTCATTTTGAATGGTTAAACAACTGAAGCATACTGTGCAGTAATTACACACTGCTTAAAGTACTATGCAAATACTGTATGTGCAATAGCATTCCATTTGGCCTGCTTGTTATTGCTGGTAGTGCCGTGGCTTATTTATACCGTTAATGGAACTGAACCATCATTAATACTATGACAGGTCAATGCACTTACTTGCCAAAACATTAGCTACACTAGTGAATATGAATGCTTTCTAATATAAGAGTCCTGCACTAAATTCCCCTTCATCACTGTTATCATGTTCAGTTCATGTTGAAACGGACTAATCAATATGTTCCTGTTTTACTGTTTGCAGGAGAGTTCCTAATGGCACTGTCAGTGTTAAATTAAGCAGGTTCCATTCAGACTCCGTTTGTAAAGCATCAGTGAGTCATAGCTTTCTCAAAATGCTCAATATGCTTGGGGTGTTAAAGTAGAAAGCCGGTGATTCAGCTGTACGATCATTTTGGAGGATGCAGTCTGTGGTGCTGTTAAACTGGATTGAATCAAACACTAAAGTGTTTCTGTTATATAGCCGAGCCCACTGACTAAAATGGGGTTGTCAAAATAATAGAAAAAAATATATAGTACAACCATAGCCACCAGAATTAAAACTAAGTTAAATCAACAGCTCTCAGTTATTTTGAATACATGATAAATATCATAACCTTCATGAAGCCAAGATTTAGTGCAGGATTCTTATATTAGAATACATTTCACTAATTTACCTAATGAACTGGCAGGTGAATGTGTGTCTGAAAAGGTCTATAATGTACAGAAGTGCATTACTGCCACTTCAGAAAAAAATGGATAAGTTTCACATTTTATCGATAAGTACAACCGGATAGGTTTCATGTTATAACGTGATAACTTGCTATCACGTTATAACTTATAATGGTGGATAAGTTGGTCTCAGGTGGAGATGGACTCCAAGTTCTGTGACATCACAATGGCCCATTACACAGACACACCACACTGTTTGGATTCCTTAGAAAATGTTAAGTATAGTGTTGAAAGCCCTGTTGTTAAAGAAATAAAATGATTTGGTATTGGTAAAGGAAAACTACACCAACACACACTTGCACATTTTGAAACACGGTACCATGATAAAGAACTTATCTCATTGTTATATCCTATTCTTTAGTGAGTCCATTATAAAGGCATACATTTAAGTTATCTGTTGCCCCTCAGTGGTTTCAGACTCTGAGCCTGGAGCCTTTGCATCTATACAACTTGACAAAACTTAAGTCTGACAGCAAGTAATCACGTTATTACATGAAACATATCACGTAACGAACCTCTCCGGAAGTGTTTTCCATCAGGTAGATCAAATACTTCAGCTTCCGATTCAGATTCAGAAAACATTATTATTAACATATTTAAGGCACAAGTGAGCAGCATGACGTGTAAGTACAAGACACTTTTAAGGAACAAAAAATAGAACAATACAAAGAATACACAAAATAGAAAAAAAGTATGCTATAAATGTATTAACTATCCAAAACTGTCCAGGATGTAAACATGACTGTAAGAGTATAGTGAATAAAGTGCAAATGTAAACATGAATTACAGGGATTATATATTTACATGTTATTGCAGAAGTAATAAATATAATAAAAAAATAAATAAATCATCCCAACATGTGTCTTTTTAGGTTGTTTAGCGTCTGACAGATGACATAATTTAACCTTTAATCCTAAACCAGTCGTTAATCTTGGCATTAAACATTTTTTTCTTGGTGAAAGCGCCACTCAGGGACCAATGTCAGGGACACAATAAATGAGTCCTCCAGCAAGAAGCATTTCAATTGGCTGAAGTCTGAACCAATGACTTTGCTTCTTATAGGGAGGCTGGCCGCTGAGCTGTGTGACATTCACTGTTCGCATGTCAACTGTATGTCGTTAAATATCTCAAAATGAATATTATACTGTCGTCTTTTTCCAGACTTGGTGGAATAACACGTAGTAGGTAAGAGAGTTCAGGTATTTGAATGTCAGACACACAGGACGGATAACCCTGGGTTAGCTAACACCGTGAAGCTATCTTAGCATTACGTTAGCAGCATGGCTAGTTATCAATGCAGGTAGGATGGCTACATTGTGATGAGTGGAAATAACATGATTTTGGCTAATGGCAGCGAATTAACGCAACGGGAATATGCAGATAATGTAAACAACAGTGCTGATTTACATGTGCAGGAGGTATTAGCTGATAGCTAGCAGAGTGATCCCTACACTACTCGATCACATATTATCTGTCCCTGTTCAAACCTCAGGGAAAGAAGCACAAGGTTTACAGAAACTAATGCTAAGACCAACTTGTAAGGGATCAACAATGTTCACAATAAAACCAAATCTATTTAAGCATAATTTATATTACTGTACATTGTTGTAATTTAAAGTTTACTTTCAATGTTTGTGTGCATATTTCTCGTGTTTATGAAGGACTACAAGATTTTTCATATAGATAGTCTTAATTTGGGTGTACTCACAGCAGTGTGTTGGCATAATGTTGACATGACATTTGTTTGTTGCATCTGAAATTGTGCTCTTTCTATAGCATTGCTACGGGGAACCTTCCAGTAAGTGGCACCACTCACCTTAGGTCATTCAGCAACTGGATGGTGCCCAGAGCTGCTGAAAGACCTGGGATTTCCAGATCGCCATGCGTGCTTTCTTCACAAGCTGAGGGTTCGGGAGTGTTCCAGCAGCTTCCCTGGCAATACCAGCAGGTACGGACCAGGAAAAGAGGCAATGAGTATCAGCCCAAGAACATAAAACGCAAAAGAACCCACGGCTGGATCAAGAGGCTCAGCACACAAGGAGGCATCGAAGTGATTCTACGTCGCATGTTAAAGGGACGGAAATCGCTGTCACACTGAACGTTCCTGTTGGGAAAACAAGACTTTCAAGAAACAGACATTGGTTCAGAAATGTTGGAGGTCCTCAGTGTGTAGCAAAGAACTTGTGCATTGGGTTAATGGTGATACTGGGTGTGGTTTGGGTTTGGCAGGCCCAGACTATTAATACTGAGGGGAGAAAGAAAAGTGGCCTTTGGCAGATGAGATGCATTTTGTCTTGAGCAGAAATGAGGCCTGGTAGTTTCACCCACCCACCATAAAGTTTTAATCCAAATCATTAAATGTCAGCAGATGTATGTGTTTCATCAGTGTGAAATCATTTATTTCAAAAATAAAATTTCTCTAATGAAAGGATTTTGCAGTATCAGTGCGGTTGTTCTTAAATGCAATCACCAGTAAAAGAAATTACAAGACTTTCAATGAAAAATCCCAGAGAGAGTTTGTGGACAAACAAATAATGCCCACTACCATTTGTGATTACTTTGTCACACAGTGTAGAGAGAAGGTCTATGTGGTTATGATTTATATTAGGAAGGTCAACATAAAGATCCACCTGCAGCCTTTCATTTATAATCCAAGAAAATGTTAGAAAAAAATGAAAAGTTTTGACTAAAATTGAGATTATTATGCAGAAACAGTAACACAGCAGTTCGGTGGTTCAGCATGAGTTAAAAGTAATCTTTAATATTTTCATTCATATAACTGCTCTGTTTCCACATCCTAATAACCTTGTGTAATTAATTTCTGCTCTGCATGGAAAACAAATTTTAGGATTAATGTTGGATAAAATACACTAGTGAACAGCTAAATCGTTAATTACTTTTATATAGAGGTGTCAAGTCTGCACGTAACTTCTGCTCATGTCCCCACTGATAACAGTGACAACGACAGTAGAGAATCCAAAGTACCTACTTTATGGACACAGTAGAAGGTCCGAGCGTTGTTTTCACGAGGCTTCACGCTACAACCCGCCTCACGTTGGGGGGAATTGGTCGGTTACGTAAACCTGTTGTAGCCAATCAGCGTCCTGCCCTTGCCATCTCTCCAAGCGCCTACAGTCCTTCAACCAATCAGAAACGCGAGATATACGAAGGTAACCGCCCCCAGACAGACAAACAACAAAAATGGAGTTGTGAAGTAGTAGCAAGTTAGCCACCGAGAGGACGCTCACCTTCGAAATTTCTGCGTAATTACAAGAGTGGTTATTTATCCGGTTGATTAGAGAGACGTGATGTGATCATATCGCACGTCGTTCGCATTTTGTAGCAGCGTCAAGAGGCCGTCGAGCCGATAAACAAGCCGGTATCTTGGCTGCGACAACAAGGCTTATTAGCTAGCTAGCAGAAACAGTAGCATCTGCTCGTTTCACGGTGCTTAGCTACCGGTAGTTAACGAAAAGGAGCGTGACTCGGACAGAAATGGAGAAGGTAGGTTCATAACGGGTTCTTTGTTGATTCCTTTAATTAAAGTTTCAAGTTAAATAGCTGTTGTTGTTTTTTTTTAGCTTGTTTTATTAGTGCTCTCTGTCACTTAATACCACATTACTAACGCGTTATCAAGATGAACCTAATGGGTAGGGCTTGTTTATACTGGCTGCTCATGCCATGTGTTTACTTTACCAGCCGGGGCGTTATTACGTGTGTTGCAACAATAGCTGTTCTTATTTTACTGTTTCGTTCACAGGTAGAGTTCCTGAAGGGGCTGCCCGTGTACAACAAAAACAACTTCAGCAGGTTCCATTCAGACTCCGTGTGTAAAGCATCAGTAAGTCATAGCTGTCTTTTCTCAAAATGCTCAAGATGCTTTGTGTCTTAAACTAAGAGGTACTACAAACAGAAGCCTCCTTGTCTAAAAAGCATCAGAGGTGGTAATTCAACGTTGTGATCATTCTGGAGCATGTAGTTTGTGTGCTGTTAAACTGGATTGAATGAAACAACAAAGAAACGTGTCAGTACAAATAATACAGTTTAATAGTACTACAAACCACAGCCTCAAACAGCTCGCTCAGTTTTTAAACAAGTGGTGAATACCATAACCTTCATGAAGCTGAGATTTAGTTCAATTAGAAATGATATATTAGATTTATATTAGAAAGCATTCGCTAGTGTACCTAATGAACTGGCAACTGAGTGTGATGATTTGTTTTCTATACTGTCTTAGAACCGCAGACCCTCGGTGTATCTGCCAACTCGAGAATATCCATCAGAGCAGAGTAAGTAGAGTATAATCTAGTTAAATAATATGTTATTAATCGGTGTGGGAACTTTGATTGACGTTGAGGATTTAAGTTACATTCTTACGTTTGTGCCCCTTACCTTTGTGTTTTTTAATGATTCAATCAGCCTTTGTTTCTCTTCAGTCATAGTCACAGAGAAGACAAACATCCTACTGCGATATCTTCATCAACAGTGCGACAAAAAGGTAATTTTAAAGACGGCTCACCCAATGGAGGAGAAAGTTGATGCCTATAAGTAGAAATCTTAAACGTTGTGGTTCCTTGTTTGATAAAGTGTCTTTCTTTCTTACTACATCAGAATGCAACTAAAAAGCGAGAACAAGAACAAGCAGAGGGGGAGAACACGGCGCCACCGCGGAAAATCGCCAGAACAGACCGCAGGGAGCAGAATGATGATGCATAAATTGCTGTGCTATCAATGTATGCCCAGTAGAGACTGACCGACTAAAACAAAAATGCACACATCGATGTGGGATTTATGTTTCCAGAACCTGGCACTGAAGCACGCACGATTCGATAGATTTTAGACCACAGCTGTCACGCTGGTCTTAAGGTTTGCATTTCACTCCAGATTTCCTCCTTAACCAAAAACCTTTTACTCTCAGTTTAACTACTGATTTCACAGCGTTTCCTTTCCTTCCAAGAAACCACATCTCTGCCTCAGAGTTTTTAGTATTTGTGGTCTTGAAAACTCCGTATGTCTACCTCCTTATTCCGCAGTCCCTTTGGATTACATTCACAGTTTTCTTTTAAGACGGATAGGGCCACTGCTCCTCTGCTCCCATTTAAGAGTTTACATTCGCAGTAATTCAGACAGTCTCCGAGATATGCATGTTCTGTGGCATGATTTGGGGCTCTTGCTCCATCCATTTTTTAGTTTTAACTGAGGTAATGACAGTGGTCTGTTAAATGTTCTTCTTATGTGATTTCTGTCACAGTGACGCTGCATTGTATTTGTGGCTTAGACTGAATTATCGATTCAGGGTTTGTTAGGGGCTGTGTTACAGAAAAAGACACGAGTGCCCATAGAGATGTTTGTTTTCTCCTGATGAATAATGATTTCTTGCCTTAAAAAGAAGTGAGTGTTTCCACTGTGTCTCTGAAAGCCCCCGGGTTTACATAGTTGTTTCAGGAAGATGAATTACTGTTGAGTTGAATGGATGTTCGCCGAAGCCAACACTCACACTAGAGGATGCAAATTCAAATTTTTTTTTTTTTTACAGAGAGACCTGCAGATTCTGTAGCCATATTCTCAGTTCAATGCTCAGTACAGAATACCATAAGCAGTGATTGTGTTTTTGTAGTGGCAATGTTAGCACAATATTTTATAGAACAGGTATGTGTACATTTACACTTTAGTACTAATGTACTAATGTGCAGGCTACACTTAAGGACGGCTGTCAGTCCTTGCTATAAATTTGCCATTCAAATTTGCCTAAGCAGGTCGGCCATCTGGATCATACTGAGGGAATGTGTGTTTGGATTAACAAGCTTTTGACAACAGAGCTGAGTACACACAGTGTGTTTGCTGCATGTAAAGCGTGAAGCTCTTTATAACGCTCCACATATCTTGTATATTTGTACAGTGTGCATATTGTGATTGTCCTGACCTTTTCATCAGGTAACAAGACAAAGATTCTGCTCTTGTCTTTCCCAAGTGAGCCATATTGTTTAGCCAACTTTTCTTGTAATGCTGGAGGGATACTACTCTGTGTCTGATCAAAGGATTTTCACTTAATTTGCTGAAGCCTGAATATTTGCACCTTTACAAAATATAACCTGCTGTTGTATTTGCCCCAGATGAAAGTTGAGTCAATTATTGTGCATTTGTCACAAATTGTAAGTTTCCATTTATGTGTTCAGCATATGTTCACACTGGCTCCTTATCCAAGTTGAAACAAGGAAAACACACACTGTAAACTTCTCAAATGTGACTTTAAAACAGAGACATCAAGTGTTTTTTTTCCTGGCTCTTCAGAGAAGAGTGTGCAATTTCTACTTTTGTCATATGATTAGTTCTGATGAAGTTTGGACTGTGTTTATTTTGAGTTTATTGTATAAATGTGGTTTGTCCCTGTATACATTCAACTGTAACATACAGTAAAGATAATAACTCATAGTAAACTACAACATTTTGTTTGGCTGATTGTCAAGAAAATTCCCCCTTCCCATATTGTTTTTTATGTATGTATTTGCAAATAAGTATATTAGATCATAATTTGGAATTACATTTTTAATCCAGGAAACATATCGCCCCAGCAGCATGGTCAAACAGATTAATACAGTGATATTTATTAACGTAGCCAGTGCATCATCTCTTGATGGATATTTATTTAAGTGAGAATTATTTGCATTGTAGAAGTACATTCACTAATTTATGTAGTAAAATAATTCATAGAAAATCAAAGTTAAGAAAAATAGAATTATTTTTTTTATGGTCACAGTGAATATATCTGACCTATTGCGGAAGAATACAGTGGCTTTGAGGAGTGCTTCACAACTGAAAAGACGTGATGGACGTGTAATGCATGCTCGTGACGCAACATGCATTTAATACAGACACCAAAATGAGATAAACCAACCTGGAATGAGAAGCTGCTGTTCATGTCCTTTTGATAAAAGGGCTCATTGGTGAGCAGGTCTAGAAAAAAGATCCTTCACATCAACTTAACTTGTTCTTGTCTTGTTGAAAACCAGGCAGTCATGCAGTAGTTGAACCTTCAGTAAAGGTTACCCAAGCCCTGTCTAAGGAGTTAGGCTTTCTGTACATTTTTACATGAAAGCTAGATAATAAAGTGTTAATAGATACAGTGGTAATGCTTTGTGAGAAGTTGCATCAATAGTGTCAATACTCGCTGACCTTACTTGTGGTCCTTGTGACTTACATGTTCTCGTACTCAGTTTCTTTCAGTGTTGCCTGAACATCTGTACATTGATCTTCATTGAATAATATACTGGTAAGGTTGAGGATTTATTAAGTCTTTGAGTTGTCTAAATCAGTCAGTTGTCTTGATTCTCCTTTATCTGACTCATTAGAGGGTAATTCCTCAGGGGTTGTGTCAGACCTGTTGGGTTGTACATTAGCAGCCTGGGTTGGTGGCTGCGTCCCATTTGAACACACCACAGTTCCCTCTGACTTGCTAAAACTGAACAGCTTCCCAGGACTAAAAGTCCTGTTGGGGGATTGTGACCTATCCTGGCCACTAGGGGGAACTGAAGAGGTCACTGTTGACCCCGGCGTTGCCCCAGCTGCCACTGCTGGTTCTTTTTTCACCTCAGGTGACTTCAAGAACTTGAGAAATCCAGGGAGCTTTGCTTCACCCCCTGTTGGGGACTGGGCTGGTGAGCGTGAGGTACCAGAGGAGAACTTCCCCTGGAGAGGAATGATCTGCTTTAGCTTCATTACATTGTTGTTTCCCAGAAGAGAGCTAGGTCGTTTGGGCTTGTCCCCTTGCTTGCTCCCCTGTGCTTTGTCATGGTGGTGCTGGTGCTGTGTGTCTGCCTTATGGTAGTCACTCTCCTGACGGGCCTCAGCCTGCAGCTCAGCCTGACGCTGAAGCTCCTCTTCTTCACGCCGGCGTCTTAGCTGCTGTTGGAAGTGCTGTTGGGCCTGCAGCTCATGCTTCTGAAAGGGATGCCATTTTAAAATGGAGGCACATAGAAAGATACAGTGAATAGAGAAAGAATGAAAAAGGATATTGGTGCAAAGGGCATACAGTACTAGCAATTTAGCAACTGAAAGATTAAACTTTAATAAAAGAATCAGTTGGAGATATTTACACTAACTATTCTGATCTTTGCTAATAGCTGTATTTGTTCCTATATAAAAAGACTGATCTAAGAAATCATCAACACAAAGGGCCACTGATGTGACTCTTTACAGGCCACAGACAAACACATAGTTACCTCTTATTGAAAATCAGAAAAGGCAGCACCAGTGTATATTTTAGGATAATACACACCAGGAGACAAAGGGACATAAAAGGACATACAGAAATATGATACAAACTACAAAAACTGCAGCCAACAGCAAGCCCTACGTTGGCAGAAGGTCTTTCAAGCTATCACACAGCTATACCTTGAAAGCTTCCCTTCGTCGGTACTCTAGCTTGGCCATCTCTTCTGCTACCCAGCCAGGGATATCAGGGATGGCAACATGGATGACGTACTTTAGGAGGATTGCAAAGTGCTGTAAACCACCAAGACCACAGAGGGACAGGCTCATCACACAGTTACATCAAGGCACAATCACATCCTTTGTGTGACTTCAACATGACATCTCATACATATACCAAAAACTCTTGTGAGGTTTTGTGTTCATCAATGAACCTGGACTGAAAATGAGAAATTACACGATCACAATAACACAAAGACATGCACATTTGTAAATGTTTTGTAATATTAAGATGCACCCTTTAGGGAATTTCTACTTAAAAAAATACAAAGGTACGTTTTTTTGCACACACTACAAGTACCTCCAGTAAGACGATGGAAATGATGGTCATCTCAGGACTCAGCCAGGGGAACAGACGCTGGAGCTGGCCACACTGGCCAATCAGGTAACAGTTAACTATAATGGCTATCAAGCCCATGGCTTCCATTGCAGTCTGTTAAGAGAAACACAGCGAGATAAATTTCCAGGCCATCAGATGACCCCTGCTACGTACATAGTACACGGAGTGCTGCAAGGCTTTGCTGACATTTTCCAAAACAAAACACGCTGACCTGCCATTGTCCGATGTTCTCCACCCTCTGTCCGAAGGGTCTCTGCAGGCCGGTGCACAACTTCAGGGCATCACTACGAATCTCGATGATGTTGTTGATAAGGGCACACATAGCCGCCAGGGGAAACGCGGAGGAGAAGAGCACCACATAGCCAAACTGAATGAACATCTCCTGGTAGTCCTGAAGCGTGTCCTGTTGGGATCAAATATCATGAAGCGGAACTATTGTACCAATACCTTCAGTCACACTGTTATGAGTCTGTGTACATACAGTATGATTTAATAAATAATAAATAAATTCTAAGGAGTCCTACCTCATATGTCTGCATACAGCTCTCAATCTCTGCCTGGGTCAGAGTGACAGTTTTGGGTTCTTCTGGTGGATCGATCCATGACTTCTTGTCGTCTTTTCCCTCGCCTACATTCTTTCTTCTCTGACAGAGAGAGTCAGATTCCTTTGGAGAGGACACAGTAGCATTCTCCTTGGTGTCCTGCTAAAGTAAACACCAAGACTACGATACATTCACTAGTAACTACTAAAACTTATATTCTGCAGTATTGCAGGGGATGTATTAATTGTTGTTGATAGTTTAGCTGCGTACTACGTAGAGGAATGAATCTATGCAGACGTTATATAACGTGGTTCATAAAGTGGCATGAATTAATAATGAGAGATTTTTGTGACTTGATGAAGAAAGCAAAGCTGATATGGTGGTTTTAGACAAACAAGCTTGTTGAGATGAACATTTCTGCAGTGGAACGAAGAAAAAAGACCATGAAGCTGCAGTAAGGGATGAAAAACAACTGAAATAAGCAGAGCACATACTTGAACCAGCAATTCACAATCACTGTCCTCATCACAGCTGTCAAAAATGCTGCAAGGATCCATCCCCTCCTCTACTAGTGTGGGACTGTCTTCCAGGTAGCTGTCATCCACTGCCTGCGTTTCTTTCGTGACATCTTGGTAGTCGACCTTCTCTGTGAAGCTGACTTTACGGTGCTTCATGGCACTGTCACTCATGTCCCACTCTTCCTCTGTCAGCCTGAACCCAGCCTTCAGATCCCCTCTTCTCTTTGGCTCTGGGTTACCGTTTGCAGCGTGGCTGACAGGGATCCCTTTGGGACCCAAAAAGGAATAGGACGTCATTGAGGCTTGGGCCTTTCCCAGAGCGAGGCGGCCGTACTTGAGCATGATGGCCTGGAGCAGCTCCCACAGCACCTTCGGGGTGAAGACACCCAGCTTGTTTTGCTCATACAGGTAAGGCTGGAGGACCTCTTTGATGTTCTGTAGGAACTGGCGGAAAATCAGAAGAGTGGCTAGCATCTGTGAGGAGAAAGAGACAGACAAGATGCACTGAATTTAAGAAGTGCAAAAAAGAATGTTGAAAGTGCATGTACATATTTATTGTCACCGAAGGTAAAAATTAACTTCACTTTCTAAAATGATCTATTTACACGATTTACATAGGAAATAAAAGACATTCTGACAAATTTAAAGTTTAATTTAAAGTTTTAATACAAAGACTCCTTGGTCTGGTATTACCAACAGCTAATGGTTGCTAATTAAAGGCTACAATATTCTGCCACTGACTATTAATGCAACTGACTTATTGAATGACTTCAATCAGCAAATTGAAATTCCCGACATCAAGCGTGGTAGACAGGCACAACTTTACATTTTTACAGTATTAACTACGTTAGGTTAATACTTTAAAAATGGGTTAGGTTTTGGCAGTGCAAAGTTTGACCAACTTAGAGAGCTAACGCTAGCTCGCTAAAGCTGATAACATTCATTGTGATTATTTTAGCTAAAATGAAACGAAAATACCACTGTTTTGTAAGAATTTAATGTGGTAATTGTCTTCATTAATGGTATTATGTGCCATGCAAGAATGGGAAGTTTGACAATTACTCAAAAGGAATTAGATAACATTCAATTGTCACTTTTGGCAAAACTGCCACTCAGTATTTTTGCTCTTTGTTTGCAATACTATCAAAAGCTGATGTTACCTCCTTCAGCCGTTCCATGTCCTTGAGGTAGAATCCAATGTAGAAAAGGCTAAGGTAAGAATTGATGAATTCAAACTGTGAAACAATTAAAAAAAAAAAATAAACATTACAAGAACTCAGTCAAAATAAACAGTCTGATTTTAAGCCCAAATAGAAGAGGAAGTATGACTTACAAAAACCATCTTGATGATGAGATTATTCTCATAGGCACTCTGAAGTCTATAGTTCTCTGGATGAAGAAATAATAAACAAGAAAATAATTACTCAGTTTTTACTTTAACTGTCTCATAGTGCCATAACAGAAAATACCCAAACAGGACCCAGACAAGTAAATAATAATAAGAAACCCAACTTACAGTTATCGGCAAAGACATTCCATTTAATGTAATTTGTTATAAACTAAATCCTCTATTACACTCAAAGAGATACTAAATCATTATTTTGCCCAGATCCTTCATTTTGTGTCTCTTACCCATGTCGTTGAGCCAGTAGGCAATCTTCTTATACACTTCATCACATATGGTTACAGTAATGGCCAGAAGTATTTTAGGAATGAATCTTGTAATACTCGGTAGCTCCTGAATCTCCATCACCACTTCCTGCCAGGTGAATTAGAAGCATAATACATTTTTAATAAGGTCTATTCATTCATATCTGAAGTCCCATGGCTATTTTTAGAAGGATATTGAATAAATCTGAATCTGCCAAGAAGTACATTTGAATTCTACTTAACTTATTATTGAAAATTATACCGACTACGCTGTTGTCATGGCACACAAAAAAAAAAAATTTAATGGAAAGCTTCTCTGTCTTTCTTACAGTTTAACTGTTTTATTATTGACTTTTTAGGGACTATACAACTATAATTCCATTTCTTCTCACACAATGTATTATCTTGCTCAAACCTGCAGTTCCAGGCAGAGGAGCATAGCGAGGAAGACAAAACAGAGGCAGAGGATGCAGATGGGCAGGCTGACCAGCCATCTAAACAGAGCTCTCTTCCAGGGAGGGTAGTAGAACTCCTCACAGCCTGTGATGGGGCTGCAGCGCTTCACTCCCTGCAGAGACAGCAGACAAAGATGGAAACAGGCAGGTCAGAGAGAGTATTAGAGAATTTTTTGTGACTTAAATCACCTTAACTTGGGAATACATTGGAAATGAAAATGTGCTCCATAATGCCTGCAACATCCTTGTTTATATTATGATATTTGTATAGCAAGTATTTTCATGTTCCTCGCCAAAAGTTACGCCCAACGTGGGGCTCGAACCCACGACCCTGAGATTAAGAGTCTCATGCTCTACCGACTGAGCTAGCCGGGCATGAGACAGCTCTTCCCCCAATGCGTTGCAAAGGGGGGGTCCCCACATCCCCTCCCCTGTATCCTCTATTCAGTCTTTACATCAGGAGGCAGTGAGAAAGACTCCCCACTCCTCTGAGAGCACGTGGAGTGTGAAAGACACACTCCGGAACACATGTTGATCACATTTCCTGGTGGTGTGAGCCAATCCATTTGCTACTTGAGTTGTTGCACTAAAAAGAAAGCACTCACAAGATCTGATTGTTGATTCACACAACAATCTTTTGACAAAGATTGAAAAAGTATGTGTGCAAGATCAGGCTACGGCAACAATCCTCACCCTGAACTGAGGCCTGGGCTCCTCCAAGGACTCTGCGGGGGTGTCCAGAGTGCCCCACCTGAAAGCCAACTCTGCCTCTCGCCTCTTCCAGCGCTCCAGAAACAGAGTTGCCCACACAACGTTGAAGAGGGCAAAAACCACACAGCAGATATCCTGACTGGTCTGTGCAGGAGCATAAGACACACATTTATTGTTACTTCTGAAAATATGCCATGCAGTGTTTAGTTGTCTCATAAAACACTCCTGATTTTGTTTTTGCAGAGAATGTTGCTTCCACATTCTCTTTAAGCCCTTTAAGAAATACATAAAAGGCAAAATGACATTTGTCAAAACAACCAAAGGAAATAATGAAAAAATCTATGAAATACAAACCCACAGTAATCACTACACTACACTACACAAAACAGTACTTTGAGATTTAAAGGGTGTTTTAAAGAAGAAAAAAATATATTGTTTACAAAAAGGTATCAGGTACCTGGTCAGCCTCTGCTAGTATCCAGAGCAGAAAGCCAATGACTGCAGGGTAAAGCATGGAGTTGGTGTAGAAACCCAGCCAGGCAAAATACATCCCGATCTTCACTCCAAAGTAGTCACAGATATCATCTACAAATCAGAAGAAATTGAAAAACAACAAACCTTGACAAGCC
Organism: Chelon labrosus; assembly: GCF_963514085.1. Taxonomy (NCBI): domain Eukaryota; kingdom Metazoa; phylum Chordata; class Actinopteri; order Mugiliformes; family Mugilidae; genus Chelon; species Chelon labrosus. The sequence continues at coordinate 9,893,783 of NC_140342.1, forward strand.
TTGGTGAGAAGGAGCAGCAGGTTTTAAACAATTTACATATTATACAGGTAGATTATGTTGGTTACTATCCAGTCAAATGTTCTTCAAAATAAAATTGGGACATTTCCTACCAAGGGGCTGCCTTTCACATACAGCTTGGACCCAAGATGTCATCAACTGGTTGAGTATCCTCTGTTCATGAAGAGGAAACATTTGCTGGATCACTCCCCGAGCCACCAGCTCTGGAACTAGAGAGGACACAACCACTTACCCATGGTTTCTAGGTGGTATTTGGTCAGTGTTGGAAAAACGTAAAAACACTATGACTCATCCCCGATATGATGCTGCATCAAAATAATTACACTGAATTAGCTATAAAAGGTCAAATTAAAATCAAACAGGGCTAAAGTTGACTGATTTATAAACAGATGTACTTAATGAACATCTCATCTGCAATCAGTTTAAACTAGTATTAATAAAATAAGTCATATAAAATCTACTTCAGAAAGCAGTGGTGCAATATTCAAGTCATTTAAGAAGCATTTAGGAGTATTAGTAACAACATACTGATTGGTTGTCCTTCCAGGAAGTGAATGTTGTGAAGCACCTCCCCCTGTTTGGCTCGCAGGTTGTCCAGCCAGTATTTAATAATGCTCTGACGCTCCTAAACATATTTACAAGTACAAGGGGAAAAGTGACACATAACAGTTAGATTATAGATTTACAAACTGTGTAATATTTCATCCATATTTAAACCCACAACAGTTGTTTACCTGTGACGTAAAAAAGCAGAACTCGCTCTCTATGTTCTCATAGATGTTATCTTCTTCACAGGAAAAGCGCCGCATGCCACCACCAAACTGTGGTTTAACGGTCTTGTGCATGCCCATCTGCTCCGCTCCTCGCAGTAAGCTGAGGGTGAGGACAGAGGGTTAGATGTAAAAAGAAGTTAAAATAAATTTGCTTACCAGAACATCTGAAACTCTCACTTGCAACATGCCTTACCTTGTTTGTTAAAAATAACAGACACAATACTTTGTGGTTTTACTGGGTTAAGTTTCACTTTGTACACAACCACTTCCTGGAGGCAGCCAGCCAAAATAGGCCAGCACATAAGACTGACTTGTAGTTTTTAAATTACGCTTTTTGTTTTTGAACAGAGCCTGGACAGCTTTCCGCTCTGCCTCCCTAACTTCATGATAAATGTACAGACTATTTGTCACAGAGTAAGCAAATAGACAACTCCCAAAATGTCAAACTACACTGCCTGGCCAAAAAAACAAGTCGCCACCTGGATTTCACTAAGCAAATAGATACGAGCCTCCTATTGGATAATTACTGCATAGGTGATTATCCTTCAGCTGACAACAAGTTATTTGTTGAAAGACAGATCCTGTGGTCGTGGAAAAGATGTTAGTCTGTTTGAGAAGGGTCAAATCACTGGCATGCATCAAGCAGAGAAAACATCTAAGGAGATTGTAGAAACTACAAAAATTGGGTTAAGAACTGTCCAACGTATCATTAAAAACTGGAAGGATAGTGGGGAACCAGCGCATCAGGGTAAGAAGAGAGGCAGATTAAGTGATGCACCCATCATGCCTAGTGCCTACTGTACAAGCCTGTGGGGGCAGTGCTATGATCTGGGGTTGCAGCAGTTGCTCAGATCTAGGTTCAGCAACATTATGTGCCCAAAGAATGAGGTCAGCTGACTACCTGAATATACTGAATGACCAGGTTATTCCATCAATGGATTTTTTCTTCCGTGATGGCACGGGCATATTCCAAGATGACAATGCCAGGATTTATCAGATTTGTTCAGGGAGCATGAGACATCATTTTCACACATGGATTGGCCACCACGGAGTCCAGACCTTAACCCCATTGAGAATCTTTGGGATGTGCAGGAGAAGGCTTTGCACAGTGGTCAGACTCTCCCATCATCAGTACAAGATCTTGGTGAAAAATGAACACACACTGGATGGAAATAAATCTGGAGACACTGCAGACGTTTATCAGAACAATGCCACAGCAAATGCATGCTGTGATCAAAGCTAAAGGCAGTCCAACAGTGTGTGACCTTTTTTTTTTTTTGGTGCCGACTTGGTGTATTTGTGTTGTAAGATGAGATCAAAACCATAAATATTTATACGAAAAAAAAAAAAAACATATGTGGGTGCAGAAATTTTCATACACATGTTGATAGACTTACCTAGCTACACTGACTAAATGCTAGCTCCCCAGTCAGTGGCTTCTGTTTCGCTATCAGTGCTTTCCTACTGCACATTATATAGGTCATGGTGAAACACAGATGGTTCATCCTCTAAAGTATTTTTGCCAAGTATTTTTTGAAAAAAATGCCTGCCCTTTTCCATACAGCACTTTCCAGATGGATCTACGTAACAAACCATCTGGTACGTTAAGTAATAAATACAGTTCATTCATACAAATACACATATTATTCTCTGACAAAAATTGCAGCCCATTTTATACAAATCCAGACATTAAGCTTGAGTAATGAACTGACTGCTAATAGGCGGTTAAGATGAACAGAAAAAGTGGGGTTTTGCTCACAACCAGTTTGTTGGACTTCGTACTAGCGATGTATGAAGATTATGCAGTGAAATAATGATGACCAATGTCAAAATGCTGTAAGATATCTCATCACAAAGATAGACATGCAAGTACACGCAGTCACGGTATGATTTTTAGAGTCTTACTTCTCAAACGTTGTTGTGATGAAGAAGGCATTTGCCTGGGTGTGTTTATGCTGTCGAACCTGAATGCTGACCTGTGGGATTCCAACACGAATCTGATTCAGGAGCCACAGCAGAGTGTGGTCATCTATTGTGTCTGGGGGAATTAAAGCACAGTTTGACTTTAAGTTTCACAGAATACTTTTCACCATAAACATTCACAGTAAATATCAGCATCAAAACACATGTTTCCAAATGTTTCTCTGGATACGTTCACTTGAATTTCTTGCACGATTTGTGACCTGTTTGCCAAAGGCAGATGTTGAGCCTCAGCCACTGCTCACAGCTACCGTAAGAGAAGCTGCGGAGCTGTGGGGTGGTGGTGAAAATGAAAGGTTGCTCCAATTAAACTCCTATATACTTATATCAGAAAAAAAAATCAGCAGCTTGAAAGGATTGTAGCCCAGACTGATTCCAGACTGATTGCAGGTTTCAAAATTGGGTCTCAGTTAAGCACTTTTTATTCCTAATTTTACACTAATAAAACCCTTATATACCTAAAACAGAACATCACTAGTAAGCCTTAGGAACTTGGATTCACTCTGGATGTTAATAATAAAAATCTTGAGTAACTTGCTGCAAATGTTTTGCCACCTGTAACACAGCCTGCAATGAGATCTTTTCTCCCCTCCTCCTCTAAGCAGTTGAACTGTATGTAAGCACTGAAGGAGTGTCTGTGTCTGAGTAGTCATAAAAATGAGACATTACATTTCTCAGGTCAGCTTTTTATGCCTTTTCATGTTAATTAAACTGGATTTGAAGAGTGCTTCTTTGTGGTCACATTATGGGAGGTATTTTAGTTCCATTTCAATGGTTGTGAAAACTCTTCTTTAAAGGGGAACTACTGTTTTTTACAACCTGGACCTTATTTCTGGCATATAATACCATCGTTTACTCACCTATATAACTTTGGTGTCATTTTTAGTCGTTCTCGGAGGATATTTAGCTCCAGCAGTGCGCCGCGTATATTCATGTAGTGGAAGTGATCAGGGCACCGAAACGCAGCCTCTAAATAACACATTATCTTCCGCGAAACTCATTCATTTCACCAATATTTTGTTATGATACGCTAGTGCTATTCCCTGTTGAGTCCAAAGTTACCTGTTATCATCATCCGGGGTCTGTAGATTGACCTACTAACTTCTGACCTGGATGATGTCATCTCTGAGTGTCGCGCACACCCCACACAGCTTGTTTACCTGTAATTTGCTACTGCTAGGTTTTTGCAACATGGCTGCATATTTTTCCGATTCTGAGGTTGTGGACAACGACTTTGTTTATGATGGACGTCCTTACCGTTTTGAGTCAAAGAATGCGGAGGCAGAGAGGGGAACAGCTGGCCAAAGAACAACAAACCGCTGCACGTTTTTAATATAGTTTATAGTTGTATAACACATTTTTATTTCTAGTTACTTTCTATTTGTTATATATAGTTTTTGTATAGACGATTAGCACGGGTTAACTTAACACAGTTATATATTTATTTTCTATGCAAATGTTTAATTCCTCTGCACATTTTTTAACTTTCAGAGTTGTAACTCCTCCACATATTTAATTTCTCTGTACATATTTAAATTCTATGCAAATGTTTAATTTTACTACTTATGTTTAATTTCTTTGATTTCTCTGTACACATTTAAATTTATATTTATCTCAGGTCAATTTCAGCGTATGGTTACTGTGTTATAAGTTAACTCTAATGTATGTTCAATGTATGTTACTGCTACTGGATGCTTGAATTTCCTTCGGGATCAATAAAGTATCTATCTAATCTAATCTATCTAATAATGCAAGGAGCGTCTGTCTGTGTGTCACTCTGTTTGTCTGTTCCACGCATAACTCTCGAACCACTTATCCGATCCACCTCAAATTTGCTATGTAACTTCCCAATGGTTCGCGGGAGTGCAGTGCAAAGTTTTGTGGTTTTTGGACCATAAACACTAAAGATATCGTTAAAACAAGCATTTACTCATTTACCGTTCTTCTGCTCCGTCTGACTGTAGCCACTCCCCCTGTCACTGTTGCCTAGAGACGGACACCACACACAGCGCTGCTCACATAACCCGCGCCTTTTAAAAATGTCCTCTACATCCCGATACTCCTCAAAAAACGTTCTTCATCCCCAATCATCTTCTGAGACTGATACGGTATGGGACATTATGTTATGAGAGGAAGAGGCGGAGCATGCGCACAAATCTTGAGCACTGTTTACAAATCGGCTTTAGAAGAAACCAAACTCAAGGAGAAATGATATTTTGCCCTGGTAACCCTAATAGGCTCAATATCTTCTCCGGCAGGAAAACTAGCATGTAGTCCGCCATCTATCTATAAATCAAGAAGCGTCTGTGTGTGTGTGTGTGTGTGTGTGTGTGTGTGTGTGTGTGTGTGTGTGTGTGTGTGTGTCTGTCTGTGGCACGCATATCTCTCGAACCGCTGGCCCGATTGATTTGAAACTGGGCAGGTGTCTCGCTACGGGCACGAAGATGTGCATTGCTAAGTTTGACGTTGTTTGGATAAGAAATGTCAAATATATCGGTAAAATAGGTTTTCTCCGCTCTAATATTTCCACTAATCCTCATACACAGCACCTGTAGGCTCCCACTATAGGAATACATACTTCCGACGGGCACTGCACTAGTCTATCTAGATGACAGGTAACTCCGGACTCAACGGGAAACAGCATTAGCGTATCGTAACAAAAACTTGATGAAATTAACGAGTTTCACGTCAGATAATGCATTATTTAGAGGCTGCGTTTCGGTGCCCCAGTCACTCCAACTATATGGATATACGCGGTGCTCCACTGGAGCTAAATATCTTCCGAAGAACTAAAAATGACACAAAAGTCATATGGGTGAGTAAATTATCATATTATATGCCAGAAATATGGTCCAGGTTGTAAAAAAAATGGTAGTTACACTTTAAGGTTGGTCTTGACATTTTTGTTTACTGCACATATTTTGTAAAATGTGCATCTCTAAAACAAATCATCTCAAAAATTAAGACTACATATGCCAAAGATGTGACAACTAAAGACAAGAGAACCTAAGTATGGCATCCTGTATACACTGTTTAGGATCGACAAATAGGATTGACAAATAGATTAAGCTCTCGTGTAAGCAACCTACCTCCTTCCTGCACTATTGCAAGGTCTCCACCACAGAGCAAACAAAGACGACAGGTCATACCTGGGAATGTCATCAGGATATCACAGTTTTCGGTGGGAACCATCTTTAACCAAGACTTCCGAGACATGATGTAGTGTCGGGCCTGCAGAAGTCGCTTCCCAAACAATTTATCTAAACGGAAGAAAGGATAATGTGCATGTGGGTTAATAATCTTTAAATAGAAACGGGGCTTGGTAGCGTGTGTGTGCAAAGAGAGAGAAAGGGAAACAGATGGCAATATCTTCTCATCAGGGTGATCATGGACGCAGATGACAGGTAAGTCATTAGTATCACTCTGACGCTCAGCGCTGACATTACTTCTCCAACATATTTTTGCTCTGTCATGTTGACAAAATGACCAAAATATCCAAAACACAGCCCACATGATGTTAACTGAGCCGCATTTGTCATGCAACTTTAAGCACCGAACAAACAGATGATCTGTAAACTGGGTAAATAGTCACTAACAGAGTCTGCCTCCACTAAATGCAAACAAAGCAACAGGCCTGCGTTTACTCAGCAGTGTTATCTCATTTGTGCATTTTAACAATATAGTGAAGCTGAAGTCATCATTTTTGTTGCCTCTTCTGTAACACACTGGTTTTCACACACTCACACTTTGTGTCACACAAGGACAGTAGCCGCAGTGACTGACAGATCTCTTCATTGTTCACTGAATTATGCTGTGACACTGCCTCAGTATGTGTCTGTTATGAGGATTTCCGAATTACAACATCACCTACTTTCAGCAAATATCATCACTCTCACAGAGACTCACCGCTTCTGCTGTCACTTCTGTGTTACAACATTTTGTTTTAGGCCTACGTTCAAACTCAGCGGCTGTAATTAAACACTCGCTGTACCCATAAGACAAACATTTTGTTTCCTGTTATTATAAGGTGAGGCAGCACTGCTGATCAAGGAGTCTGTTTATTCTGATACGTTTGTTAGAAACATGATGAAATAAATACATCACTGATCAGATCTGTGTGTGACTATGTGACTGGCTTTCTGATGAGGGCAAGGATACGGTCCATGTCCACATACTGACACTGGCTGCTTCTTCTTTGTCCTTCATGGACTGTTTGTTTCAGAGTCCTTCAGAGTGGCTCTGGTTGTCAGTGGTAATTACTTATTAAAGCCATGAAGGATCTTCCACAAGACATGTAGCTCTATCGAACATGCAAATCTCTGTCAACTTTAACTATTCAGAGAAACATTACCATGACATAATTCCATTTCATGTGAAAATGCAGCAGAGCTGATGTAGACCAAACAACCACAGCCTATGTTTGCCTTTGTGTTTTTAGTTTGTGGTGAGCCTAAAATAGTGCACTTCCATGTTTCAAGCTTCCTGATGTGGGTCAGTCAGTATATTTACAGGTACTGTTTATTCTGTTTATTAGTCACCATACCATCTAATACCACTGGTCACACCACAAGACTACACTAGTAACCTACATATATGAGAAAGGAAAGAAAACAGCTTAGTAAAACAAATACTGTTATAATTATTATTGTTGTTATCAAGTCAAATCTGGTGCTCTGTCTGGATAGTGGAGTTTTGGTCATGTCACCCAGCATAGATCAGTCCACTATATTCATCACACAACAGCTTAATGCTCAAACACAGTTTAAAAAAGATAGTGGTCAACATATCTGTTAATTGTCAATTCACATATTGATTCTGGACAATTCTTACTATTATCAACATGCTCTGTGGTGTTTTTTCTCTCAGCATAGTGTAGACAAAAGTGCACAGCAGTTAGATGTGAACAGACAGTTTTCCAACAAATGGACACAACTCAGTAAAAAGGCACTGTTGGTAAAAATGATGTGGCAGTCGGTAATATGATCATTGATGTGCAATAACTAAGTTGAAAGCCTGTACTTAGAGTGATTGTGCAAATACAGGTAGACGCAGGTAGGATATTCAAAGATGAAAAGAGGCCCTGCAACAAGGCATCCATAGAGGCCCCCAAAGTAACATAAACCACCAGTGAACACAGTTACAATTAAGTGCTGCTTAATAATCCTCATAATGCAACACCAACCATTTGCTTACTCACCACTGTAGGTATTTACAGTGCTCACGTTCTCACGAGCTGAGACAAAACGGACACAGCTGACACCTGAGCCTGCAACACAGTCTTTCTTCTCTCCAAAGTATAGTGTGACAGAGCCCGCCGGGACATGCACCTCCTCTGCATATGACTCCGGCATGCACCTGTGGACCACAAAGCCTGCCTCTTCCCCGGCCTGTCTCAATCGGAATGCGCACCGGGTAGCGGGAAAGAGGCACCGAGATCAAAACCCAATCACAACTGACCCCTCATGTCTCCAGTGAGTCATTCAGTGAAGTCTATCAAGCATCACTGGCTGCACCATATTGCCCGTGCACAGTAGCCTTATCTCCATCGTCCTCCTTTTTTTTTTTTTTTTTTCTCGGTGAATGAGTACAAATACCCAGCTTCCTCTGATCTCCACTGCACACGGACAGAACACATTTTACGGATCTTCGCTGATACTCACCGAGCACACCGGACGGCGTTAAGGACATTTGCTTCTGCTGGTTGTTGGTACTGTCCTGCTGCTCGCTTGCCACCGTCCTCTCCATCCTCTCCCCTGCCCCGTCTCTGTCGTCGACGTCTGCGGAGCTGCTGCTACTGTTTACAGTAGCGTCCGTATCAGCTGCTGCGGAGCCTGCCGCCTGCATGGTGGTGCACAAATACACCAGGTGCTGAAGGGGGCTGGAGGACAGCACTGCACGGAGGACTCAGGACTCTTGTTACTGCATGGCCACTGTGTGTAAAAGGAAAACCCTAGTGTATCAGAAAGATGAGGAGGAAGAGTAGGGGGAGGAGGGACATGATCATGGCATCTACACACTACGTGTACCAGTCGTGACAGGATGACGACAGAGTTTAGGGGGACACCTAGCTGCCTACAGGTCCATGAACAATTACACATGTGTTTGGTAGATTCACAAAATGCGGAGCTAAAGGTTCACTGCACATGTTCCCCCGTGACTTTTTACATATTTAAATTCACCGTCCTTTCAATTACTTATATAGCTTTATGAGGTCAGGCTAGTACAGAAATGTTTAAAATACGTTTTGTCACAAATGCTCTCTGTATATGCATTGCTGCGCAGTGACTGATGTCGATAATACAAAATAAATTAATACATAACCATCAGTTGTTACATATGACATATGTAACTACATATACTTGTAATTGACAGGTGGGTTAACAAGGTAGCTAGCTATTACCATAGATTCTTTCGGGAAGCACAGGTTTTTGTTTTTATTTATCTTTTTTTCTATTAAATTCATTTACACAGGTGTTTAAAATGACTTACCACATTTCAAAAGTATTTCCTCAAACAGCCTTCCTATGAGAGAGGAAAAAAATCAGAATACAACTTTCTTAATTGCTTTTCCCAAGTGACAGCTTCCCTAATTAAAACAAAGATGGCGGCCCAGACACACATCACGTGACACGTCACAGACTTTAAAAAGCAAACATTTTATGCAGTGAATGAAGTATATCTTCATCCAGATGCTTAGAAATATCTCCTAAAATACCCTCGGACCAGCACAGAACATTTTAAAATCAAATGCTCTTATCTGTTGTTTTCAGTCATTGTGCTAAACTGAGGTAACCAGATTCAAGCTAACCTCATATTCACCATTATCTTACTATAGATATAATAAAAGCGACACAATGTCATTGTCAGGCAATAAATTGAATACAATCCAGAGTCCATCAGTCCATTAACCGAAGTAACAATAATATGCAGATTGTTTTAAAACTCTTGAATGCATTCGTAATTAATTAATTAATTAAGTAACTGTTTTATGTGAACAAGGGTAACTGCGTACTTTGGCTGTTTTGTAATCCATGGTTGCTTATAATTCTCACAGAAGGACGGAATTTACAGTATAGCTTCAGTAACCCATATTTTTAAATTTTTTATAACCCCAGAGAGCCCTTGCCCTTTAACCAGAATTACTCAGCATGCTTTGTTCTGAACCTAAAATACTGATAGGTAAACAGTCTGGCCAGTTCCGTAAGACTGCATGATAGTGCCTTATGGTACTGTATTTAAATGTGCATTTTCATTGTCAAATGAAATGTATAGAATTGTTCAGTCCAACAGAGTCGGGGATTCACTAATTAGATTTATTTGGATCAATTATTTATTAACACCTTCTGCTGGTGTTGTCATCCAAAGGCACATCGGTCTGTGTCTCAGTATCGACACGTGGACGGGACAAATTATTCCCTCAGCTCCGTCCCTTTGGAAGATGTTTTGCATCTGTGTTTCACTGCACAGAGCAAAATGAGAAAGACGCACAAGTAACAGTGAGTTGGGAAAGATGAGTTAAGGGAAAACAAGAGAGGAGATAATTAATATGCTTCTAAATAATTACTTATTCTTTGAATGTAAACACGGGCGACTGGGGGCTTTCTGTGTGGAGTTTACATGTTCTCCCTGTGTCTGCGTGGGTTCTCTCCAGGTACTCTGGCTTCCTCCCACCGTCCAAAGACATGCTGGTTAGGTTAATTGGTGATTCTAAATTGTCCGTAGGTGGACAGGAAATAATCCAGTAAATTTACCTCTATAGAATATATTTACCTCCTACGTTTTACATTGCTGCACCCTTCAGACCTGTAAAAAGAAATTAAATCAAAAAGAAATGCGATTGACGTAGATTCAAGAGACATCCCAGATGAGCAATACATGGCTATGGGCACTAGATGGAAGCAGTAGACAGTTTGATGCCTCGGGATGGCTCCAGCTACTGATACATTATTTAAATGTTATTCAGACATCGCCCAAATGAGTCCCAAAAGACAAATTAGTCTCTGATGGTTTTAGAGTATGTACACTTTGTATTTATTCTTGTGTCTTCAAAACCAGTAGTCATTTCAAAATGGGGAAGAAGTGAGGTATTAGGATGCCTAAGGTTTATAGTCAAAGTTCCAGTTTTTCTAAATTACACCAACAAACAAATACCAATTATTCTATAGTTTTGATATTATAGAGCAGGTAACAGATAACAAGTGGTCAGTAGGAAATGCAGATAAAAAGACAAATGGAAACATACATGCAGATAAAATCCACCAAATTTCCCTCCTCATTTTTTTATTGTTTGATATGATAGTGCTCTGCCAAAACTTGTCATAATAATTTATATGGGGAAACTACAAGAGTCAGTAGACCTTCCAAAAGATCCTCTATCATTTAAGACTTTATCACGTCTTTTGACATGAGCTCAAGGTGTTTCCTACAGTTCACATCTCCTGGTTTTACTTTCTGTTCAACAGAACTGATAAGCTCACTTCTTGCATTTCACATGTCTCCAGACCACTTGTTTTTAGATTTGCTTTGTGCAATGACTGACGTCTCTTTGTGCGATGACTGATGGGTGTGAGGGATCAAATCAAATGACTGCCGTGGCTTAAGCGCTGTAACTCTTAGCAAACTAGTTCATCAGTAATCTTCTCTATATCCCTGCCTGTGGGATTAGGGACCTCTGCATGTGATGGATAATCAATGACAGATAAACAGGACACTGTTTCAAGTGGGTTTGGGTGTGCCTCTTGTTTCTAGAGCGTAAACCTTGACTCACTGTGCGTACGCAGACAACATAAAAAAATGTTTCATTGCCACTCTGTACACTATACTCAGAAAAATACAAACAGGTTTGATTTCAACTTTTTTTCAATGACACTAGTAGCTGGAATAGTTCAAAAACTGAAGTTAATAGCATTCAGTAATCAAAACCCAGACTTGAATCCTATCAAAATGCTGTTGGGGTAATTTATTAGAAAACTTTCAAACATCTTGGCTTTGAAGGAATGTTGATGGAAGCATGGTCAAACATTTGATTTTCCACATAAAAATGTTAAATCTACTGGTGTTTCTGTTGAATAAACGATAGAAAAGGATAATTTTCCTTATGGTGTTGTTCCAGTGTACAACATTTATCTCAAGACACCGTTACTGTTTCAAAATGATAAAAGGTTTTGTAGTCCAAATACATAAAAAAATCATCCATCATTGATGTACTTGTGATAGTGGGTCCCTTCCCATCCCATGTTGCAGCGGGAAAGTATTTTTTTTAGTTTGTAGTAGTTTTTGGTAATCATGTATATTATTTTCTGCATGCAATGGATAGGGTTAAACATACTGAATGAGCACAAGCCAGGGCTGTTACTTTCCAATCTTAGGGTTATACACATATGTACGCGTATATGCCAGGGTTTATTCGGTACCGTAGTAAACCCAAAAACGTTGAAGCTGCAGAATACTGTGATGCTGACCTCAGACATACGTTGTATGTTTATTTGCAAAAGCGAGCTTACATTAGCTGCTCAAGCAGTGTTTAAATAAAGCCAGTCCATTCTCTTGAAGCAATTAAAATGATCCATGTTTTCCTTTGCAAAACAATTATTCTGAAAAGGGGTCGAGGTGAAGGTCAGGGTTACACTGAAGGACTTCAAAACAAAGGGACGCCAAGTGCTGGGGGACATTTTCCATCCCAGCTGTTTCCAGCAGCAACACTGTAGTTTCTGCTTAAATAAGCGAAAGTTTCACCCCATGATGTCTTAACCAGTCATGTGGCAGTGAGGGAGGCCCAGCAGATAGGAAATGCAATTAGAAGTCACAGTTAAGAGGGGACATTAGCAGCCAGAGACAAAAGAGGTCATAGAGCTTCAGCCCCAGGTGAGGAAGGAGGTCGTAATCTTAACCTCCCTTTCTATTTCCTGCCTTCGGAGGGAGAGGGAGGTGGCTGTACATTAAGGCACAACGGCCCCAGATCTTCTTCGTATTTGTCCCTCCACTATGGTGAAGGGTAAGATCCCCAAAGAGCAGCCCGCACTGAGTTTAATAGCATGAGGTAGTCATTTAGACTTAACATTACAATTCTTTGAAAGAGCTTGCTTCCGCTTGAATAATTAGCACAAGAGAAATAAGACAAAGACAAACGACTGTTTAAATGTTTAAAAGTTCATTAAACAGACACCATCTAAATAACTTTTAAACAACACAAACCCTTTGGGTTGAAGTCCTTTTTTATGAAGCTTGACTTTTCTACCCAAAAGTGTGGCATTGATAATATCTCAGATATAAACTTCATGTTTATTTGTTTCATATGATGAAACGTAAGGGTACATTAGGTCTAGTTGATCAAGCACAAGATTAGTGGCCACAAAACTTTGGAATGAGAGACATTTTATATTAGGATCACATTACTGCTTTAAAACCAACCAATTCTTAGCACTAAACAAATCACTAAATGCTTATTTATGATGATTCTATAACAGTATTAATAATATGTAAATAAGTAAATGTTCACAACTGACGGATATGGAACCTTTAAACCAGATGTAAGTTAAGGGAAGGTGTAGAAGTTCATCTCCCTCTCCATTCAGCAGTTATTGCTATTGTCTGTTGCTCCAGTTTCAACAATAGCAGTGGGGATCTGTGTCATGTGCACACGGGGAATACAGATATGACATGAGTCGTCAGGAAAATGATGGCATGGAAACGTGTTTGTGCAGACCAGTGTCAATGGGATGAATCTTCAGCAAAGCAATTTCAACAGATCCTGTGTTTCAGTCCATCCTATAACACGTCTCCCAGAAGCACTTGACCTTTGATACCATCACAGCTACTCCAGCAGTGAGGTGCACATCCAAAACGTGGAAAAACACTTGATGCTCAACAAAGGATATCCTTTAGACAGGAAAGCTACCCCTTCACTTAAGTGCTCAAGTGCCCTATTTATTAATTGGCGCCAGCACAAATACTCTTAAATTAACAGTATGTTCCCATGCGCTCACAATAAAAATGAACAGGATGTTTGTTCTCATGATGGTTTATTTTCCCCGTTCCATTTTGGCATCGTGATGTGTGAAGCTAAACAAAATGACATGTCGTTTGTCCTGAAGTGAGGCTGTGATCCTGCATGTCAGTAACACAATGCTAAACATTTGACTAATTACTGATGTTGTAAGGGAAATGTCGTTCATATCTCACAATAGTTCAAAGACTGGAGTATTTATTCAGCGAAGACTGAAGACATGATCTGGCTGTTGTTTTTAGTATTGCTTTGGGATCGGTCATAAGACACCATGACAAGTTCCATTGTTCTTCCTTCACATATTCTTCATTAGAGATATTTTTAGATTTTATTTAGGCAATGGAAATCCGTGTTTTCAGCAGTGAAGAGCTTTCTCACTGTTACATACAAGAGCTTTTTCAAAGGATCCTCCCACATGCATTAGCAGGCCTACTGACAGGTTGGGAGGTAAACATAAACATGCTGGACGGATTAAATCGTGCTGCCAGTAAATTGTCTCGGGGGGGGTCGAGGAGTCATTTGAAGACAATTAGCCACACAATAGGTGACGCACGCAGGGACAAACAGTTATTTCCGGGTTTGAATAGAGTAATATTTTAAATAGCTTTGTTTATAAAGAACAAGAAGAGACAGGGACAGTTGGTGTGATCAAGTTCAAACAAAGATTTTATTTTTTCTTTGGTTAATTAAAGTGTAAAATCATGCATGAGCCAAAAACTTCACATTTCAAATTCAAAAGTGCAAAAGTTATTCAAATTACTTCCATACATGCATATTGGTATACTGTATTAACTGTCATAACTGCCGGTGCATGTTAATCAGTACATTTATTGCTGGACACTAACTCAGTGAGAAAAGTTTGCATTAAGACAGACAGATGAAATGGAATATTTTGAAAAATAAAAATACATGTCATTCCCATAAGGTCTAACCCATTATTCTTGTGAGGCTTTCTTTGTCCCTACAGAAGAAAGAAAGAAAGAAAAAAAGAAAGAAAGAAAGAAAGAAAGAAAGAAATTATTACACAGTATTTTTTCCAATTAAGGGACCAAAACCGCTATAATCAATAAATGATCTGATTCTACGAACAAATATTGTCTATGGAGGCAAAGGTTGATATAACTTGTCTTTTTTCTCACTCTCTCAGTGATATAAATATAGATTAAAGCCTTCTTACATGACAAAAACAGCAGGAAAACTTCACATCAAACATTTAAAAACCACGACTAAAGTGACTGCGTACTTACTCTTTACCAGGGCCGTTGAGCAGGCGTTGCATATCTTGAAGGTGCTGACTCAAGCTCGCTGTTGGTTAAACATTAGAAAACATTGATTTGTCATTAAAGAACTGCAGCAACTTTCTGATAAATCACACAAAATCAAAACATGACAATCATTTGAAGTGTGATGAAGGAATTACTATAATATGCATTCATGCTCATTGTATTTCGTGTTTTCTTAAAAGGCCACGTGACCGAATAGATACCCGAGATAATCCACCAACTTCTCTTAAATCTATCCAGAATACACATGGTTTCTGGAACGACGTGTTGCTGCAGAATCTTTACAATTTCTAAAAACACTGGGATCTCTAATTGGGGCAAATAAAACTACAATTATCTGCATGGTTTGATACCACCACATGTATCTGAGAATATATCAAACCTTTATCCTGGAATAAGAATGATAAACTGCAGACAAACTACTGCAACTACTGAATGTACTGATTCTTACTTTGAACATTTGCCACTCCATTCGTCCTTCCTGTACTAAATGAAGATCCAGGTCCACTTGACGTTCCTCTCCCTGGTACACTTCCTGTCTTACTTTGTCCTGAGTTACTGCTCCCAAATCCAAACAAAGAGAATCCAGAGCTGGGTGATCCACTTTTACTCGTTGACCCAGCTGATCCACTTGCCCCAGTTGCCCCATTTGTCCCAGCAGACGATGAGGCTAATCCAAAGCCTGTTGGCTTGTTTGAGCCTAACGAGGTTGAGCCAAGGTTTAGACCTGATCCTATTGACCTATCGGAAGATCCCAGGCCAAAGGAGCCTCTTGCATTCTGTGCTGGCTGATTCAAACCTAACCCACCTGAGCTCAAATTTGGATTTGACCCTGTTGATCCAAAGATTGAGAAAGCTCCTCCAGATCCTGGCTTATTGAGTGCTGTTCCAGAGGAGCCCAGGCCTGGGCTTGACCCAAGGGAAGAGAAGGAACTTGAGGAGCCCATTCCAGTTGATGCAGGCTTATTAAATACTGACCCAGTTGAGCCCAGGCTTGGACCTGACCCAGGGGAAGAGAATGAACTTGAGGAGCCTATTCCAGTTGATGCAGGCCTATTAAATGCTGACCCAGTGGAACCTAACGCTCCTTGCCCTGTCCTACCAAGACCGCCAACACTGGAGGAGCTGGATGAGCCCCACGGAAACTGACTTGCTGTCTGAAATAAAATGAGACCAGCGTTAATGAAGGTAAAAAGCAGATTCTTGATCATTATTTTCTGGCAACATTTTTCACATGCATTTTCCATCAGTATCTTGAGTAATCTGCGTATACACTTGATAATTAAAAGATGAATGGAAAACACAACTGAGTATGTTTTTCCTACCTTTGGTACGCATGACATGTTGAGAAGCTTAATTTTCTCCATTAGATGATCAATCTCTTTATTTTTATATTTGACAGTGTTTTCCAGGACGTCTACCTGTCCAATCAGTTTCATCTTTTCCAGCAGGAGTCCCTCTTTTTCCTGATCATGTTTCAGCTGAAGCTCTTCCATTTTCCGTCTATGCTGCTCAATCAGGCCAGTGCGGTTCTGGCTGCACCAGCGGTAATCTTCAGAGAGTCGCCAGTTTTCTGCTTTCAAGCGGTTGTTCTCAGTCTGGATGTCCGAGACCTGGTTCCCCACAGTGTTGAGGTAATGCTGAAGCTTGTCCTCCACTTCTCTGGATAGGCTGGTGCAGTTGGAGCGGATCTGCTCCAGGTGTTCCCTCTGCTTTGAACAAGTAAGCTGGAAGGCTAAGTGGGAAGGGAAGAGAGACTCGATCTTCTGTAGGAAAGCCCTGGAGACACTGGAGACAGAATTCACAGAGTTGGAAAACTCCTCTCTTGATTTTTCCTTGTAGAGCTGCAACTCCTTTTCTTGTATTGACTTCTCCCTCCTCAGTTGAATGACATCCAAGTTAAGGCGGTCCCTGTCTTTAGCAATCTGGTCCGTTTCCATCCTCATCCTCTGAGTTGTTTGGGTGAAGTTGGACTCCACAAGGTCAAGCTTGGCTTTCAGACGTTCAGCCTCAGCCCCACAGTTACAGGGTGGATATCGCTCTGTTTCACACACACAGAAAAAAGAAGAAAACAAAAACAATTTCAAATAAAAAAAAATGAGGCAACTGCTTCAAATGTGAGTATTAGGGAGAATAACCCAAATGTTTCATTGATTTGTTTGATTATTTTTTGGGTTAGCACTAAAGAAATATCATACTTACGCGGCGTTTGGCAGTTGGGATTGTTGACATATCTGTTATTGCAAGAGTCCAACGCGCTTTTACACATTTGCTGTTCACAGAAAGAAAAGAAACATCTCTGTTTCAGTGATTTGTTCTCGACCAGTTGTGTGATTTGGGAAAACATCATATCATTCACAAACATAAGCATTTGTCATACATTGTTATATATTAATCCTTTCTTAAATTCAAATAACCAGTTGCGTTGCCTCTTGTTCTAAAACTGGTAATAATGGTGAAGTGCAGTTCACTTGCACTGAAGCAATCAGTGGTGTGAATTGAGTATTTGAAACCAGCATGAGACCATTACACCTCCTTAGATGACTAAAGCTTTTATAGCCATTTTCATCATGATTTAGTAAAGCATTGCATACTGATATTTGTTTCTCTTTGTCTGTAACTAATTACTTAGTCAGTGAGCCCTGCCAAAAAACAAAAAAAGATAAAAGATTATTTTCTCTTGCTGTTGAAAATATCTAGAAATTAAATCACAGGTACAGCAGGAACACAGTCATACTAAAGACAGCATCCTTTGATTAAAAAAATAAGCCAAAGCACAGTTTCTCACCAGGCTCTTGTCATATTCTTGGACATAAAAAATTGTCATGTTGCAGAGCTGACGCAGCTTGATCAGGTCCAAATCATTGCTAGCCTTTGCAGTCATGGTGGCGTTGAGTAAGTTGGTCAGGTTTTTCCTCTGCTGCTTTAGGGCAACATTCTCCATGGACAGCCGGCTGAAGCTCTGCTCCAGGTCCAGGATGCGATCCTCTGACGCCGAGTCCTGTGTCTTACCATAGACCAGAAAGAGCACGAGGCTGACTATGATGAGAGACTGAATGAGAGACGAGAAGAAGAAGATGATGCGCATGTAGTAGCTGCAGCTCTGGCCTTTCGAGCGATACATCTTGTTTTGGGCCTGTGGTCCGTATTTGGAAACTTTGGAGAGACCGCTGCTGTACATGGTTGGAAAGAAGGTGTAAGTACAGTGTAGCCTGAGGTTTGAGAATTACTACAATCTGCCACGGTCAAATAATGTTCTGTGCTCTATATCATGGCCAGACACCAACAATCCGCAAGAAAAATAAACCAAAGAAACAGCGCCAAAGTATTTCAGACCACCCTCCTGATTTCGCAGTCAATTTCTTGAAAAGCTTCAGCCCTTTCCTCTAATAAAGCCCAAGATGTGACCTAGACATTTCCTCTCTGCGGCCTTGATAACACGAGAATTGACTGTGGAACAGGCATAAACATGGGCAGGAATTTATAACCTCCTCTGGCCACACATTTCCCATGAAGGGAAGTGGTCCTGGTGTCAGTCTCCTCCTCCACTGGAAAGTTCCCTGGTCCCTGGCTGTCCCTCCCCATGCATGGCAAGACACACACTGAAAGTATGCCTGCACCTACTCACACACACTCCAGCATAGATGTTTGCTGAGCCTGAGATTTCACTTTCCTTGGACATGAACAAAAACAGATATTTTGTATTTGTATTATAATCTAAGGAATGCATTCATAAATCATGAGCATTTAATGTTGAGCAAATTGTCTGCAAAGTAGGAAAAGTCAAGTTGGTGGCATTTACATTGACAGCTGAGAACACCCATAACCCATAAAGACCTCCCTGGACTCATTGTGTGCGGCCTCTCTATAAATCTGCCAAAAACATTTTAATGGGATCATGAACAGTGTTTTCCGGTACACGGCAGGCCACGAGCACAATGTTGCTCTTCTCAGAATCTCATTCAGTAGCTCTTTGATGCCCTGAGTCTCAGTCCAACACGATGACGTCAGTAAACTTCCTCCTGTGTCATAGGACAAAAGCACACGCACTCGATTTGAAATGAAAAGCTTAACAGCCGGACAGTAACAGACACAAAGTTTTCCTGCCGGGCACTGTTGACATGCCAGGCCTCATCTTGTCAGGAAGCAGCAATTCATGGAGGAACTGTGGATAGCCAAACCTGTGGCAACTTTTAAGACAGGATCTCAGATAAAAGGCGCCAACAAACGCAGGATATCTGAGACACGTCGGAGACGCACTGTAAATAATCACATTGTTGATTCAACTTCAAGTGTGTTTTTTTTATTTTTTTTTTTTAGAACCATGATGTTGCCAAGGGGACAGAAACGGCCTTCTCAGATCAGATAAAAAAGGCATGTTGGATAATTTATGTACCTCACAAATGTCTGGTATCAGTTAAACACAGCAAGGCCTAAAACAGCACATGCATTCAGCAGGAGGCGAAATCAAAATCAAAACCTAAGCCGTACAGTGAATTACAGTTCAACCGTTCTTTTTCCTTGGGCAATTTGGTATTCTAGGTGAGATGAGACTGACCAGTGGCTAGGGTGACCAGATGTCCCGCTTTGTGCGGGACAGTCCCGCATTTTCATTACTTTTCACACGTCCCGCAAATTGAGACGTTGTCCCGCATTGTTATTGACAGTCAGACTCCAGTTTTGAAATGCATGTTTTATAATCTGGCATTTATCCAATCGCTGTTTGCAGCGACGGACTGGTAATCTGTGCGTTCTGTCAAACTCCAGAACGGCCGTCCAGTTCACGGCCGATTTTTTTTTTTTTCGGTCGACTGGCCCTGTCAGTGTAATAGCAGTGTAACACAACGGCCTACCAGCAGATGGCGCTGTAGCGAACATTTGTCAATCAATCACACCGGTAGGACAGTGACACTGTAATTGACAGAGTGGCAGAAAACAGTGATCTTTTGAAGAAACTGCTACTCCCCCAGCACTAGCTAACTTGATTATCCAACATTCAGAAAGATTAATCAGTGTCATTGTTATTTTTTTTTATAACTTTTATTTTTTTGAAGAGAATAAAGAATGTGTGAGGGATTTTAATTTGAAAATTTTGAAAACGAATGATCATTGATACTTGATACTGTCCTCAATACATTCAAACAGTTCTTAAATAAACACTGAAAACAACTGTATGTGTGGGTTTTTAATTATTTTAAAACCATATACTAGAATTCTCTTGGCGCACCCCGGTCGGTGGGTGGGCCTATTTGGGGGAAAAAGTCCAGGGCCTTTTTTTGGTCCCAGTCCGTCCCTGGCTGTTTGGAGAAAGCAGTGAGGGCTGTCATCAGGGGTCGGGGCGGGCTGTTTGATCATGTCAATCAAAGTGGGACGCGGACGCAGGTTAAGGGCGCGCCCACCAACAACAAACAATGCAAATCAGATCAGAACGGCATGCAGCGCGAGACATGGAGGGAAGCACAATCCGTATGGCTAAGATGAGGAAATAAAGACTGGGAAACTATCTATCCCTGAATGAAACCAGTGCAAGGCGAGTCTGGTAAAGTTTGCTGTGAAGTTTGCTTGAGTCATTTTTCCGTTTCACACGGAGGTGAATACGACGTGAAACGACACAGACAATGCGAGACAAAACGTGTTGCTCACCTTGGGAACTTGGGAAAGTTGCATTTAAGCAAGTTTTTATATATATTTATATTATAAAATATATTTGTTAAGTTTTTATTTGCAGGCTGTTATGTGCTACTGAATCAATCAGATGGCAAAGCATAGTAATGTTATAAGCAAAGGGGCAGAATAGAAATGTTTATTTTTTCTCATAGTTCTTTTAGACTACCTTGATGCATTGGTACCTCACATTGTCCCACATTGTCCCACACAAACGTAGTCTTTGTCCCACGTCTGGCGAATTGGGATCTGGTCACCCTACCAGTGGCATGAAAAAAGGGATGGGTCAATATAAAACAATGTCGTAGGGATCAAGTTTAGTTTTAACCTTCTGTGAAAAAACACCTCTGTGGAAAAAAAGGTCATTACTTTACTCCCCTCTTTTTTTCCTAAAAATCAATTTGTGGATATAGATCTAGTTGCTTAATTACACAACATTTGCTAAGGATCAAGCTGCTTACTAACGCACCCTTTAGATCCAATTTTACAAACTGGACCTGCGTTATATTACTAAGCCACAACTAGCTATTTTCCTTTGCTTGCAAATCCCCCAGTGCTAAGTTAAGCTAACCAACTTGCTTGCAGTAACATTATCTTCATATTTACCAAGCAGAGTTGGAGACATTTACTTACCTAACTCATCAAACTTCTCCAAAATAATCCCCAAAAAGCTCTACTACTTTGAGACCCTTTGAACTTCATATGGTCATTTGTCAAACAAAGTACATCCCAGTACATTGACGTAGGACTTTGGATACAAGCAAACTTTGATAAAGTTTGCTTGTATCCAAAGTCCTGACCTAACACTTCAGACAGTCAAAACATGTCAGCATGAAACATTCAAACAGTTGTATGTTTATGTTCGGAAACAGGACACAAATACGTCGCCGAGAAAGAATATCAGGGATTCAGACTTTCTACCCTGTATGGGAGAGAGAAAGAATTTGAGAGGGAGAAAGAATTAAAGCAGTAAGACAAGCTGGTGTCTTTGTGTGATTGTAATGTGACTGAATAATCTCACCATTTTAAATGACCCACTGAAGGTCCATGAGTCTTCTCAGCAGAGTGGATACATGTGGGTTGACTGTTGTCCTCTTTTCGCTCGTGGCTTTGCCAGTGTTTTTTTTTTTTTTACAAGACTTTGTCATGTCCAGCCTTGGTGCCTCGCTCAGGGTTTATACCAGTGAAGCACCTGAAAAATAATAGTGTCTCTTCAGACAGTGTAAAAATCAAGTTGTGTAACTCACTATCATCTGTGAAAATTTAGCTAGCTACTGAATCCTTCTGTCAGGCCATGCACATATTCAGTAGGCTGATGAAAACAAACTGAAAACATCGCCAATATACTTTGCACCAAGTTACAAATGAAATAAAACTGATACTCACCAAATAATTTGCTAAATGGGGATGGATAAAGAGAGAAACAGATCCAGCTTCCCATGTGTAGTTCGGGTTAAATTTCCCAGAATGCAAAAAATACAACCGTGATTTAGAAGGTTTGGATGAATGATTAGCGGTAAAATGTTGTATTTTAGGAAAACAGTATAGTTCTGTTAAAAGAACAGCAAACCACCAAAATTTCAGTTTTTTGTTTGTGTTAACACTATAGAGTGATGTAAATTAACAGCAATTTTTCCCCACAGTGCAGTGACATGCTGATCTGTTCTAAATTCACAAAGCACATTTTGTTGTAGTTTGTAGATTTTGTTAAGACTGATAATGTATTTTTAAACAAATCAATTTACTGTAAAGTATTGTGAAAGTAATCTTGAAAAACAGTAAACGCCGTATTTTTCAATAACAGTACAAAACTGTAAATTTTAGTGACAGTAAAAAAAATGTTAATTTAACAGTAAGATAATGGCAACCCTGCTGTAGTTGTTTACTGTTATTTTACAGGAAAATACTTAACAGTGTGGTATACTTGAACTTGAACTTCAGACCTTGCTGGAGCAAACAGTCCAGGGCAAATTGGCAGTCACTTTAAATCTACAACACTTGTAGATGATTTTCCTTACAGTGCAATCATTTATGGAAATGGACATCTTATTAAAACCTAGATTCTTAAGCATTCAAAAACACATTATTGAAAATAGATCTTAGCATGGTGACACATGCAACAGTACAACAGTATCACCTGATATCAGAGGTTTAAATAAGGACACTCCATAATTGACAAGTATCTGAAACCAGTCATTCTCATTTTAAGGATTTAACAGTGTGTCAGAAATGTTCAGTTTAACGTGTCCTTTGTTTGAGTGTTAATCTGCAGGCACTCTGTCAAAGAGGATCATATAATGGGGAAAAAAACAAGGATTTCCAGGAGGTCTACATGTCTTCGGACTATAAATATAAGACAATGAATAGCGTGATTAATGATCATTTTAACAGACTGTACGAACTGCTTTATGTTAGAAATTCCAGCAGTTAAAGTGAAATCTAAATCTGTTTATCTAAACCAGTTGTCTCCATATCACCAACACACTGTTTATTTCTCAGTCCCACGACTGTTATCAACAGCTGCTCGTGTGTGTCTGAAACAGCCTCCACTGCCAGCACCTCCTACGCACTATGAGCTGCTGGAGGTGTGCAGCATCTGCTCCCACGGCTGAGGTTACACAGTGTCAAACGAATGGAGTTTGGCAGGGGGCTCTGGGCGTCACAGATTACAGGTAATGAGGGAACAGGGCTCTATTGTGTTGGTGGTGTTTAGATATGAAATGTTCTGTGCAACACAAAGCAAACTGAAGAGTGTTTACATGGATGGTTTCCTGTTTGCTGGTGGAGTCTTTAGATTTTCGAGTTCTTGTTTTAAGTGCTCTTTGTTGAGCATGAACTGTACAGTGTGTCCTATTACACTTTAGGCTTGAGTCGTGACGCAGTCAGACAGACTCCCTACTTAACTATAATCTAGTTTAATTCTAATTTAAACAGACAATAAAAAACAAAAAAATTACTAAAATACTTTAACAAAGACATAAAATGTCATTCAAGGCTTGTTTATCTGTCAAACTGGAAGGGTGTGGAGGCTAAAAAGACGGTGTTTTCTTTGAAACCTGAAAACCTCTATTATGATTGTGTTTCTCGAAACTGAAGACAACATACACCCACACATAATCCACTAGAGTTCAACAGAAATTTGCTTGGGTTTGCGTTAAAAGTGTGTACACAATGTACTCTTAGTTAATTTAAAATATATGAAGAAATCAATAAATGGCCTTGCTTTTATATAGCTCTTTTCTGCCTTTTGGTACTCAAAGCGCTTTACAGTCACAGACACATCTACCCATTCACACACCAGTGTCACGCACTGGAAACAACTGGGGGTTCAGTGTCTTGCTCAAGGACACTTTGGCATGTGGCAGATTCCAGGGATTGAACCGCAAACCCTCTGGTTCATGGACAACCCGCTCTAACTACTGAGCCACAGCCGCATGTAGGTATATTCTTCTTATAAATGCTGTGTGCTTAAAAATATGGCTCACATCTCAATTAAAATAATTGTAAAGATTCTCATTACGTTTGTTATGATGAAATATATAGATATCACATACAGGTTTATTTTTTATTTTTGTCTTTGGGTATATATAATATATATAAGTGAACATGAAAGACCAATCTAACATCAGTTCTTGTATTAAACACAGAGATGATGTAATTTGCTTGTATACCGACTAACTAGTGGTCAGTGATCTAAATTTCATTATTTTAAACAAGAGGGGCGGATTTTAGTCGTGATTATGCCTCTTTTGTTATTCTAAACGTGCATATCCACTGATGGCACAGAGACTTGTGTTCGGTGCAACATCTTGCAAGCGATTATCATGGAACACACTGCCACTTAGTGGGAATTTAATACTACTGCAGCTACAGATGTATTGATCAGCGTGGTGAATAAATGCAGCTTCTGAGACGTCTGAAGTAAGCCATCCTTAAGTAAAGCAGCGAAGAACAAGCAGGACAAGGGAAAACGGCTGTACGCAGAATTAATAATGCTTTGAACGAGCAGAATATGTCATGTTAGAAAGTGTTTTTTACTTGTTGTTGAGATCAGAATCAATATTTGATGGACTGAGCCTCACACAGTCCGTGCTCTTGAATTTTTTAGCTATCATCCATGTATAAAAGATGCAAACTAACCCAGAATCTGACTGACGTGAATGTATAGGACTGAATGTTTAAACTATCATTAAGGTAAATTCTACTTCTTAAGAGAATCGTTTCGGGAAATACTCTTATTCACTCTCTAGTGCATTTGTCAGATATGGAAGTGCATTCAGCAGCTTTTTAGCATAAAGACTAGAAACAAGCTAGCCTGGCTATGTCTAAAGAAAACAACGCCCACTGACTACAACCTCTAAAGCTCTAGTTAACACACGTAGCACGCACACAAAAAAGCTGAAGTGTTTATCCACAGCTGCATATACAGTGGCTTGTAAGTCCACTGCGAAGCAACTGTTCCCATATTCAGTTTTTATGCTAAGCTAAGCTACACCTCTCCTGCTGCATCTTCATATAACAGATGCCACATTGTACTCTGTTCTCATCCAACTCATTCACATCATCAGATTTATCTCATGTATGTAAAATTCAAAGTGAATCAACAATTTTCTGTTTTACCAGGGGTGGTGTGGGTTATTTGTCAGACTATGTGTCGGCTGGGAGCACTAACTTCCTGGAGTCTCCACTGGTTGCCTGGCAACTGCTTAATGAGCGCATGGTGAATCTTAAAACGTCTAACTCTGCTTTTAATAACAAATATTTGGACAAAGAATTCAATGTGTGTGCCTCATTCTCACTGCAGCACTTCTCAGTCCTCCCACGGCACATATTGTCTGATGTGCCCTTACGAAAAGCGCAAGTTTCCTAATGATAATAATGCCGGAATAACACAAAGAATCACACCATAAGGTTTCCCTCCAGAGATGTTTGGCTAATTGGTTAGTTGCTCTGAAGGATCTGGTTACCCATGCAACAGCCGCGTGCCATATCAGGTGGCCAGCCTGAAGAAAGAGGTCTCTGTAGTGAGAGATAGAGGGGAGACATGGGTGAAGTGGTAAATACCTTAGTCAACAACCAGACTGAACAAAGACAAATAAACAATCCGGTGCTAAATTACACCATGTGCAGAATTTGTGTTAAGTGGAGGAGGAGAGTGGAAATTCTTCTCTTTGCTGTGTGTGTTTCCAGCCACAGCGATGTCCCGTCGGCCGCACTGAACCGACACTGTACTGCTCCAGCGGGGTTAAGAAAAACTCATTTATCATGGCACTGCATGATGATATCAAAGAAGGGATTGTTCAAATGAATTTTCTCAACGGGCACTGTAACGTGCAATCCTCTCAGATCATTTATTCCAGCTCAAATTTAATTTAAAAATGGTGGTCAAGCTGTGGCCAGTGCCTCCTGCAGTGATGTGATAAGAAAGACAGCAGAGTTCATATCAAAGCAGCCTCCCCCTCCTCATTTTGTATTTATCTGGGGGTTTTTATATATTTTTTTAAGTCATTTTTTTCCTGCTGAGCCAAGTGACAGCTGGGACATTACCGGGTGAAATGAGGAGGATTTCACTCGTAATGATGCAACGACAGTGGCTTTCCGCATGTTCCCATCAGGCACCTCTCATCTGAGGTGGCTGAAAAGACCAAATAATGAATACCCTGAGAGTTAATCCCCCTCTTCTCTCTGTGTCTTCAACACGGCAGATGTTTTCCCTTTGACCCGCACAAAAGGCCTCTGTTTTTGTTACCAGGCTTGTCCATTCCTCAGAGGTCACAGGTCACTCTGGTCTCAGGGTGAAGCTGTCGCTGCAAGTCTAAACATTTGACGGCCACCAGAGCGTGATGAAAACGCCGTCCCCGCGAAAAGGCAGCACAGACGCCTCATGACTACTTTAAGTAAAGACCTACTTTCCATATGCTGATGCAGTTGACAGCCCGCAGCTTACACTCGGAGATTGAATTACAGTGGTTGCAGGGGATGCCTCAGGGAGAGTGCTGGCCTAACATTAGACATTTAAAGGTTAACTTAAATAGTTGAAATGTTAACTGAATCAATAGCTGTGGGATTTGTGTTTGGGCCTGCCCAGAAATGCCAATAGGTGGGGGTTGAAAGACCCACACTGTAATTTCAACCCTAAAGAGTGTGATTATACACAAGGAAAACTGGAGTTACACATTTAATGGGTATAAATTTAAACCCTAAACCGTCTTTAATGTTGAATTGGTGGCAAAAACAGCCATTTAATCATAATCTGGAAGATGGACTGCTGCAAAAATGTGTTTAAACAGTCAAACAAAATACTAATTGTCAGTTGACAATTAGCTATATAACTTCTCCTCAGATTTAATCAAATATTTAAGATATGCAAATTTCTCTTTGATATATGAAGTAAAATGTGTGTATTGCTAGGTGATTTCTGCAGCTACCACAACCTCTATTTAGTATCCAATTAAAAAACCAGCTGCTTGTCAAAGGCTTCACATTTGAAACAAAGGACAATTTACACATTCACCATCTCTGACAGCACAGTAGCTCACATGCTACAATCCCGATCAGGCATGCTCAACCTCAAAGAAAGGTTTCAGATTACAGCCAGTTAATTATGTCCGTCAGATCCACAACAAACTTAGAGACCTTTCACCCCAACAAAGAAAAGACACACCCAGCCGAACGAAGATGTTTGGTCAATGACAAGCTGCATTGTAATGATCTGAGTGCTTAAAACACGCCATGGCACTGATGCTGCTCTATGCACAAACACATTATTCTCATAAATGCGCAGTTACAAAAAGAAAAGTGTCCTCGAGGCAATATCAAAGCAGGTGGTATCCATAACAATGATGTCTAACCTGCTGGTAGAGACACAGACCATCATGGTGCTGCATACAAATGTGTGTACACCTACTGTAGTGAACAGTTGTTTAATTATTTACACCCACTGCTGCTGGTGCATGGAGACTCAACAGGTGTGTTTAACGCAGAGAAACCAGAAATAGAAAATAGCAAAGCAGTTTGCAGATTTAGATCATCCTTAAAACTAGAGAAATCCAGACTAGCTCAAGTTGAAGTACAATCCGAATTCCAGAAAAGTTGGGACGTTCTTTAAATTTAAACAAAATGAAAACTAAAAGACTTTCAAATCACATGAGCCAATATTTTATTCACAACAGAACATAGATAATGTAACAAATGTTCAAACTGGGAAATTGTACACCTTCATCCACTAAACAAGCTCATTTCATATTTGATGCCTGCTACAGGTCCCAAAAAAGTTGGCACAGGGGCAACAAATGGCTGAAAAAGCAAGAAAGTTCAAAAAGATTCAGGTGGGAGACCATCTAGCAAGTAATTAAGTTAACTGAGATCAGGTCTGTAACATGATTAGCTAAAAAAGGGATGTCTTAGACAGAGTCTCTCAGAAGTAAAGATGGGCAGAGGCTCTCCAATCTGTGAAGGCGTGCATAAAAAGATTGTGGAATACTTCAAAAACAATGTTCCTCAACATCAAATAGCAAAGGCTTTGCAACTCTCATCACCTACAGTGCGTAACATCGTCAAAAGATTCAGAGAAACCAGAGATGTCTCTGTGCGTAAGGGACTAGGCCGAAGACCTTTATTGGATGCCCGTGGTCTTCGGGCCCTCAGACGACACTGCATCACTCATCGGCATGATTGTGTCACTGACATTACTAAATGGGCCCTGGAATACTTCCAGAAACCACTGTGGGTTAACACAATCCACTGTGCCATCTGCAGATGCCAACCAAAGCTCTATCATGCAAAAAGGAAGCCATATTTGAACAAGGTCCAGAAGCGACACCGTCTCCTGTGGGCCAAGACTCATTTGAAATGGACTGTTTCAAAGTGGGAAAGTGTTCAATAGTCAGACGAGTCCAAATTTGACATTCTTGTTGGTAATCACGGATGCTGCATCCTCCGGGCTAAAGAGGAGGGAAACCTTCCAGCATGTTATCAGCATTCAGTTCAAAAGCCAGCATCTCTGATGGTATGGGGGTGCATAAGTGCATACGGTATGGGCAGCTTGCATGTTTTGGAAGGAACTATGAATGCTGAAAGGTATATAAAGGTTTTGTAGCAACATACGCTCCCCTCCTGACGACGTCTATTTCAGGGAAGGCCTTGTGTATTTCAGCAGTACAATGCAAAACCACATACTGCAGCTATTACAACAGCATGGCTTTGTCAGAGAAGAGTCCAGGTGCTGAAGTGGCCTGCCTGCAGTCCAGATCTATCGCCTATAGAGAACATTTGGCTCTTCATTAAAAGAAAAATATGTCAAAGACGACCACAGCTAGAAACCTATATCAGGCAAGAATGGGACCGTATTCCAACACCAAAACTCCAGAAAGTCATAACTTTGATGCCCAGACATCTTCAAACTGTTTTGAAAAGAAGATGAGATGCTACACCATGGTAAACATGCCCCTGTCCCAACTATTTTGAGACCTGTAGCAAGCATCAAATTTGAAATGAGCTCATTTTGTGCATGAAATTGTAATATTTCTCAGTTCAAACATTTGTTACGTTATTTATGTTCAGTTGTGAATAAAATATTGGCTCATGTGATTTGAAAGTCTTTTAGTTTTCATTTTGTTCACATTTAAAGAACGTCCCAGCTTTTCTGGAATTCGGGTTGTACAATAAGAGTTAACTTCACACAACTCCAGCTGTCTTTGATATTCATTAGTTTGCAGGTATTGGTGAATTGAAGATACATATTTTAAAAAAGTGAAGAGATAAAGATGATCTCCAAACTATCCTTTTCAAATGGCAAAATGAAAAATTTGAAATTTTATTTACTTTGGCATGTCACTAAAATGGAAACAAATGTGGCCCAGTTTTATTTATTTTATAATCTTAAGTGTGTCGATGATACACAAGTATTACAGACAGTTAGGGTAATTTTTCTTTAATGAAAAATATTAATTTCAAAATTGAATGGAAATTTTTAATTTTTAAAGTGTAATCGACTTTTTAAAGTGTTGATAGGCCTCAAGCCACAGACAATTACTACCTTGATTTATGCAGTTTGGGTAAACTGTTTGCACACTATTTGATGTTTTACCGTGTGTCACTGTTTTCTCTCAATTTGTGTATACTATCAGACTGGCAGCTTGACAGACATGTTTTTTGCAGTATTGCATTTCTGGATTCCTCTCCGGGACTAACCACATTCCTGACTGTCAATTCGAAGGTCACGTCACTCCTGCTCCCAGTGGTACCACTAAATCAGACACTGAAGTGGAAACGCCAGGCTTGTAGAGCATATTTTTCTGTGTACAATACTCCCCTCACATGTGAACCATACAGTCTGTCGACTGAAGTACTGACAAACTGTCGATAGCCTTCAAATACGCTAAATAGGTTAGGCATGTGCCACAGCCATGTTTACGAAGGCAAACTGCTGCAGATTGTTGAGCTAAGGCAGAACTTTCATGAGGAAATGACAAAGAGGAAGTTGACTGGCCAGGGATTAAAACCTGCAATGGAAATTAGGCAGGGTTAGGCCACGTCCACACGTATGAAAACGATCTTTTCCCTCTCAGTTTCCGAGAGCATCGTTTCAAGAAATATCCGCGTCCACACAGATCCGTTTCAGCTCGACCGAAAACGCTACTTCATATTCCAGGCCTATAGGTGGCGCTGTTCCAGTTTCATAAATTCACCAAAAACGGAGAGGAAGAGGCGGAACATGCGCACAAATCTTGAGCGCTGTTTACAAATCGCCTTTTTTGCTCAGCGTGGTGGCACAGGAGCATGATATTTTGCCCTAGTAACCCTAATAGGCTCAATATCTTCTCCAGCAGGAAAACTAGCATGTAGTCCGCCATTGTTGTTGATGTTGTTATGAGACGTCTTGCGGGATGTGGAGAGGCTGCTCGGGAGTGTGGCGATGACGTCATCGTTTTCTCCGTTTGTGTCCGTCCACAAAGAAATGCAAGAGTTGCGTTTGCGAATTTCTCCACCCTGGGACCCGTTTTCAGAAAAGTGCGTTTTAGGGCAATGTGTTTACAGGATACGTGTGGACGATCGGCCAAAACGATGCAAAATTTCTGCGTTTTTGCGTTTCCGTGTGGACGGCCCCTTAGTTTTACTGGGATCAATTTGCAGTTTTTAAAAGACGACTGCTTCCAACACTGTTTCCAGACATTACTGACTGCAACCAACAATGTGATAAACTACAAGTCTTAAGACTTAAACATTTAAATTGATAAAATCCAGCTTTAAGTTGATCTCATAAACAACAATTAGTTGAAACAATGTACTCAGATTTACTGTTTTTCAGATACAAACGTATTGATTAACAGCTCTGTTGGATATCTCATCTACTTACACACACAGTCCTTTTCAAGCGGCCTTTATTAGACAAGCCTAATCTTTCCCAACACAAGAAGTGACAATAAGCAGGCACAGAGGCCTAATTAAAGGGACTTTCATTCAAATTAACACACACAACCCTCTGATGACCTATTAGCTGCACAATGGTTGGGACAATGCTTCTCTGTCACACACACACGCATTGTTTTCTCCGGGGGGTAAAGCCAGGTTTGGATTTGTTGTAAAAGTGGGGGGAAAAAATGCCTTTAGATAAGACAACAAGTTGCAAAGGGTGAATCCCCCAGGACACTTTCATCTGTCCATATCTGTAGCTGCAACCCCCCCCCCTGAATCTGCTTGTAAATGTGCAGCTCTTTAGGGGGGCTAAAGAGCTGCACATTTACAAGCAGATTCATCACTTATCTCTTAAAGCTCTTATCCAGGGTTGTTGTGCGCCCTCGCCTCCCCTTTATCTGCATTTGACCCTGGGCTTTTAGCGTCACAGGGTGTGTGAAAGTCAGTTTGACCTCTCGGGCTAACCTCTAACACAAATCACCATGTGCTCCACAAAGTGCTGAGACAGAGGGTCTTTGAGGAATGAGCAATGACCACAAAATGGTAACCCTTATTTCCCAGCACAATAAGCTGTTCTCAGGCGGGCTGCTCGCAGGATCAAAGTGTGCCATTCAAGAGGGAGAAGATATATCTTTAAGGTGGGAAATGAAGTTCACCTTTTCACCACTTTGCTTGGCTTCTTTAATAGTTTGTTGCAGTGTAAAATAACGTTAACATCTGATGCTCTCTAAGAGACAAAGGGCAGGCAGGAGATGGGCTTGCATGCATTCGTTGCAGGGCTTCAGGGTAATCTGGTATTGTCGGGCTGGTTTTTGAGGCCTTGGGGTCATGCTCTCTGCATCTCTGAGGAGACACATCCTCCACATTCTTCCTGTGCATGTGTGTGTTTGTGTGTGCGTTTGCACGCTGCCCCACACAAGCCCACTCTCTTTGCTCTTTGACTCCGATGGCCATATAAGGCAGCCAGCACCATGGTAACCACGGGGCTTGAATAGCAGTGTCAAATCCCTGGGAGCGCACACACACACACACACACACACACACACACACACACAGGCTGCCCCCTCCCCCTCTGCATACACTCCTGCTACCCTCCCTCCCTCCCTCCCTCTCTTTGCTTGATCTCTCTCTCTCTCTCTCAAACACACACAAATAGGTTGGAAGAAAACAGACAGACGAGAGGAAAGAGGGGCAAGCAGAAAAAAAAAAGCGGACGCTGAAGAATCCAGGCTGCCATTTCCTTGAACCATAATCTGATTTGTGGACTCTGAAACCAGAGAGAGAGAGACAAACAGAGGGGGAAGAAGAGGAGGACCCATCTCTTTCACCCCCTCCGCCTGTTTGCCCGAGCCACAGGGAAAGGCTTCACACACACACACAGGCAGCACACAGGGCTAGGCCGCAAGTCATTAGTTCTTGGTGGGCAAGCACTGACAAAAGGTTGGAGGGAGAAGCCCGCATGAGTGCCTGGAAAGCAACCACAGGAACTACAGAGACCTGAGTGGGACCGACACTCCTGCATTCTTAATTTTTTTTTTTGTGTGTGTGTGTGTGTGTGTGTGTGTGTGTGTGAGGAAGGAAGCAGCACAGAGGACACTGTCACAACCGAGCACTCGAGCCACAGCAAGCAGGGAAGAGAGGGCACTTCCTTGTGTTGAGGATCCGCTGCTCGTGTTGTGTGCTCTCTGTAGGGGGAGGCAGGCAGTCCACGTCGCCTCGTCATCCGCTGCTGCTGCAGCCGCAGCTGGCGTCGCCTCAAACGAGCCCACGGCCACATGAAAGCGATGTTGTTGTTGTTGTGTGGACATCAGCTTGATCTGGAATATCTCCACGACGGGTCACAATGCTGCTGCTGCTGCCGCTGAGAGGATTACGGCAGAATAGGAGAGCTGTGTCAGCCTCGCTGCATGGAAGGAGGAACTAGAGCAGAGAAAGGGATTTCTTTTCCAGCGAGGGAAGCCATGCACACAACACATCACCGCTTGCTCTGAGGTAAGCTTGACAATATTTCTAGAGGAACTAAAGGGGGAATATTTAGCCACACAGACTCCTTATATGAGGAATAACCGCTATGAGCAGAGAGCGAGATTCAGCGTGAGGGGTACTTTAAGAGGGGTGGTCAAATCCTCTCCAGGCATGTGCTAAGGCGAGCTACACCGAGGTCCTTTTTCAGCCATTACTGTTGCTACAGAAACAGGGCTGTACGTGTGAGGGTGAACTACAGTATGTGGAGCGTAAAAAAGATTATCACCTCGTGTCATTTACCGGCAAACATTTCTGTCTCTGCTCTCTTTTTGTGAACGGTGTGTTTGACTCATTGTTTCCCCTGAAAGGTGCTCTGGCCGAAGAGAGCAGCCGTTCGACCGGGCGGCGTTGGAGCAGGCTAGACTGTGACCATCTCAGGAACTGGCCTAAAGAAGAGGACGAGGGAGCACACTGGGGGCTGCCAGACAGACAGGAGAACAAGAAAAAGGAGGAATTGAAATCCACAGGCATGCAAAACTAAAAGTTGCCACACTGAGACTATTTCCAGGTCATAGTGGAGTGGGAGGAGACTGAACTGCTCTTGTTTTTTTTTTCTCTTCTGCTAAACACCCTCTTCTTCAAAGCTTTTTTTTCTCTCATTGACATCTGCTTATTTAGCCGGAGGACTTTTTTTCCCCCCTCAAATAATCTAGAGGCTTAATTAACAAATGAGAGCAACCAGAAAATACTGATTGTCTCCAGGTGAGGAGGAGGGGGGAAAGCACAGGACTTTTTTTTATATTTATGTTACCTTGACAGCAACCAGGTCTCTTGGCTGCCTGTCCCCATTTTCTTCTGCGGTGGTTCGGTAACCAAGCGATGGCCATGGTGAGTGGGGGCTGGGGAGATCCCAATGGGGGCACCAACGGGTTGGGGGACAAGGGATACCTGAGGGGGGAGGAGGAGGACGGCTCTCCCCAGGCGGGAGGCAGCGACATGGAAGCCGGGGACGACGACAAGGCGTGCGTGGTGGACTGCGTGGTGTGCGGGGACAAGTCCAGCGGGAAGCACTACGGCGTGTTCACCTGCGAGGGCTGCAAGAGCTTCTTCAAGAGGAGCGTCAGGCGCAACCTCAGCTACACTTGCAGGTGAGCGAAGCATCATGGGTAATTTTGTGTTTCGCCAATTCATATGCGGATAATTGAAAAATATAAAATAATAATAAACGTACATGTAATGTTGTTACGCACGATACTGAGCTCATGCTTGTGTGCTGAGAGATGATAGTAGACAGAGGACGCTCATAGAGGATATGAGTCATAAAATGAATCGCGGCGTTTGCATTGCACATATGGCTGCTGTCTTTTCTACGCAAACAAGCCTCGTGTTGCACTCAGCTTTTTTATTTACATAAAAAAGCTCCGTTTTTGTTTGTCTTACAAATGTAGAAATGAGCTATAGGCCTACGTTAAAATAATGAATAAATAATATTAAGTCTCTAAAAAATTTCTACTTCTCAAATTCTCTGCTGTTAGGATGAGGAACTCCACATCAGTGCTTTTTTACATTTTGGAGTCAAATCAAGCAAACTGTTCAGCTCTGGGCCATTGTTATGGTTATTTTTCAATTTACATTTTCCCATTTTAGTAACTGTAGTATAAATCTGTCAACTGAGTAAAGAAACCAATCATAAAAACAGCTGTACTTTGTGATGTGCCATAAATGACTCACCGTCTCCATGGTTACAGTCTTCAATTTAAGGTGATTATTTTCACCACCTATAATATGTCTTTGAAACAACCTGAAGACATCTTCTCGATAACTAAAATGATAAATTCTCATGCCAACAGACCAACTCAAAGACCTTCATGTTGATGAAGCTGTAGCCACTTGATTGCTAGGTGTTTATGCTTGAAAACCGATTATATATATATATATGTTTTGTGTGTGTTGATGGACTAGAAGATGAATGATTTCTACATGAGTTAAACTAGAATGGAAAAGTTTATTTGGAAGAGTACAATTAAGAGCAGCCGAGATGCGTGATTGAAATAAGACTGAATGCCATCTGCTTTCTAATATTCCAAGCAAGCCTTATGGAAAAACTAGATGCGTTATGAATTATTAATGTTCAGAAGCTCAGTAAAAAGGAAGTGTGGGCATCAGGCTGTAGACACTAACATAATCTGTGATCAGCTTTGTGTGTGTTCAAATGGAAGATAAAGACTTTACAAGATTGAGCTGCTTTCCTTTTCACATTTTTATTTGCTGTAAGTAAAGTAGGAAGACTGAGTATGTGTTCGGATAGAGTTGACAGTCTGAGTGAAATGAGATTAAAGCCTGGAAACCACTTGTAAATCTGCTGTTATTACATGAGTGCAAATGTATTACTTTCGTTGTTTTGATAACACATATTGTCATATTTATTTGTTCGTGTCCTCAGGTCAAACAGAGAGTGTCAGATTGACCAGCACCACAGGAACCAATGCCAGTACTGTCGCCTGAAGAAGTGTTTCCGAGTTGGCATGCGGAAAGAAGGTAACTATCCTGCTCCATGAATCCTCTCTCATCCACTCTGATCCTCTGCGCAGGATGAGAGATGTTGCTGAACATGTTGTGAGTGTACACACAGGAAATACCGCAATTAAATACATATGAAAAAGGGAAATGGGTGATATTTACTGAAGCGAGAGGCCTCTTAGAGTCTGCTTAGTAAAACCATCAGCTGCTTTTAGAGAAGAATCAATCGCGCTATAGTGGTAATTTGCCTTTGTTGTTATCTTGCCTCCTCTCCTCTGTAGTGCAGCGAAAATGCTACACGTGGCGGCCTAGGCCCTATCATGGCTAAGCTAGCCATGCGTGTCAGCTCAATGCCATGCACTAAGTGGCTTAATCTAGTGCCTACGTAAGAGTGACTGAGACGGATACAGCGCTAAGACACCTGCGTCCCAGAGCCATAAGCCTCTGGTTGAAGCTACAGTAACCCTCTGACTTGTTGGCTCGATCACGGAGAATCCAATACAGGGATTCCACCTTAAGTGGTGGAGCTCAAGTGAGTCATCAGTAAAAATCCCTCTGACAGATACGGTGAAACAAAAGACAAATAGATGCGTGCATACAGACGCTTCTAAAAGCCTTTCAACATTGAAACAATAAAAGCATGCTTAGCTTTGTTTTTTGTTGGTAGCTTGGAGGTTTGTGATCGTAAACACAGGCTCTCCGAGTTGTTTCTCTCCTCATAATCACAGATCATAAAGCATGCTAGCGAGACACATTATGGCTCCCTTTGCTCCACTGCCTCCAGCAGGAGGTCAGAGGTCAGAGTCAGTCACTACATTCCTGTGTCTGGTATGGATTCTCACTCAAGGACACTTAATCAGGACAGATACTACACAGATTCCCTAAATGAATGAGTCTCCATTCAATAATCTGCCCCTTTGCCTCAGATTTGGTTCTAATGCTGTCTGTCACAGTTATGGATTGTTCTCCAAGTGATGATTGGTGTCTCACAGGATGCTTTTGAATGTTCTTTGTGTATGAAGATACAAATACACTAAGGCTACAGCAGTGCAATGTTGTAATTTCCCTCTAGAATTAATATTTTAAAGGTTTAAGTTTAATGGAAAGCAAATGCTTCTCTCAAAGCCTCTGTTTATATAGATAACCTTCATTTGTCCCAACAAGCATGAAAATGAATATTTCACTACAGTTTCATGGGTTTGATTTGTGTCTCCTCTTCATCTTGGAGAAGAACTTCCTAATTGGGTCAAGCTTGTCAGCTTATAATCAGACATATACTACCAGCTGAACTCAGTTTTAACTTTTCTTTCCCTTGGTTTTTTTCTCCAAACCCCCTCCTTCACCTCTGTTTGTCCTTCACAATTTTCTCTTCTCCCTTCATCTCATCTAAATCTCGCCCCTCTTCTCTCCTCTCCTCCTCTCCTCCCCTCCCCTTTGTCCCCCAACCAAAATACAGCAGTTCAACGCGGTCGCATCCCACCACAGCCGAGCCTCAGCCCCTCTATCACTCCCATAGGCGGCGCCAGCGGCCTCGGAGGTGGCGAGTTTTATAACAACAACAACGGGGGAAGCGGTGGAGGTCAGCCAGTGTCAGAGCTCATTTCCCAACTGCTGCGAGCCGAGCCGTACCCCAGCAGTCGGTATGGACACCAGTACAACCAACAGGCCGGTCCTGATAACGCTATGGGAATCGATAACATCTGTGAACTGGCTGCCCGGTTGCTCTTCAGCACAGTGGAGTGGGCCAGGAACATCCCTTACTTCCCTGAGCTGCCTGTCTCAGACCAGGTTAGTAGATTGCATTTAACATTTAAACTACAGTTTGACTTACCTTACATCAGGCATGCATACAGAATGAGTACAGTTAACATTAAACGTACATGATAAGAGTGTAAGAATATCTGATTTAATGCACCAACAAATGCACAGGTGGCCCTGCTGAGGCTGAGCTGGAGCGAGCTGTTCATCCTCAACGCGGCCCAGTCGGCCCTGCCGCTCCACATGGCGCCGCTGTTGGCCGCGGCCGGCTTCCACTCCTCGCCCATGTCGGCGGAGCGCGTGGTGTCCTTCATGGACCAGGTGAGGGTGTTCCAGGACCAGGTGGACAAGCTGACCAGGCTGCAGGTGGACTCTGCTGAGTACAGCTGTCTCAAGGCCATCGCTCTGTTCTCGCCAGGTGATTGTTCTTATTCATCTGTGTTACTGCGATAACCTCCTGCCAGAAGCAGCCTCTTTAGATGTAGTTGTTGGAAAACTTTAAATGCCGTTAGATATGCTGCCTTTTCAATGGATCCTAGATTTCTTGACAGTGCCTGATAAACATCCATATTATACGCCACCGCTTGACAAAGGCCCATCAGACCTACAGACGGCACTTTGTAGCTTTTTTCACTGGCTGAAGCGTTTCAGATCTCAACCAGCCTACAAGAAAGTTGACCTACTATGGCACCACCTCCTGGCTTATTAATGACAATGCATGGGTCATCTTGTATGTGTTGTGTAATTAGTGGCGCCACTGATCAATATCACTCAGCATTTGATGGCTTATGTCATGCATAAGTGACTACCTTACTGTGAGTGTAATGTCTGATAGCACAGATTTTTGTTAAACAATACTTTCAGTCAGGTTTAGAACAAGCACAGTGTGCGTTCATCCTATGATATGATGAGGCGCTATATTTGCCTATGTTCCCCTCAGAAGCATTTTAAATTAAATTACTTGCAGGGATATCAACCTTCTCCTCGGCTCATCACGACTCTTTATGTAACCTGCCCACACTATTAAATAACTGCCTCCTCCTCCTCCCTCCCTCTCAGACGCCTGTGGTCTAACAGACCCAGTCCACGTGGAGTCTCTGCAGGAGAAGGCTCAGGTGGCTCTGACAGAGTACGAGAGGATGCAGTACCCGAGTCAGCCTCAGCGCTTCGGTCGCCTGCTCCTGCGCCTGCCCGCCCTGCGTGCCGTTCCTGCCAGCCTCATCTCCCAGCTCTTTTTCATGCGCCTGGTAGGAAAGACCCCCATCGAGACGCTGATCCGTGACATGCAGCTCTCCGGAAGCTCAATCAGCTGGCCGTATGTCCCTGGACAGTAGCTCCCTGACGGGCGAGGTCTCCGTCTGGGACTAGTGACGACAAACACCCACGGGAAACCTCCTGACTCATCACTATCCATCTGTGTGGTTATCAAACTGAAGTGCCAGCTGGCCGTCATATGTACTGTACTGTAACCGCTCAATTCCCCCTTATGAAACGAGCCCTCGGTCTCCACATGGGCCTCCAGAGAAGAGAGCAGCTTGTGCCAGGCTGGAGCTGTCTCGCTGCCAGCCCAGCCGTTCTGGTGCCAGGTCTCGGCCCAGAAAGCAGCTCGTCATGCTGGGCTCCGATATGGCCTCCACGGCCAGTCATGCCACCACCCACATGTCACAGTGACTAAAGACAACGCAGTTTCATGTAGAGGGCAGCAGCACCCTGCTACAAAAACATCTAGAGGACAAAACTGTCCCGCCACTGAAAGTCAGCGGAACCATTTTTCCCACACTGGGCTCATTTTCCATGGCTCACCATTTGTGATACCTTTTCAACCGCATAACTGACGATACAGACTCGTGACTATAACGGATCTGAGTGAAAAGAGCGAAGCATTAGAAAGCGGCGGGCCTCGTTGTTGAGGGGAAACTTCTGAACAACATTGAGGAAGGAGTCAAAGAACTGCTCAGAAAGGAACAGAAATGAAATTAAACCAAGGGAAAATCACCAAAGTCTATCATTTCATCCTCAGAGATGGTTTCTCAATAGAATAATCAGTACACAAAGCAGAGAAAAAGAGACTCTTGTGACTGCTCGACCATCAGAACAGTGCATTCATCCATAGGGCTCACTGTTGCTGTAGATGAAGATTTAAAAAAAAAAAAAAACAGTTACCGAGAACGGACTAATACCTCACTAGACATCAGAATGCTTTAGTCTGATATTTCCTAAACACAAACCTCTGTAAATTTTTTTCACCAGAAACCGCCTTCTTTTTGACAACTGCCTTGTTATTCAGTACAAATTTGGGACAAGAGCATCACAAGCATTTGTCTTGTATCTTTTTTGAAGAAAAGAAAAAAAAGATCCCCAAAGTGATTTTCAGTTGTCTTTTGAATATGCTTTGATTGGTCAGATATCGTGCATTGTTTCAATTTTTGTTTTTATTGTTTATTGAGAAACGGCAGGCTGATACCGAAATTTGGGTTCAACTATGAGAAACCGTTTAATATAATAAGGATTGGCGAACGCAGCTGGTGATCAGACAGTTTATGAACCAACACTACCAGTTTAAACACCAGTTTACATTAGTTAAGACTGTTTCCGGGGGTTTCTGGATCTCTTGAAAATGTAATGAAATGTGTGTATATATATTATTGAGGCCAACTTTTGTCTTTTTGCATGTTCAGATGTTGTTTTGGATCTCTACGTTGAGACTGTTTCCTTCTTTAACATTATGTAATTCAAGGTTCATTTAAACATTAAAATATTGTTTTCACTGGTAGCTCCTAAATGTTTTTTTCCCCCCTACTTGTATTTTACATGAAAATACCTCTGTCATCTGCTCAGATGTCAAAAAAAGAAGCTCATCTTAATCCCATTTATTTTTATTTTTATTCAACTAATATGACACAGAGCTTTTTCGTGCTCGCATCTGTAAGCGTCTCGAGTGAGCATCTGCTGTCGTGTATGATGTGAGACGATGTGTCAGTGGATGAGATTCTGGTGGAAAGACTGCACTTGGAGGATATTCAATGCCAAAACGTAACGCTGTCTGTCTGTGACGGGTTGAAAGGAGACGGGCCCTGATTTGCTGGTCCGCCAGGATTTACCTCATGCACGTATTTCGAGAAGCGAGTTTACAACATCCCAAGTATTTTAAAGGAAACAATAAAACATAACCCAAATACAACATACTTTGTAAATCGAAAGATGTAACTCTGCTTCTTGATCTACCCGCGGGCCTTTCTGAAGTTATTTGGATCTTCTTCTTTTCATCATCTTTTCGCACCACCATGTTGTAGAGAATTAAAAAAAAAAAAAGATGAATATACTATTAATGCTTTCTTATCTTTGTGTTACTGAGTTTTTCAATTTCATGTGTATGGCGACGTTATTAAAAGAATCCAACTATGACGATGTGTCCTTTTACGTTTGTTTTTCCCTTCTACTTGAAATCGTGTTGTAATTTCATCTGTATGAAGAATGCCAAATAAACACTGCAACGTGGACCACGAATGTTAAAGCGTTTCAATGGAAACAGATCTGTACACCAAAAGCTAACGTGTTTATTTACATACATTTTGCTTGTCTTCCAGTGTATACATTCACATGGAGCCCAGGGAAGGGACACAGAGAGGAGGAAAAACAGAAAAAAAATAAATCTTGTGAGATCTTGTAAATCATCGTAAAAAAAATTGTCAATTTTCTTCCTGGTCAATTTTTAAGAATCTGAATTCAGAAAGTCAGCTGTGGATATTTATATGGCAGATGTCCTGATCCATTGCTTTTTATTCTGTGGGCACATAAATATACGGCTGTGCAGCACTTACTGTAATGTTACTTCACATGGTGTCTTACTGACCTGGAAGTAAATTGACCCAAATGAAAACCCTTTTATTATATATATATATATATATATATATATATATATATATGAAAAGCGTGCAACATCTCACAAAAGTCTGTCAAGCTCTCTCAAAAGTGTATCTTTCTGATTATATCTGCCACTACATGTACTTTCCAGGCCTCCATACAATCAAGACGTACAATGTTTTCATATAAAAACTGACATTCATTAGTCCCAAAAATAACAACCATCTGTAACAATTAATGTGTATTAAAATTAAATTGAAACTGAAAGTAAAAATCTAATAGTCCATGTGGCATATGGAGATTTTAATTCAGGCAGACTTGCATTAAAACCACACAGAGTAAAGTATCAGCTGCCAGTGTTATGACATTAACACTAATGTGAAAGAACAGAACTGAGCTTAAACAACTGTAAGGCCGATACGTCGGCAAAGTAAACAGGAGCCTTAAGTGTAGTCGGTGTATGCCGCACACCCTTGTCAGTTGCCAGTGTACCCTCAGCTGTCTGGACGGAGGATGAACATGCGCTAACAGAGACCCTGGTCGTAGGTTTTCACCAAACGTTTGATGTGGAAAAGTTTTTGACGGAGTTCTTTGCTCTGCTTCCTCTTTGCTTGGTAGTCTGCCGTCTGGGAGTATATAAAGCAGATATTAAGGAATTGACATCAGCATTAACAGTGGGCCAGGGGATAGTTTCACATGCACATTTCAGAGAGTTTAGGTGCAGACACACCAAATCGACATCACAGAACTACCTGCAACAAAGGCTGACTGTGACAATTTCGCATGTTGTTCAAGACTGCACCAAAAAAATGTACTCTTAAACACGCAGCCTCTTGGAGACTATAGCCAGCAGCCACCTCGCACTTTTGCTTGTGTAAAAGGAAATAACTCTTCATAACAGCAGGTGTCTGACAGGTGTCTGTCTGAAAGTAGCGTGACTAGCGCTGATTTCAGATGTGGTACCCACTAACCAAGAAATGTTACACATGAACTAAAGGTCTTTATGCTAAGCTAAGCTAATTGGCTGTTGGTTGCAGCTTATTGTTTGTTTACGTGATGTCAGACTAATTGGCAAAATTAGTTCTTGCGTGTGAAAATCAAGTGCAAAACAGCAAATCTTGTTTTTGGAAAACCTTGGTACACAATCTGTCTGATTATTGACGTCATACATGCAGAAACATGGTGGAAGACAAACCTGAGCCAAACTGCTGTTACAGTTTTGTCACTTGCAAGCTGCATGTTCATCTCTTACAAGCACTGAACTCCACATTTTGGAGCGGATACATCAGTTTTTATGATTAACATGTTTTATTGTCACATTATGATACCGTAAAGCTTACTCCACTCACCTTTCTGAGGTTTTTCAGTCGACTATACTCATCAGCAACTCCCTGAAAATGGAAAATGCAAAATTGATCCTCAATGAATTCTGCCGGCTTTGTGACAAACATAGCAGATTTTAATGTTGTAATTCAAATCCACTATATCCTGACCATCTTTTAAGTCAAAAACAAAACCAAACTGATTGAATTCTGGCTTGGTTAATTTTCATTACTTTGTGTTTGTACAGCCACTGGACTTCAGATGAACTAAACTGATGGACATGATTAAAAACTATATTTTCCTGGAAGTCTACTCTATTTGGTCCTCCCTCCTGTTTTTCTCTACCTGGTACTTCATGGAGCTTTTGTCCAACGTGTCCAGCTCTCGGCCCAGCCTGTGCATCTTGTCACTGATGTCGTCCATTTCGGCGCAGAGGCTCTTATATCGAGACAGGTCCGAGTCAAACTCCTTCTTGTACTTCTGACGCTGGCTGTCCGAGATAATCTCTGGGTACAGCCTGCGAGGAGGCATGAATACATGAATGAATACAAGACATGACATGATAATTGCTTTTAAACTATTATTGAGTCAGTCTTAAAATTGAATGGGGAGTGATCTTTTTTATCGGGGTCAACCAGTATGAAATAAAAACTAATTAGCTAACCTGCCTTAAAGACACTCATCCTTTGTAACATTTCTATCTGAAATAATATACACAGTCTCATTTTCCCTATTAAAGCTGTGATTTTTAAAAATAATTAAAAAATACTTAATTTAATTGTAGAACTAGAGGGTTTCAAAAACTCACACTTTTTTGCTTAGTCAACACCTACACTGGCATCCAACATATTTGAATTTCATCCTCTTCCTGCCTACAACTACAAAATATATAATTACAATGAAATTCATACGTAGCAGAACTTCATCTTTATATTTAAACTAAATAAAAAATGAAAAAAAGAATACATTATTTCAAAGCCTCATCAAATTACTTCCTGGAGAATTTTAATTCCAAATGTGGTTGCAATTTCTGATTAGATATTCTTGATTAAAGTCTGAGTACTTGTACAGTAAAATTCAAGTCAAGATATTGCTAAATAAATAAATACGCAGGTGTCCTCTCAGGACCAGGCATGTTGTCGATAACCTTGAAATTAATTGGAAGAGCTGCAAGTTGTACAACACGGTCAATCACCAGAGGATTACCACAAAGAGTGAGTTGGTAATGCAGCAAAAATAGTGTGATGAGTATTTTATATTAACACATTTCTGTTTCTGTGATGTTTCCTTATTGAGACCCCATGCAACCCTTCTCTGTAAACTTCCACAGCTGATGCCTTATTAGTTTTCATGTAGATCTGAATGTTCTCCAGACAGATACATGTTATATGGCCTGCTCTTATTCCCTATTTTGACTTCTTAAATGATTCTGAATTAGTTCATTTTTTTAACTATATACACTGAGGCTGCAGCGGAGCCTTGACCCACCTGTAGAGGTAATCTGTGCGGTCCAGCTCGTTGCCTGTGTCACCTGTGGTGTAACCAGTCTCGTACTGGGACTCGACCATCACCTGAGCAGCCGGCACGGCGTTTCTGTGCTTCCTCTTTTCCCCCTTCGCAGTGTAAGGAAGAGGGTTCCTGATGCTGTCCATCTCCTCTGAGGAGCTGCTGTAGCTGGCCGCGGCCCTGCTGCTCTGGTGCAGAGGCTCAGTGCCGCGTCTGTTGCTGTTCTCTGCACAACTGTAGAAACACAGAGTGCAGGTATTAGATGATTGGAGTCATTCTTAACCTTAACCCATGTTAATAACATGGAGGACCACAAAATCTCAAACAAACAAATAAACAGATGACTAATCCACAATATGTGACGTAAGTTGATATTGCTGTTGTAAGTGTTTCTGTGATTACGCATTTATGTCCATTTATTTCAGTTTTATTAAACAATGTGTTTCTTTTAAATTGTATCATTGTTTTCCCTTTGCATTTTTTCCACTAACGTATTTATTTCCATAGATTCTTTTTCTCTACGCATTTCTGCTTCATTATGCCAAGCAGGGTGCAGTCCTTATTAAGTGTGTGATAGAGTCAACGGCTGATTGACATCACTGTGCATAC
This sequence comes from Chelon labrosus, assembly GCF_963514085.1. Classification (NCBI taxonomy): domain Eukaryota; kingdom Metazoa; phylum Chordata; class Actinopteri; order Mugiliformes; family Mugilidae; genus Chelon; species Chelon labrosus. Next base: position 9,938,467 of record NC_140342.1, read on the forward strand.
ACTGTCCACTGTATAGTAGTACACTCATACCAGCCCCACAACAATGGATGCCTTCAGTCAGGGGAATCCTAGAGAACTGAGGAGCTCAGCTTATTTAGCTGACACCAATACTGTCAGTTCTGACTGATAGTGTATTTCAATAAGCAGCACAGAAAATAATTATGTGGGGACACTTGGATGATGTTTTTATGCTCGTGGGTTGACCTGTCAGGGACATAGTGAGGCTTTTTTTTTTTTTTTGCATTGCTGAAGGACTAAATCACTTGTCAGGTAGAAATCTAAACATCAACTTGTGTAAATAATTATTTATTTATTATATTTTATTTTTATTATTTTTATTATTTATTATAAATGTAATATATTAATAACTGCCACGGAAAATTAAATGTGAAAGTAAATAAAATGATGAATTTACACATAGTATAAATAAATGAACAAACACAGAAGCAAATTCAGACGGATATATCAAATTAGGCCACATTTATAAATGAATAGCTGTATTTACTTCAATTTAATATATTTTGATTTATGTATTGAGTCATTTATTGTTTATTTGATTTTGGCAGTTTTGGTCCTCCATGTGTTGATATTAAGGTTCAATATCTATCACTATATTAGTTTAGTTCAGCATGTTATTATTAATAATAATTTCATGTAATTATTAATTGTTAAAGTAAATTTAATTATTAAAGTAAATGCAAGATTTAACTTCATCTGGAAATTAGATAAAATGTCTGGGGATCATCAAGACCACCAGAGTGATGAAAAGAATCCTCCTGAAAGGAATTGATATAAATAGCTTCTGAAATATCTGATGGACTGAATAACAAAACAACATAAATTTATAATTGTTCAATCAGCTCCATCTACAAACTTGTTTTATTAGACAGTTGCATATTAAAAAGGAGAAAACAAGTGAATGCTTCTCCACCTAATATTTGATCGCTTCATCACATGAACTTTAAAGGAGACCACCATCAAAAAACACATCACCAGTACCAACATTAGTTACACTGATATAAAGCCGGTGTCTTTTTGTTGTTTGGTGTCTGGCACCCATCAGTGTCCTGACAGGAAGTAGGAGGTGTGTGTTTTTTAAGGTTCAGGTCGCATGTTCTTTTAATGTGTCCAGTTTTCTGGGCGCAGACCATACTGTGGCTGTAACCGTCAATCACCTGTTGCTGTTATAATTGTGTGGAACACTGTGGACGCTGACTGTTCCGTTGCCATAGGAGACCACGCTGGTCCCCGTCCTCAGGCCAGGCGCTGCTCTGTCCGACATGACAACAGTCGGTGCGTGCTGGGTGCTGCGCACATCTCCGCCACGGTCAACCTAGGACGATATCAGGAGACTCCAGTCATAATCAGTTCATTTACTGTTTCTGGATGATTCAGTTTTTCGGTGTTGAGGTTTTAAATATTTAAACAGGTGTGATCTAATTCACGACAACAGAAAACACAAACATAGTGATCTTTATGTCTTTCAGTAGTTCAGGAAAATATTTAGCATTGCAATATGTATGTGAGCAAATCCTCAAAACGAATCAAATGAGTTTTTCATGCTGGAAAACACTGCGCTAAATCCGTCACACAAGCAACGACGTGCAGAGCCGGAGAGTCCTCTACACTGAACAGCACACTGTGCACAAAAAAAAAACACTTGGCAGAGAGGAGCTGTGTCACTGCCAGACATGTATGCGTGTAGCTAGACAGATACAAGGACAAACTCACACAACAGCCCTGGCTTCAGTGTGACACAGTGTGACAGCGCTAACATCCTTTAGCCCCAGAGAGCACAAGTCCTTTCCTCCAGGTCTCCAGCTTGATCTGCGTGTCACCTCCAATCTTTTCTTTCCACAACTAACAGAGGACAATTAACCGGAAGGACACAGACAAGAAGCTTCTCAGCAGTGCCTGACATGAAATGCACATCACCAGCGTGTTACCAGTGTGAGTCCTCGTCCATATCATCATGAGCACGCTGAAAAAAGGCTGACAGGAGTGAAATCAGCATGTGTCTCTCAAACAGAAAACACCCACAGTGCAACACACAGCAACCGCTGAAGAAGGAAGAGATTTCAACAACAAAATGACACAAGAGAAAGAAAACACGCTCAGATGATGCAAACACTAAAATGCACTATGCTGCGTGTAATCTACTGTCGTACTGTATAATGCATCTTTAATGGCTTCTTGTCTTTGACCCATTTCTGGATCATAGTCGCACAGGGCGAGGATCTAGTGAGCTGATGAGAATGTCTGAAAACAGGAGGCTGTGAAATGGATCTCATGGATGTGGAGTCGTAGGACGATCCTTCGCTGTGTGGAAAAACCTCGCGGAAAGCTGCAGGGAATCTGATACGCAGCAGGAAGGCACTGTGACAAACTCAAGTGTTTTTCACTAGAGTGTTTTTTAGCCCAAGCTGTATTTGTGATCAGTTTCCAGCGATATGAAATTCACTCATTCATGGGATGAATTGGATGAACCAACTGACCGATTCTGGACTGTTCCCATTCCAGTTTTTTCCCTTGATCATCGCTTTGATTCATTATTTTGGCCACTAATAAGGTCTGCGGCATAAAATAAATGACCTTCCCCCACAAATTGAAGCTCTCATCTTGAGGCTCTCATTTTCTTTGGAGGAGCTACACCCTCAACACCTCATCACACCATGATTACAATCCGAGTTCTGCAGCTGATGATGACAAATATTCACTTGGTCCCCCGCTCAACGCGAGCAACAATTCATGCAGAGTTTGCTTCTAATCTCGTTTTCCTCCGTTCTTCTCCCAGTTATCGCTCTCTCCAAGTTGCGTTTAATGAAAACATAGCACGAAACACAGGGAAGTGACTTCTTTGCCAGGAGTCTAATCTGCAGCAGTGTGTAGCAGCCCCTTCACAGACTGAATCATTTAGTGCCACCACACTCTGTGGGGATTCACACAGCAACACAGAGGCAACTCAACCCTTTTTATACATTATACATGCCACATACATTATATATGCCTCCCTGCAAGGCAAGCATCTTCACTGAGTGCCCCAGAATAGGGCCTGCATCTCGATGAAGAGACTCGATACTCCGCTGTGATAGGCAGTATATATATGTAGGCCAGGGCCTCGCTGGATCAACTGACTGAATACGTTTCTTCCCTTTCAGTAATGAGTCATGATGGACATGATACATTTATAACACAGAGCTGCTCTAATAGATAAATCACTGCTAAAGACCATGTGAGGCTACAGCAGTGAAGCACAGCTCTACAGCAGCAGAGGTGAAAAATACAGAAACACGTGTACTGTACTTAGGTAATGTGTTGAGAGAGTAATTTCATTTTATGCTACTTCACAACATTTCAGAGGTGAATATCACACTTTCTGCTTTCAACATCTGCATAAAGATTTGACACAGTAAATAATATAAAACGAGTAAAAGATTAAATCAGTGGCATCAACCATTGTAGCTTCTGGCACATCACAAAAATCAGTGCGTCGGGGTGATGTGTCAGATGTCTGCGAGTTTTTCACAAGAAATCACAGATTATAGAGAAAAAAAAAACAAAAAAAAACTGAATTTAAGTATCAGTTGATCTGTCCGTACATAAACCTATGTCTAAGTATCTAAGTATTGTGTTATGTCCGCAGCTCTTACTAAAACACTGTGAACCCTTAGTAGACAAATTAGGACTAGCAGTTACAAGCCTTTTATGTGTTCAATGTAATTTTTGGCACTTTGCATATTCATCCCACGGGCCAAATTGGACTCTCTGGTGGGCCTGTTTTGGCCCACGGGCCTTATGTTTGACAACCCTGGTTTGGGATGTGCTGTCCAACCTACTCTACATGAACTCCACATTTGCTCCCCCCCCACCCCCCACTGAAGCTGTTTGAGCCTATTTTTGTTGAACATGTTATTTGGTAGTTTTTACATCTTCAGTTTAGTTGTAGAATGTAGAAACCAGTTATAAATAATGAATAACCTTTGAATGAATGGCGTGTGCAAACTTGTGACTGTAATCAATTCCTATGTTGATAAAATTCTTATTCATACGGCCGCAAGAGGTCACACGTTGGACGGGAATGCCACCAGAGCCGTCAATTTTACGACGAAGACTCCTAATTTATTTCTTCACAGCTGTAGTTTTTACTGCTGCCTTGTTATTTTTGTTAAAGTGACGGCACGAAAAAGACAAGAGCAGATAGGAAGCTGTTCAGTTGTTGACAGTGGACAATTTCAAACCTTTCTTAAAGACTTTTGAGAATTGATAGATGCTCTTTTAGAAGGAAGCAGATGTTTTTGGCTAATGCATAGCAAATCAATAAAAAAACTTTAACCACTCTTGCGTTGGAAAATTTCACTGTCTACACGATGCTTTGTGTTTCAGACATGCTAGTTTTGTGTTGTGACAGCTTAAAGTTCAAAACAAACACAAAAACTTTACAATATATTTGTCATGTGAAGGAAAGTGTTCCCAACAGCTTGAAACGAGGTCAATAACTTTATGTGTGTCTCCCGTCCTGTTTCCCGTCACAAAGACCCATCTCGTGCTGCCTGGCTGTTCCTCTTTAAAAGGTTTCTGTGTGGCTGTTATCACTACTCTGGTTAATCATCAGTCAGAGTGAAACTAGGGTGTGCCGAATATCAACACCAGTGTTCTCTGTTTGTGTAATGAAGATCATGACGCTGTGTTTACATTAACCCTGATCATTCATATGGACTAACCACAGTAAATAGAAGCAGTATTCTGGCTATTGTTTCTTTATGTAGCTGAAAGAAAGGAAAACTAAAAATAACATTTTGTTTGTGTGAACTCATTTATTTACACTGAACTGATTATTCCCATTCATTCTCGGTTGAAACATCATGAAAACATCAGAAGTTACTCACCCAGTCCTGGACACCCTCTGACGGCTGGTCCCAGTAGATGTTATCTTTTCCATGGCGCCAAATCTTGCTCCGGGTCTTGTAGGCAAAGTAAGCAGAAAAGGACAAAGCCAGCACCACCATCAGACCCAATGCAAACGCCACTGCCTGAAGACAGAGAGTAAAATATGGATCAGAACAGAATAAAACAGAATAGAGGCGAATAGAGTAAAGCAGAACATGCCCTCGAACCTCCTCGGGGTCCATGTAGCAGTAGTGGTGCAGGTATTGATTGTACATGGGGAACCCTCCAGGGAAACCGGCTCCCACGCTGCCGCTGAGACTAGGACTTCCCTGGATGTTCTGACACATCATCAGCATGGGGTTGTACAGCATGCTCTGTGAGCTCTGAGACATCGGGTTCACCCCGATCACAAAGATGATATCGATGATGGCCTGGAAGTCAAAATAGATGAGGATTTAATCACAGTAATGATTTAAATTCTTTATATGCGTGATTGCATCATTGGTTCCTGGCATAATTTTGTGCTGGGGTAGACACTGACTGATCAAGCTTAAAGCTGCACTAATCGATATTTAGACAATAGCACTTGTTCAACTGGCAATATGTAATGTGAAAGGAGTCGCTCTTATTGATGAACCAACAGAGAATCGTCATCTAATTATCCTCTAGGCTCTATTGAGCAAGCAGCAAGCATATTTTTCTAAGAATAGACAGCTGCAATAGACAACTGCTAACAAGTTGGCTAAATTAAAGGACCAGTGTGTAAGATTTAGTTTCACTGGCGTCAAATCAAATGTAACTACACATTTCTCTGCTTCTGTTAGCTTAGAATAATTTCTAGAATGAAGTTTATCATTTGTGCAGTAGCCCAGAAAGGACTGTCTTCAGAGAGGGCATATAATGGATGTTGGTTGCAATCTGCAACCTTGCCACTAAGTGTCACTAAATCCCCCACACTGACTGGACCTTTAAATGCAGTATATACTGTACAGTGAGTCAGTGTTGTGATTGAGATTTAAAATCACAAAAAGTAATATCTTAAAGTATATTTCTGGCCTTTTTTAAATAAGAGGGAGAGAGGAGGGTCCGGACAGGTGGGAATCGGACAGTGGACACAGTAGCAATGTGGCATGTGCCCTGCAAAACTAATACTATGATATCAACATTTCTAGAAATGTCAATCCCAGAGACACTTGGTATGTGTAATCATACCATGCAATTAAACAATCATACACAGTGAAGTCCATCATAGAGGGATAATGATGTGGTTTTTGAGTAAAAGTCTCTTTTACTAGAAACTAGAAACACTGGCATTTACTTTTAATAACCTTCAACTGTAACTGATGCTTAAAGTGAAATATCATTATGTGTTTCTAATGTAACACAACCTGGCTGAGAGACTTTTTATTCAGTATTTATCACTTGATTTGGGTCAAGCGGCCTCACCTGAAGGACAGCTAAGATGATATCACTGATGAACACCGTGAGGTAAAACTTGCATCCCCGCATGGCCCGCGACCGTGAGAAACTCCCCACCAGGAACCCCAGAGAAATCAGGAAGTTGATGGCAGCCACAGAAATCATTGCTGACTTTGCAGACAGCGGCGTCATGTAGGAGCTGCCGTAGCCGTAGCTGCCTCCATAATATCCGTTCTGGGTCCCTCCGACACTTGCGGAACCCCCGGCGCCGTAGCCCCCGTACCCAAACCCGTTCACGTCCCAGACCAAGGTTGAAGCCACGCAGGCGAAGATGATGAAACACATGATGGCCGTGGCTCCTTGGAAGGTTTTGACAAAACCAGGAGGAGAGAACCAGCGGTAGAAGAGTTGAGGCTTCCCCTCCGTGTAGTAGGAATCTGGAGGAGGGTCGTAGGTGTAGGGGCCATTCTGGCTCTGGGGTGAGTGGACGCTCCTCGGGGGATAGATGCTGTGGGAGGTGGTGCTGTAAGGTGGGGTGTACACAGGGGGACTATCGTAGTACCGAGGCTCATGCATGGTTTAGTAGATTTTGCTGCAAGGATGAAAAATTGTACAAAATGAATCACTGTATAAAAGCTTCATATTACTTTATATAGTTTAAACATGTTTCACTACTATGTAGTAATGCATAGTAAGTAATGCATTTTATAGCAGCTTTGAAGGTAGTTCATAGTTCACTTCTAACCTTTTGTCGCCCCAGTCCATCCACGAGTGACCTTTACAGTACAGACATCTAAATGCCTGTCACTGAATCCTTCCAGCAATTTGTTTATTTCATGTAACTAGTTCAAGTTTGAAGCCCTTTCCTGCTGCACAGCATGCATCTATCTGCCCTTCATTCACCTCAGCCCATCCCCTGAACCCTCTCTCTGGTATCGCTGACCCGCACTTCATCACTCCAGAGGAACTCGACCCAACGGGCTTCAATAATTCAAACGGACAGCAGATAAGAGGCGAGCCGGGGCAGCCATGCGTGGTGGTGGTGTTTACTGCGGGGTAGACCCACAGAACCACTGTGTTCCCTCCCTGCGCCGCAGCTACAGAGTGTTACCTGCGTGCCCCTGCTGAGTGTCAGCCCACTGAGGGAGGGGGGACACTACAGAAGAAGCCCAGTCAGGCATGGCACAAGTGTTGGGAATTTTTTTATTTTTTCAATCAATTCTGTATCTAACATTTGAAATTTGCTCTCAGGCTAAACAACAATTAGTCCTCAATTTATTTATCCAAAATTCAACATAAATATATTACGTTTGACTGTAAAAAGTAGTCAGCTCCAAGTCATATTAAATATTTAGCTTCTACTCCAGCTGTAAGATCAGTACTTATTCATTGTGAAGTAATTTCCATTCTTCGAATCGGCTCATTTAACAGTTACTAACAGCAAGTACTATTTTAAATACAGCATATGAAACTTCAAAAAGCACAACTTACCCAGCCTCAGTGGCGTTTGAACCGTTCTTCAACTTTGCCCCCTTCCAGCTCAGCTGCTTTCATTCCGCGTTATTTACGTCTCCTTCTCTAACGTCACAGTGTCTGCTTTATACCTCATCAGCGATTGTAAATCATTTCCAATGACAGATACTCGTTCCCAGCAAACGTACCCGCAAATGAAACCTATATACGGAGCAGCTTGACTTAGCGTGGGTCTCCGTGGGCCCCGCGGATCTTGTGCGTGTCTCAGCAGGGACACAGTTCACCCAGTGCTTGTCCCACGTGTTCTCTGATAGGTTACAGGCTCCAGGTAGATTCAAATTAAACATTAAAGTCTGCATATTAACTACTCCCTTTTCCACGAAGTTCAGCCCAGTTTATACAATAGAATAGTTTAAGTTTACGAATGTTTTGATAAATTATATTATTAAATAATACGTTATTTAAATGATGATCCGTAGCTTCCTGGTAGTTTAAGAATCAACAACAATGTAATAACAAGAAGTAATAGTACTAAAAGTAATAGAAGAAGAAGCATAATAATGACAAGAATATGATGAACAAGATGTACAAGAAAATGAGAATAAAACCAGAAAAAGAAAAAGGAGGAGAAGAAGAAAATGGATAATTATAAGAAGAAAAAAAGAAGGAGATATGGGAATGAGAATGAGAAGGAAAAGGAGAAAACGTATAGGCTAAAGTAGTTGTCCTGACTGAAGCAATAAAAATTATTAATTCATTTGTGGATCAACAGAAAATCTACTGTAACCTACTACATTTGGTAACCACTATAACCACTATCTCCTTGCTTTTATTTGTGCTGTGTTGATTTATGTTATATCAGCTGGGATGTTTATAACATATGTCTATGTTTTAGTTGTACCTTTGTACTTTTATAAATTACCATTAGAATACATAATGAAAACACATTACTGTCAATTTCTGTATCTGTACTGTATCTGTTTCTGTGAAAGATGTTTGCTCCGAAGTTTCCAGAAAGGGTAAGTAGAGTCAGTTTACAGCATGTTTTACTGCATTGGATTGTCTCATTAAAGATATTATGAGTAGATGATTGACATGATCTCCAGCGGTGATTCATAAAGGAGAGGGGAGATTAAAGGCATCTCAGGGTTTTCTCAGATTGTTTTGTGGTGTTTTAGAGTGAGCTGTGTACTCGTCAAATAAGCCAAAGTTCAACAATCAAAGATTTGTGGCATCAGTTTACTGATGGAGTTTTTAATTCATGAGTCAAAACACTCAGATTCACAGCTTTTAGTACTCTTTTTTGGTACCTGCAACATTTATCCCCCTGATATTTAAGGACATCTTATTCTGATGGCTGTCGAAGAAAATATACTGATTATCTAACGCACATTTATCAATAAGGTGCTTAACTAGTCAGTTAAACAAGATGTCAGAATGGGAGTAAAAAAAAGGAAAGAAAGAAAATACAAAATAACTACCAGCATACAGAGAATGTAAAAAAGAAAAAATACTTCATACATGACATTCTTTACTGAACTTTAATTAGAAATAAGTGAGAAATGCAAAATGACTTGTAGAAAAGGCTACACAAAAGGAGTCTGCTGCTGTACCCGTTTCATGTTGTAGCTCAGGTGTTATAATCATGTTACAAACCACAACTCTTGAAAAATCTATTTTTTAATAGAAAAAATAGATTTGGAATGAAAAGCGCATGTCCCTCTGAAGACAACCCATTACATGGATTCAAAGACAAAGAGATGCAAAAAGAATCAAGAAAAAGTCCATTGCTGAAGGTATTTCTTCCTGTTCTTCATCATTTCCAACCACTTCCTGTGGTTTCCTGGTCAAAAGTATGAATTCGGTTTTTAATGTGGTTTAATTTAGCCTTCAAGTAGTCGTAGCGCTCCTTTTTCTCCATGAAAGCAGGGTCCTGTGAAAGACACACACACAAACGTCCATTAGCTAAATCTGTCTTTTTTCTTTTCATCTTCCTCTCCTACCTGATCCGTCCTGTACAGTTGCACTTTTCAGACATATGACGGAAGCAAAGCTATTATTTATCATCAATGAATCGTGTGTTTTCAACTCTAAATTTTAACACATCGCTGGGTTAAATATCAGAATTTCATTTAAACAAACTCCATCACTTACATTCTTTTTCTGCTGATATGTCTTCAAAATGCTTTGGATCCTCTGTTGTTCCTGTAGATAAAGCAGAGAACTAGTTATTAATACTACCAGCAAAACTGGAAGCCTATCATGAAAATGGTTTATATGGAAATAATTAAACAAAGGTATCGATCTGACTCACCTGCCGACTTTTTCCCTCTCTGGGGAGTCGTTCCATCACAGCGTCCAGCTCTCTAAACTTATTCAAGGTAGTGCTGATATCTTTGTGGAGGTCTTTGTATTCCTGATACTGGTCGTTGAAAACTGCTTTGTACTTGTCCCTTTCCTCCACACTGCTGATCTCTGGATACTTCCTGAAGAGAGAATTGACATGATACGGCAACTACAAACTGTTTTCTTTGCTTAGTGTTCAGTATATGAGGCTAACACGTGCAGGCACCGCTTAAATGTTAACTTACACAATGTAGTCTGGAATGATGTGTATTTTGGGGAAGTAGTCGGATGTTGTGTCTCTGTTCACACCGGCTGGGTTCTTCTGGAGCTCAGGGAGGAGTGTTTTCTGATGAACAGGATCTTTATTCATGGAGTTATCCGTTTCATCCTTGAATGATATGTGTCTTGATCTCTGGGGGGCTAGCGGGATGGACTGCTGAAACTCCTCTCGAGGCTAAGACAAAACAAACCATTCAGATAATATAAATCAACAAATCACATTGTTTAATACATCGATTGTATGCAGGCATGTGTGATTACCAACTTAAGCCATTTGGAAACTAAATTTGGATAAAGCCAAGAGAAATTGAAGGTTAAAAGCACAGCTGGAATAACTGCTCTATTCTTTGCCTTTGAAAGTCAAACCTCTGGAGCTGCACTGCCCTCAGCTTGAGACAGAATTATCGCGTTCACTCCTGGACTCTCACTCTTTTCTTATTTGACATTAAATACATTTGCTGACCGCGCAGTTTCTCACCTGTAGTGTGTGACTGCGGTGCTTTAAAAACATGCCATGTCAGTTATTTTAACACACTCGTTTCAGAAGGACTGCACGAGTTAATACTTAAACATGTTGTATTGTGTGGGATGGATTATGCAGTGGACATGCCGTGCTAAACAAAAGCTGAAAATGGGATCACATGAAGTATGGTCCACATTTGTTAGCTATTTGCTTTTAGCCTCTAAAAGCCTCTGTGGCTCTATAACATAGGGAAAGTCAGTTAGTTTGTGGTGATCCAGATATCCCAGCAATATGCTAACATGCTAAACTGAGATGGTGAATATCAAGTTTATATTGTTAACATTTGCTAGTGTTACTGGTGTTAGCTAACAACCTCAAAGAGCCGCTAGCATGGCCCTAACCCTAGCCCTACCAAAGAGGTAATCAAGTGTTGATCTGCACAGAAAAGAGTATAATTAATAAAATAACTTGTGCTGTCCTTGTGTCGGAGATACAGGTGAAAGCGACGTTACCAGCATTTACACGCTGTGTTCCTGCTATAAGCCACACATCTTTTTAATTATTTTCTTTTGGTGGATGAAGATGTGGGCCATTATATACAGTAAAAGTAAAAGGAGCCACACAAGCAAGGAGATAAATGCTGTGCATATTAATGGAAATTGAGAGGGAAGCCTGCGATAGTGAACACCTTAAAGGGGAACTCTTCTCTCTCGCTGAAATAGTAATAGGTTCCCCCGTCCCCGAAAGCACCGGGTCCGCGTTAGACATGAAGCGCTTCATAAATAAATGCCAGTTTCATATACCCCAGACTCACACTGGACAATCAGCTCAGCATTGACCTTCACATCAAGGACATTCAAAAAAAGGAGGAAGCAAAGACTAGCAGACTTCCGCAAAATTAAATGACTATTAAATGACTATGGTGCTTCCCACCATCTCCTCCTTCTATTGTGCCAAAGAAATGTTCAGCCCAGTTCAGCCCAGTGCATTATTATAATGTACCTCATGCATGTTATGTTGAACCACACAAAAAATCATGGTGTGTCTTATGTATGTTGTCATTGTGCTGTAACCCGTCTCTCTCTGCTTGTTACTGACATGCAAAGTCAATGCATAGTTTGGGAAGAAATGTATTTCAATTAAGTCTTACTAGCTAACTTCTATAGGAGTTATACAGTGAATCTAACCTAACCTCTGTGCTACATTCACAAGGAGAACTTTTTATATCCAGCTTTGAAATGTATTTCCCTCACACTTTGAATTTAGAAGTAGAGTTTCTCTTTCATTTTTTTTTTACATTAATCAAGAACTTTACCTTGTTGTCAAAGAACTGCCTCTCCCTTCGTGTAGCTTCATGCCTCCACATCTTCAGACATACCAAGAAGCTTCCCAGGTACATGGTCATGTTGATGAAGATGAAAGCTGTCCCTGCCATCTGGCCCCCGTCAACCCGACACAGCTGGGCCATAATGGGGTTGACTCCTATGGTCATGTAGCAGAGCCCTCCGCGGTTCAAGTCGTTCAGGTATACAATCCCCGCTGCCATGTAGAACAGGAACAGAGCCACGTTGGTGAAGGCCTCCGTCAGGGGCCACCAGGGGGAGTCGAGAAGGATGGTGCGATAATACATTGTCATTCCAATCACCAAGAGGCAAAAGGTAATGATCCAGGAGACTCCAGCTGCAGCTAGAATGAAGGGGGTCATAGGTCCTCTGTAGCTGTAGCCAGACATACCAAGCCCATCGTTATACACACCATTATAGAGTCCGTAGCTGTTGGACCACTCATTGTCTTTCTGAATGTAGGCGACGACACATGCAATGACCATGGCCCCAAATAGGAGCTGAAGTCCAGCCAGAAGCCTGAGCAGACCCGGCCATGATTTCAAATACGAGTACTTCTGGTTGTAGACCTCCAACTTCTCAGCGTAATACTCTGCTGGGTGGATGCTGGTCAGCAAAGATTCTTCTTGTGGAAAAAACAGATCATTAGTAGGACTCTCCCTTAACAAAGGCTTCTGTGAGCTGTGGCTGGAGTTTCCCAGTGACTCGTTGTAGTTCCTGCGCTCCAGCAGCGGACTCACAGGAGGGCTCACCCTGGTCCCATTGGGAAGAATCTGGATCCCAGTCGTGCTCGCTTCACAGTCACTTTCCTCTGTTTGTTTGTGGAGGATGCTGGCCCATGACTGAGGGATGAGGGATTTCAGCCTGTACTTCATGCTCCTTTTTGTGTCACTGTTCTCATTTTCGGCATAAGGTGAAGGGCTTGATGAGCGGCCTGTGGAGTTAGTACCATCTTCATTGTCACCTGTTTTATTGCCAGGAGTGGGTGTGTGAGTGACCCACACAGGCACTGGTGGATCCCCAGTGGAGGGCCCGGTCTCACTGCCCTGCTCTGATCTGTTAAATTTCCAGCTCCAACTTTTCATGCTGCAGCCTGAGTCTGGTACTTCATTGAGAAAGAAGTAAACATAAATCTTTATGAGGCGATGTGAAGAAGAACTGTGTGGGACAAAATAAAACGATATTAGCATTACAGAATTAACATGGTTCTATAATAAACCTCTGTGAACTACATTCGATTAAAATAAATCACACTAATGATCTCTGAACTTTACATCACATTCCAAAAGTCTCTTTTAAGGAAAATAACCTAAACATTTTTGTGTGAGGCCTGTTTTACACATTGAGATTAAAAAAAAAAATAATGAAAACAGTCTGAAAACTATTAGCACATACTTTTAACTGGCACTAGCTGTTCTTTTTGGCAAACTTTTAACAAATTTCTCAAACAGGGAGCAACATTTGTGTCTGTGCCTTATCAATGTAAGTCCAATATTCATATTCCTTTTAGCTTCGATTTGTTCCAGGAAGTACTAACAAATAAATGCTGCTCTGCGTTTACCAGCTAGTTGATAATTGATTGTGTCTGTTTGGCACCAAACCGATGAAAACAACTCAGAGCTGCATCTGAAAATGTTGTTGATTCAAACATCGAGACTTAAAACAGAAGAGAACTGTAGCGCTTGGTTACGAGTATCTCTGGGTTTGTAACAGCTTTAAAATTTAAGTTCAGTAAGTAAATCACATTTTTTTAAGCACTTTTCCAGGACAAAAACTTACAAAGTCAAAAACCAGAAAGGCCCCAATATATAGACACGATCATCATACGGTCAGGACAAAAAAATAAATAAGAATTGCAGTCTTGATGTTCATTGTGGTTTGTCAACTCATAAAAGTCTGCCAAAAGACATGGACAGGAAATAAATTGGTGCCAAATGGAAGGGAAGAAAAAATAAAAAAACAGTATAAAACCACCTGAAGTTTCTTTAACCTACTAATCACAGCATGTGAACACCATCATAAATACACAGGAACCTCTTCTACAGCAGAGAAACTTACAGAAAGACCAGGCCGTGACTACGGTGTTGCTCAAGGACTAATTACAGAGGCGTTTAAGCCAAGCCCTGACGCACAGCAAGCTACTGCACAAGCTCTTAATACACATCTACGGTCAGGAAACTGTCACTGCACATTAAAGTGGGAACACATTAAAAACATACACCACATAATAACAAAAATCTCAAAACCAGCAGCTTACCTTTCACGTTTGACCTCAACTCTTTGGTCATGCAGAGTCCTTATGAGACTTTGAGTGGCTGTTCTGTTTTGTTTTGTTTTGTTTAAATGAGACCTGATACCTACTGTAAAATGGCCGCCCCGTCCACCAAGCGCACTCAGCTCACCCTCTTCACTCTCTCAGGTGACTCACTGCTGGTGTTGGACGCTCTCTTCCACACACGCAAGGCCATTGGCCAATGTGTGCAGAGCACTGAGGGCGGGAGTAAAAGCTTAAACATTAAACCTGAACCACCCCTGTGCTGGTGCTGACTGGCACTACTAGGTTAATCTGTGGGAGACACAGAGAGGCTGAAACTGGAAAACAGAAGCGAGGAGGTGGTGAGCTAACCTGAAATGATGCATGTAACCCACAGGTACGGGCCTGGAGTCCACACACGCAGCACATCGTTGATGTTGCGTCGATAAGAAAATGCTGAAAAGTGGATGATCTAGTAATTAATGTTGCTTCAGTGACTCCTGGGAAAGTGTAACAGTACTTAAAATATTACAGATGCCACTTTATCAGCAAGAGTAGCTTGTGCACATGTTTACATTTGATGTCACCCAGACTTTATCAATTACATCTCATATCTACTGTAGCATCTGTGAAATACTGCTTCATCATCCCGTTGTTTATGAATAATTCATTCCTATCTCAACTGTGTCGTATTGTGTTACACAGAGAGCTGAGTGTTTGGCACTAGAGGGCAGCAAGCTCCTGTGCTTCTCAATGGCAGTTCACCACCTCTCTGTCTCTCCCACTCTCTCCCTCTCTCTCCCTCTCTCTCATTTTGTCCCTTTTATCCAATTTACCTGCACTCTCTTCCCCACTTACCTTCTCTCTGTTGCACTCATGTTTTCAGTCCCACCCCTGCAAACACATCAACTAAAATCTGTGCTCAGGCTCTTTTGGTCATATTTCTGCAGTCAAGTGTGAAGACTACAGCAGCAGGTCAATTCACAAAATACACTGATTTGTTATAACGTTTGTCATAGTGTAAACTGCAGGCTGTAGTAGTTATATAATATAACCAGCATCTACTTAGTCTTACTACATCTCGTCCCTGTAATCAATAACACTGTGCTACATGTCTGAGATTTAACCCTCCACGTCTGACTCCAGGAATCATTGCTAGTGTTTAACGTGACGTCACTCTGTGCCTGTGACTCTTCCAAAACAGTGAGGATTTTCATGTAGAAAAAGCTCAGGGCAAGGACATCTGTAGTCCACCACCCACCGCCCTCCAGAAAACACACACTGCAGTACTCGTAGTCGATACAGTACAGTAAACACGTAATGCAACCCACTCTCTCAAGTGAGTAGCGAGTCCCACCAGTAGTCTTGGCCTAGGGCTACGTCATCTGGTTCTGGCGTGCATGTCCTCTGCTGGCACAGGTGCCTGCTCAGCTGCAAGTAATATGCAGAGCAATGCAAGATCGCGTATGATGTATAAAGCAAAGGCCGAAAGATCATGTGAATCTTCCGGTCCTGTGGAATAATTGAAATAAGTCGTGACTCAAATACTTAATGGATCAGTTAAATAAATACACAATTTGTATGCCCGTTATTATTTGTGATATATAATGAGACTGACATCATGAGTAAGAGTAATTTAAATGTTGAATCAGTAAAACAGCTTGGAAAAGACCTATTCACCCTCTTTTCAGAGCATTAAATAGACTTACACCACTCTGTCTGTAGGCTAAACATGAAGCTACAGTTAGGCCATTAGCGTGAGTCAAAAGCTTTGCTGACAGCTCTGTGAGGCTGTACTTAGATGCAATGGTGCATTGAGCAAAATGCTAACATACTGTGTTTGAATCTGAGCATCTGCCAGTTAACAATAAACACAAACCAAAGCTGAGGCTCAAGAGGATGTAACTGCTCTTGTTTGTTGGTGGCTTTGAACAAAATTCAAAGTAATGTATAACTTACACATTTGACAGTGTTGCTAAAAGAAACGTCCAAGCTAAGGTAAGCTAAGCTAAACTAAGCTAACATTCTCCTGCCTTTGACTTCATAAGTAACCAGCTTTCTCACCTTATGTTTAGCAATAATAGATGATGACTGCCTAAAGCTCTTCCAATGTCTCTGCAATGCTTTTATTTACTTTTTTAAATTTAGAAGGATATATTATAAACACTATAACTGCCCTGTTAAAGAGAATTTTACACTGTATTATTTTGTGATTTACTTTTTAGATCTTGTATAAATGCATTTGTTTTATTCATGTAAATAATATTTCCATTGTCTCTGCTGACATCTCACGTTTTCTTACTCGTGCGTTTGTTGTTGCTTAGTCCCTCATATTTCTGTCACATCATTTTATAGCCTGACTTTTGCTGCTTTCAAATGCAACCTGTGAGCCTGCATTTTGTGTGCATGACACTGGAAGTCGTGTACACAAAAAGGCTTGGCTTTCAAGTGGTACCATCAGTCATGAGAACGCTGCGGCAAGGCAACTGTTGGCGCCCAGAAGCCACAGAGAACAGTTTGGCGTGTGAGTGACGGGTCAACTTAATGTAGGAATGGCAAAGACATAATGAAAGGATGAGTAATATCAACATTTTATCAAACATATGATGAAATTATGAAGAAAATCTTATAAAACTAAACTACAAGATATTTGCTAACCGTAAACTTATGCCTTTTCTGGATTCTTCAGCAAACGGGTCACAACTTGTCAAAAATGTCCACCTCTGAAAACTGTGAATAGTACAAGAGTGTGCTATTTATACAAGTATTAAGAACAGAAATGAGTGATGATAATCTTAGCCTATATAATAGAAAAAAACTGTACTTGAAATTTGTACAATTTGTACTAGATTTGAATATTGAGCCTTGGCTGGAAGGATCCCCTAGTCTGGAGTCATGGGAATCTGCATACATCATGTAGTGTACGTGAATCTGAGTGTACACATGCACATACACACATGTACACTTTCATGGTTCAAGTCCTGACACATGGCCTGGGGGGGGGGGGGGGGGGGGGGGTGAAAGAGCTCCTTTCTTCGTTCACAGCAAGTGAAGCACAGAAGACGCAGCAGCTTCCAACAGACAACCTCATTTGTATCAGTTCATCCTGCCTCGGATCCCTAAGAGAGAGAAATGGGCAACAGACGAAAAGATACAGATAAACAGAGCTGGAAAGACAGACAGAAAGAGGGAGAGAGAGAGAAACGATGGACGCTGAAATAAATGGCACTCAAAAAACATTTGGTGGAATGAAATGGCCCTTCACACCCACTCTCCACCACACAGTGCATTAAAATGGCCAAAAAAAACACCAAATCAATACTCCTGCTCGGTCTGATATCCCCAAGTGTATGCCAAACCATGTTAGTTGAAAGCGATAAAGCAGGGCATTAAGCATAATGCTGCCTACTGCCTCCCAGGTCAGATGGAGAGAAAAGTAGGGCCTATAACAAATTCAATAAATGGATGAAATACTTCCTCCTGCTTGCCACAAGCTGTCCTCAAAGGACCTTTTCACACTGTGGGATCATCCTCAACACCCTGCAAGCTGATTCCTCCACCTGTCCTTCCCATCTCCGAGGGTCATCTTTAGCCCTGTGCAACCTGCTTCCCTCTCTTTTCTCACTGTGGGCTGATATTCAGTACCCTCTAGGGGAAGTAGCTGGTAACTTGATGCCTCCTTTCTTACCTTTCACACTTAAGCACAGGAATAAGTAGTAGCTGGATGAATTACAGTAACTGTGCCAACTAAGGGATGTTGTTAGAGAAGGAAATGATGGCAGACACCTTCTCAGTTTGTCTTTAACCCATTATTATCATTTTTGCTTTGGCTTGTACTTCAAGGCGAGATTTTTGATCTATTAGCGCACATACAAAGTCAAAGATGGTCTTTATCATTTACTCTGTTCTCAGCGACTTGCTGGGGAGCAGAGGTGCTACTCGCCGTGTTTCCACTGCTGCATGTCTTTGGTGTTGTGTAGCAACAACTGCAGGGTGACTGACTCTGCCACTCTTGCAGGATATCGGTCTGCTGCCAAGTCCCTCCTGATTTGGGTGTAATTAACCAGGCTGAGCCTTGTTTGTGCATGTGGACATGAATAGTAGCTTGTTATTTGAACATTAATGGCTCGGCGTGTGTGTGTGTGTGTGTGTCAGAGAGTGTGTGTGTGTTTGTTGCATGCAGACCACAGTTCACCTTGGAACAGCGCCTCGGCAGCTGTGTGTCCTCTGGAGCCGTGTTTATGTTTATATCAATACATCCTCCTGTGATCATATTTTATGACGCTTCCGCCTCGCGGTTTTTACAAGACGTGTGATGTCTGTATCCGACAACACATTTGCTAGCCCACCTTTCAAGTGTCACAATTCTCTTTTGTCTTTCCCTTCCTCTTTGTGTGGATAAGATACGAGGACACGGATTTATTGTGAAAGAAATTTCAAATTAAACCTTCATCTTCGACTGCAAAAAAGTAAAGAGAGTGACTGTCATATCTGAAGATAGTCTTTAATGGTTTGACCTTGGTGTCTCTCCTTGCTAGGACAAAAGTTTACCTGCAAAATGAAGGAACAAGGAACAGTATACAGAGAACATGTTAAATCCATTTGCCATCCATTAAAAGTTGATTTATTCCAGTGCTACTACGTACATTATGCATCATGTGGCAGTGTACACAGAACAATGATTGGGTTACATTTTTTTCAGTTTTCGGGGTTTTTTCACTCTGGTATTGTTCAGCAGAGGCATGTTCTGACGCCTGCTCTATGAGGAAAGCCTACTTCTCAGGATAATAAAAGACTCTGGGATGCATTGATCACTTTGACTCATCTACCGTCATCAGAGTAACACCATGAATGTTCCTCACTTCACTACAAAATATAGTTTTGTTTTGTTCCTATTTTCTAGAGGAGAAAATTGGGTCATTAAATATTGGAATGGTGTTTTGGCAGGTCTTCGTTGTGGACAGGTTAAGGAGAGAGAAACATTTCAATAGAGTAAAAAACAACAGAACCTGGATTAAACCTCCCATCTGCAAGTGCGATAAGAAAAATGATCTTTTAACTTGACCAAATTTCAAACCCTTCACATCGTTTTGAATGCTGTTTTACTAGTGCATACCTACAACATGCTGTGCATCAAACCTAGCTACCTTTACCCCTGCGGTTCCATTTGTCCTGTTTAATTGGCGACATCTACAATGAGGTCATATTTACAGGACACCCACTCTTGCTGTTCACAAGCCCCCTGGGCCAAAACGGACGTCTGTCAGTAAATGAGCTATAGCTCTCATCTTACACCAGCACCGTCACCTCTCTCTGGGGAAGACGCTGCAGCATCTGTGATCCTTCCTGGTGAAACTGAATATTGCACACCGAGTGCAAAATGGAACATGACCTGGGGTTCCCTCGCTTCTTCCTTTCTTTCTATTTTTTTGAACCACTTAAAGGCCTTTGCTGCGGGCCATTTGGGAAGCTTCTTTGCGTGTTGAGGACTGATGGTCTTAATGATGACAGATGACTAACGCAAGGCTTAACCTCAGATAATGAAGAGGTGGCAACCTCAGATAGGAAAAGGCAGGTGAGGTCGTAATCAAGGAGATATTCTTCCATTAGCCTCCCTGACTCATTGGATGTCACTGATTGAAATGGAGACTGTAATGGCATGAAATATCCCTTTATAATGTACTAACAGAGTGGAGTGGAGCACTGTATGAGATGTGGCTAGAGGTGGGGGAAGTAAAGAGTCATGCTTCATCAACTCAAGTTGAAAAGAAAAAAGCTCATATTCATGCTTGATTAAGTTCCACTCGTAGCAAACGGAATATGTTCTTCGAAGAAGTGCTCTCTGGTCAGTCCAAAGCCTGTGGGAGAGTGGACTGTCTCACAGGGTTTGACTTTCACCTAGTTAAGCTTGTTGGCAGTTTGGAAACGTAGGACATAATAGTGATGCTATTTTTTGGTTTGCTTAAGGGGCAATAAAGATTATTTTCAGGACAAATATCCTTTTGGGACTGAGATTACCTACCATTCTATCTACAGCATGCTAGCCCTCTAACACTTCCTGCTCTGTTCCTAATTCATGTGCTTTGGTAAAACCCTCACTGTGTCTTCAGATAAAAAAATAAAAAAAACATTGGGATTCATCGCCACCTAGGATCATTGCACACCCTGCCTTTGATATTTTCTATATTCTCTATTTTTTTCAGCTATAATTGTCTCATTTGGAAAGACAAAGCTAATGTTGGAAGAATAGCTCAAATTTCTCTTTTCTTGCTGACAGTTACCTTAGTACAATTAAGTCTGCACGGTAAATATAAAGCTAATGCTAGCAACCAGTTAGCTTAGCAAGCTGGTCAGGAAGTCACAGTAAACACGTAAATCCACAAACATGGTGTAACATGTTAAGTAGTGAGCTTTGGAGTGGTTAGCGTGTGTATTTTGGTAGCTTTGGGTTAAGCCAGGCTAGCTGCTAGCTGTTAATATAGCCAGATGCTGACAGTAAAATTTTAGAGGTGAGTTTCCCCAGTCTTCCAGCTAGGCAGCTAAGCTAATGTAAAGCTAATTTTATATTTACAGTACAGACATGAGTGGTAACAACGTAACACCCAGCAAGAAAGCACATGTATTTGATCAAAATGTCAAACTATTCCTTTACATTTGCAGACGGATCAATTCACTGTTCTGTAACCATCAAAGTTTCTTCAGCACTTTTATTTGTAACCTTTCAGGATTCGCTTGTGATAGTGATTTTTTCCTCACTTCATATCATATTTTGAACAGGGAATGCAATTACACAATCACATTACTGCAACTCTCTAGGGTCTGCAACTACAAAATTCCAAAGTGTTCTTCTAGTTAAAAAAAAAAAAAAAGAAATTTAATGAAATTCAGGAGTTTAGTAAGAAAACAAATGAAATGACAAAGAAAGAAAACAAAAAACAAACTAAAGTAAAATCAAAATCAGATAAATAATTGAGCCATCCGAGGATATTTGCACAGAACCATGCAAAAGAGCCCTGTTAGTTTCTCAGTTTGACCAGTGATGTGAAGCCGTACACCAGCAGACCTTGAGCCATGCCATCATCTGAAGACCACAGGAAGCTCTAATCAGTGTTGGTGAGAAAGGTAGACTACTACATATTTTATTGTTGTGTGTGTGAGTGTGCAGCATTGAGCTAAAAGTGAACTCATTCTCTGACAAACACTCTCTCGGTCTGTCTCACTTTCTCTCTGAACGTCTTCATTTCTCACTGTGTTAGTAGAAATAGAAAAAAAAATAAAGGTTTTCAAAACATTTAGAGTTGCGATGTAATGGAGGCAATGTTATGCATTACATTAAGACATTTTCTTTAGATTTTTGGAGAGGAATGTATCTGAAAAAGGAATGCAATGCTGTATTCAGACTGTTAACATCGTAAAAAAGCTCTGAAATTAGTAATTAAATAACCCTCTACTATTTATACATTCAGGCACTGAAAAATCACATGTCAATATGTAACTAAAAAAGATAGTCGCTCTCATTTTTCCCTTGGTAAGAACAAGGAAGCTGATACCTTGAAGTTGGCAATTGTGTAAATTTTTCCTACCCAGTAGTAATGCCATATGCATCCCCTTTGCTATTCTTTTGTGTGACAGTTTCCCCTCCCCCTTAAGTGCATTTTCAAGCTCTGACCTGAAGTCAGAGCTTTTGTAGCATCTCCTATAGCTTTCACCCTAACCTATGGGAAAGAATCCATGACACTAGTCTTTTGAAAGGGAAATCCAATGGTTTGTCTCGCTCTCCTCACCGGACAAACAGATGGACGGACGGATGGGTGGACAAATGTCCTCCATGGCCTCAGAGGGCCAGCAGGTGAGCCGAGGCCCTAAGCTCCACAGACCAGCTTCCCCCCTTGTGGTTAAGGACTCTCCGGTGTGATAGCCAGCTCTCACCCCAGCGACCCTGAACTCAGTCATTTTTTAACTATACAAGGGCTTTTACAAAAAAGCTAACTTGGACAGCCATACAATGGCTAAAACATAAACCATATCTCTACTTTATCTCGGTTTTTCAGTCATTTTTTGAATTTTTTTCTCTTTTTCTTTTTTTGGATGCATTTGTGTTTTTTCTTGATTTAAGTCTTAGTTTGCCTTTCTTTGTTCTTTTTGAGTAGCTCTAATCCAGGCCTGTGCTGAGAGGCTCAGTCACAGAGGAATTGGTTTTTGGATTTTTCATTGGTTGGGGAGGAGGGAAAGAGGGAATGAGTGGTGGGAGGGAGAGACAGGGCAACGATCAGGTCAGGGGCCAAGATATGGGTTGGTTATTAGTCCAGACGTGGACTCGCCAGCCGATACAGGGACAGCTTTGGAGGGGACAGAACGAGATGAAGCATGGGTTTGGGGGATGACTACAGAGGGTTTGTTAAGGTTATCCGCTATCAGAGGAGGTGTGTGGTGCTGTGGATGGAGAGCGCCGCCTACGGGCGGTGGAAGTCCAGGATCGCTCTGAGCGTTCAGAACGCTCGGAGGCTAGCGAAGCGGGCCGAAAGCGGTGAACAAAGCCGTCCAGGAAGTCCTGCTGCTGCTGGGTTATGGCTTGGGAGATGAGGCAGGGCAGCGCCTGCAGGCTGCCCGTCACCGAGTCCAGCTTGTCCTCCAATGTGCCGATGCGCTTGTCCAGCTCCTCACTGCGCTCCTGCAGCTCTGACACCAGGTCATACATCACATTCTGGGTCTAATGAACGAGAGAAAGTAAATGTGGTTTGATAGAAGCCAGAAGGAGGAGGAGGAGGAACTAAGGAGGTAGAGGCAAGATAAAAAACATTAAAAAGCTGATTTACAGCTTAATATCCACAAAGTGAGTTGCAATAATGAAAATTAGCTGAAGATACAGTGCGTACACGTTGCCAGGGATAAAACCTTTCACGTAATAGCTCATTGAAAATTTCATGAGCAGACAGTCTAATTCTTACTTACTCAGTATAAAGGGAAGGAAATAATGTCAAGAAGCAGCATGGAAGGGAGCTGTATAGATTCAGCAAGTCAGCATAGATTTTATCTTCCCATAGATTTAACAACCAGCTTCTCCAGTCCATTTATAGCTAGAGAGGTCTTTAATGCCTTAGGTATTTGCTTGATACATCTCATTCTTATAAGGAAAAATGTCTGCATTATTAGGGCACTTATTGTTCCGCAGTGCATGAAGTGGTGGCCAGTGTTGCTGTACAACATTATAAAATGTTAGCCTGACTTCCCCCACCCACCATTGAATTGAATTTGACTGGTTGCAAGACTAACCGAAATGTGTGCAGAGATATTTTCTCTGTATTGGTTGAAACACAGCCTATAATGAAATCCAAAAGGTGTGTTATCAGACTCATATTCTGATGAGAATAGAATCTGGCAACACTAGGCTAATAATTTTATAAAACTCTGTATAAGAGAAAATGTGGTAACTAAACATTAATGCTGCAATATGGTTTTGCTGTAACTCAAACCACAGCCATTAAACATCTCCACAGTGATGTGGTTCTTTTGACACGAGAATTTTGCAGGACATGCAACTCAATGGTGGACATGTGTGCACCACAGAAATCAAATGTGTTGCATTTTATGTATAATCCAGAAACCAAAGGGTTACTTCTCTATAAGGCTAACAAAGAGGGCTGTTGAACTGCTGTAGGATGTACACAGACAGATCTGACCACGGAGCACAGTAAGGGCAAGTAAACACACATTAAAGGGATTGGCCTTAGATCCTTTTAAAATACACACTGGAGTGCAAATGCCAACCACATCAAATGAGGTTGCAGCCATGCACCTCCCTTTGAACCCCCTCTCTGCTGCGGTGGGTCAGCTGACAACTGTATGCCGGGACAGAAGCTATCGAGGCACGACTGTATTCAGCCCCTCACAGGCACACTCTGTTTACTAGTCACACAAGTCGGATTTGTTTACAGCAAAATGGCTGCTGCTGGAGAAGTGAGCTGCTTAGAGTCCACTATCTCGTTGAGTCTGTTATAAAAGATATTGATATCAAAATAACTTTTAACAGTTAACAGCGATTATGGTATTTTAATCACTTAATGTCACATACTTTGTTGCTCTGATTGCTTGTAGGACTATCCAGTTGTGTGCAGAGGTTTTTTTTTCTCTGTTTTGGGTAAAACACGCCCCATAATGAAATCTCAGCTAAGCTATGAAGTATAACCAGACTCATATTCTGATAACAACTGAGTATGGCTACAAGGAGTATCAAAATCCATGTGACTTGTAATAATTAATTCTGGGAAACATTAACATACTATATATGTTAGCAAACAGCAGCATGATTTACACAATGAGCGGTAACACAGCCACACCTTCATTTAGTGTCATGTTTCTGATCACACTGGAAGAAGCTAAAGTGCTTCACAGCCCGGAGGGAAAGAGCTGCAACCAAATACTAATCCTCTGTGGGTTATCCCCCCCCCCCCCCTTTTTTTTTTATTTTAGTGCACGACTCGTATATTGCTGAAATAAATAAACTGACCGGAGAAGCTTTAATGCGTCTGTTCAGTGGATACAAATATAATTTAGAAGACTTACCTTTGCCAGGTCCACCAAGGTGTTGGCCTGATCATTGAGTTTCCTCTGCTCCATCTTCACACTGCGCAGTCTGTGTGGGGGCAGAGGGAGGTGTGAACAGGAAAGAGAGGGAAGGAGGAGGTGGACAAAAGGGAGAAAAGAGGAGGCGAGGAAGAAAGGAGAAGGGGATATGGAAATAGAGGGACGGGGGGGGGGGGGGGG
This sequence comes from Chelon labrosus, assembly GCF_963514085.1. Lineage (NCBI taxonomy): Eukaryota > Metazoa > Chordata > Actinopteri > Mugiliformes > Mugilidae > Chelon > Chelon labrosus. Next base: position 9,963,695 of record NC_140342.1, read on the forward strand.
GGCGGTTTGCAGGTGTAGAGCATAGAGACAGGTTGTTTGGGGGACAGAGGCCAACAGAGAAGAAAGAAGGAGGAGGAACAACATATGTTTTATCAGGAGTGTTCTCTCATTGATGAAATTGAAACGAGAGAGAGAGAGAGAGACATGCATTGCAAAAATGTTTTTTACATAACCATATATATATATACATATACGTGGGAATATATATGTGTATATATAAATATACAAGCATTCCTGGTCTTGGTCAATACAATACCAACCAAAACATGCAAAATTACAGAAGCATACTACACCCGCTTTGAAAAAATAAAGACTGTGTTTGCCATGATTTAGCAAAGTCTTTTTTTTGTTATAACAAGATTTCTTTTTCTCATAATAGTGTGATGCTTTAAGCAGCAAGGATTTTTGCTGCGACGAGATGAAAAATAGTCTTGGTACTGAGACATGATCTTGTTACAACCCACAAAAGAATCTGTGTTTGAATAAGAGGAAAAAGATCTCGATACAAAGTGAATAAGATGTATTCTTAGTGCGACTAAACAATATTTTTTGTATGGCAAGGATGCAATATGCTTCCATACAAGAAAACCTCAAAACCTGTTTGAAATCAAAACATTCCCATCTCTTTCCACCCAAAAGTAAGACATTAAAAAAAGGAAAAAGATGGCATGCCCTTAGTCAGACAGCTCAGTGATAGGACTCCATGTGTACACACTGGTCATTCAGTAAGCGTGCAGTGACTATGACTGAGTTTGTGCACAATGAGTTGAGCGTTTTCAGTGCTGGATTTTGCGCGTGTGTGTTTGTGTATGAGCTGACGTGTGTGAGTGTGTGTGGATGCCACAGATAAATGATGAAGCTCGCCAGAAATAAACTGTCTAATGACGCTGCTGGAACATACGGCAACATAGACATTTTAAATAACTTGTGCAATGATACATCGGGCATGGTTTGTGATGCCTTCAACACTGTGCCTCCTTATCTCTAATCAAATGCATTATGGCGTTGAAGAACTGTTAACGCTGAGGTGAATAATGTGTCATTGTTAGCGGTGGCATCGCACAGCCATCATCTGAATGTGCGAGGGGAAGAATTTCCCTGTTCGGCAAATTATGAGACAGGATGACATTCAAGGGCATTTATTCATGTGCAAATCAGTATATCAGAGCAGAGTGAGAGTGCTCGCTTACGGCTCTATCTCTGTGGGAAACCGTTTCAGCTCGTATGTGTCTGTTTGCTCGGGCTTTGTTATCCCTTATGGCTGTCAAAGAATAGGGGCTAAAAGCTAAAACTTATTAGCGTAACACATTTTGAGTACAATTTTGTTCGACAAAACCCCAACGTAGATGCTGCGTTGTGCCTTGCTGTGTGCTGTGTCGTCAATGTCATGTACCAGCTTTGATCTCATATTAAAAAAGGAAAAAAAGCATAAATCAATGTTAAATCAACAGCAAACACTCCAACCTCTTTAGGACTAAAGCACATAACACTGTGTGTATTTATGTCATCACAAAACCATCAGGAGTGTGGATGAGATCAGTTGATGCAGGTTAATATAGCCCCCAGTGCAGCTATATTAATCATGGGCAACATTGTTCACTACATCGTAGATGATTATGAACTGCTGGCCAGGCCAACAAAGCTCCAAGCTCATTCTGCGCAAGATGCTTTTTCTTTCACACACTCTTTCCAGACAACCCTCCACTATTGACACTGGTGGCAAAATGTTGATGCGTTTTTTTTTTTGTTTTTTTTTTCCATTCAAGGGAGAATGGGAGGGAGAGGGAAGTAAATGGAACATTGAATAAAGGAAAAACCAAAACAAATCAGCATCCAGCTCTTTTTTTTTTTGGTAACAAATGCTTTTTTTTCATGCATGTCAAACGCAGACATGGAGAGAGGAGAAGGAGGAGGATGTTGAGGAAACAGTAGGAGGAGGATACATAGAAGACTCAACTTACTTCTGAGCTCTGCAGTGATAGAGCAAAACAAAGACAGAACACAGTACAAAGTTTTAACCCCACAACATTCACGAAACGAGTGAAACCATTACACTTCTCACTGTAAGCACGGGGTAAGAGAGGGTCGGAGGGAGAGGGGGACGGGGAGGGAAATAGGGAGGACCATTACACTAGATTGTAGTGTGTGTGTACGTGTGTGACTGTGAGAATTCACATGTGTGTCAGCGTAACAATAAAAGAGCACAACACTAGAGGTGATGCTACCAAATATACACAGCTAACACTATCAGATTATTCAGGTTATTAATAACAGGGTTGGTAACACAGCCTAACATTAAGGCAATCACATGGATTGAACATTTTGTTTTTGTTGGGTTTTTTTTGGCATGCTGAGAGATTCCCCTTGGTAGTTGGTGGTGAACAACAAGTCACATTTAAATTAGAGCACACAGAACAACCACAGTGCAGGACTTACTGGTGAATGGCTTGGAGAAACTTGCGCTGGTGTTTCCGCACCTTGGCGTGATCTATCTTCTTGACCAACTTGGTGTGTTTGTAAATGAGCCATGTTTCCCTGAGTACATTGGCAGCTGTGTTCTTTACCTGTGGAACAAGGTTGAGAAAAGGGTTTGAGGAGCAGTAACCTGGGGCGGTGTGACATATGAAAACTTTACATTTAAATGAAGCAGAAGTGGGAAGCTCAAACGGCCTCTTGAGGCAGCAAATGTTTGCATCCAGGGGTGAGTTAGCTTTTAAATTGTATTTAGGGCATGGACACTTTGGTTGCTAGCCATATGCCGACCTCAGCTCCACTGATGCTTCGTATCAGTTTTTGAATTAACCGGGATCTATAGGCAGAGTCAGGCAATGTCCAGATGACAAAGGCCTGTGCCCCCGACTATGAGCTTCAAACCAACTCTTCCAGAATATATATGGGTGTTGTCCACCTTTATGTACAGTCTATTATTGCTAAAGGGCCAAAAAGTTGAAATAGTTGCAATTGTGCCAACTAAGCATGCAGATCAGAGGTAATAGTCAAATAAATAAAACTAAATTAAAAGAAGTAATAAAAAGTAGTAATAAGGGATAAAAGTGCCTACCTACGCTGATGGGTGTGAAAAGCTTATTTGAAGTAGTGGCACAGACTCAGCAGATTTGATACAGAGAGGAAGTTTACAAGGTCATGATACAAGATTAGTATCAGCAAAACATTTGCACTGGAGCTATAATGAGGACATTCTGTAAACCAGTAGCTTGGAAAAATTATGTTTGACCTTTTTCTAACTTTAAAAAAAATCTTTTATAATGGGCACATTTTACTTCTGGATGGTTTTTAGATTTTCTACATGCCTCTGAACGTGGACCTGAAGCATACTGTTCCTGTCTACTGGTCTAGTTTTATGCTCAAAAGAATATTAATAATTAGGAAACGGCATGTTAATGGGTGAGGAGACAAAGCTTCGTTTTGGGGGGGCTACGAACAAAAATAATTGGGCGCCCTTGTAGAAACAGATTGTGACTCACTCGTTTGCAGAGTTGTGTGTCCATCATGAAGTTGTGGACATGCTTCTCGGCCTTGGTCAGCTCCAGCTTCCTGGCCACCACTGCAACCACCAGTGCAGTGCAACCAGCTCCCTGTTACGCAAAGACACAGTCAAACACGCCCGGCAGTAACCTTTTAAGGTGCAATTTCTTCACTTTACTATGTTAATAACGATAATAATAAAAAAAGAGAATCTGTGAAAAGAAAACAAAGCAGCAAAGGAATATTTTTCTACTAAGTTGCAAGTGTCTGCTCTCACTTGAATTTTCACTGAGTGGTGAAACCTGTGAAGATTTTTTATTTTATTTTATTTTTTCAACATAAATAACTATAAAGCAGTTTCAGGTGCATTTTAACCACTAAGTAGAGCAAAATGACAACAGATGTTTGAGCTCTACAGGAAGACCAATAACTACTGTACATATACCAGGATGTAAAAAATAGAGTAAGAAAACAGAGACACGCATATGTGGGAGTCGATGTAACTCATTATGGATCTGTGTGATAATTCATTCTGTTATAAGCAGTCCCAAAATACTGACTGGGAGATGCATGTGAGCTTAAATGTTGTGTTGTTTCAGTAGCTTCAATTACACTGACCCAACTCTGTGTTGACTGTCAACAAACACATAAAGCTAGATGTTTCTTTTTGCAGTAAGTTCATTCATAGCAAGAAGCTGGCATTGAGTGTAGTCAGAGTTGAATTTTAGTTCTCTGGGAAGAATCCTTTGTTTTCATCTGGGAGGAGGCAAGAGGAACCTACCATGATCCCTGTAAGCAGACACACGCCTTTCCCACAGTACGTGTGCGGTACCATGTCCCCGTAGCCAATAGAGAGGAAGGTGATCGAGATGAGCCACATGGCTCCCAGGAAGTTACTGGTCACTTCCTGTTTGTCATGATACCTGAAGTAACGAAGATAAGCACAGGTGGAAGAAGAACAGTCAGAAAAACTGGACACAGCTCCTTGAACGTGAGCATGCTGGAGAACGGCGTGGTGCTGTGTGAACCAAACAGGGGTGGTGGGTGGAAGACGTGGAGGTGGTGAGCACTGAGGAGTAGGAGGAAATCATGATACAGGGCGAGACACTTGTTTTTTTAGTCTAAAAAATGCTTCAGATACATTTGCTAAAGAAACCAGATCTAGGTTTTGGTTTGAGTCACTTCTATGTGATGTTTCTATCTTTAATGGAGAAACGTGTTTTTATGGGCAGGAAACTTAAACTGACATGAAGGCAGAAAAAAAGCAAATGGTGTTTGAATTTGGAATTCAGAATTTGGTGTTCGCTGTCAATATATGAATGAATCATTTGGTGAGATGAATGATGTGAGGAGGCATTCTGAGGCCAAATCACTTACTCTTGTCACACATTAAAAAAAAAAAAATTACAGTTTTACAAAACATGTTTTTAAATGACAAAGAGACAGGCCGTGTTACTGGAGGTGAATGGATAGTTTACCGCAGGTCAAGCTTATTTTGAACATGACAGCCCAACGAATGTAAGAACATCAGTGCATCCAAAAAAGCATATGCTGCTGCGTTAAATCAAACTAAACAGTTGCTTATTGGTCACGGTTTGCTGAAAATCTTTCTTCATAGATTTTACACCTGCCCCGAGAAATGGTTTGGCAATGCAAGTCATCACTTCAAACATGTTGTTTGCCGAAAATAGCTACAGCCATGCTTGAATTGTCAGTCCAAAGGCCCACAGTGCATATGCAAAGATAGTTATATTAAAAAAAAAAAAAACAACACAGATAAAGTACAAAGCCGGATTGAGGATGACATTCCCATACCTTTTGCAGCAAGACAAAAGTCCATCAGAGGCAAATCTGCCTCATCCACCCACCCTCATTCAACTCGCCTGATTAATCCCAATGGGCTGTCTAGGAGGAGATCAGATAAGATTTCATTTTGGAGTTAAAATTAAATATTCATTAAGCACTTTGAGACAACATCTCACTAACATCCTTATAACAAGACGATGTCGATTGGGTTTAATTTCTTAAGATTTTGTTAAGGCTTTTCCAGAGGGGACTCTGCCTGTGCCAATCATGAATTTCCAATGAGTTTGAACTATCCAGCAGTGACCCAGCGTGTGGACTCAAAATGACCGCAGCAATCACATCTAATTAGTGCACAAGTACAGATGGGAACACTTGGGGCCAGTCCATGAATTTCTGAAGTTTTCCTATCCAGCAGAGCGTTGGTTTTATAAATATGCCTTCTCCTCCTTCTCCTCCAAGACAGTCCATTGTTATCAAATATCATAAATGAACTAATCATGCCTTCTGCGGTTCTTAAAACTCCCACTCTCTGGGTTTCTATTCATGCTCAAAGATCGGGGGGGAAATAGCTGTGAGCATTTTTGTCCCACAGAACGTCAGAAAGTGAGTGGTCTGTGGGATTCAAGCTTTTTCGATGACATGCAGAGAAGCAGTCTGTACAATACCATGCAGGAATAAGAAAAGATGTCTGCATCCTGCATGCTTCAAAGCCAGTATATTGAGAGCAGGGACGCGGCAGGAAAAACCTAGGGCCCGTTTAGAGATGAAAATCACCTCTGACAAATTCTGCAGTGTTACCAGGTGGAAGGGGATTGTACGTCTTCTCGGACAGGCTTTCATTTGTAAACAGTGGGGTGAGGATTAGATGAGGAACAAAGGAAGAAGCTCATTGAATTTGACACCCCTGTCTCTTTTACCTGCATCCCAACACTTCACCAGCTGCCCTTTGATAGCTGCCAGGGGGCTAAACTTGATCAGCTGGATAAATATTGTAATTACAAGTGACTAGTATGTTAATTTCATTCATCTTGTCATCAAGGCGTGCAGAGAGTGAGTCATGTCTTCAAAGCAGGCAGAAGTCTGCTGCACCTTTCAGCACAGTGAACAATGTATTACAGTGTAATACAGTGGCTTTCTCTCTGTTGTAAATATGACCCATAAATAGGCCTGACAAGTGCAGAATGTGTCTTTTACTATCAGTTATTTCTAATGGCCGTACGTTTTTATGCTGTTTCAGTTATTCACTGCTCTGGAAAAGAGCAGAAGACGGCAATACGGGAACAGAGACAGAGGCTGGATGGGGAGCTAATCAATAGCATTTTAAAGCTCTCAATATACTGTGTCAAGTTTTGGAATAGCATGGAGAAGAGCTGGCACCACTTTCAACCTATTCCAGGACAAGAGGTATATAATGTCAAGAGCAGATCGTTTTATCCCCCACTGTTAAATTCTCCCTGACAGACACTCACAGTGAACACTTTATCCTTGGATCAATTACTCAGATGTTTTTGTTATTTATCTGGTACTAATACTGTAATTAACATCTCTGAAAGGAGCTCTGAAACTTGAATTCTGCGGTGGGCCGGAGGAGAGAGTAAAGTGTGCACCGAACAAACGGAAGATAAGGTAACATCCCAGTCTCTCAAACTAAACACAGCAACAACGAGAGCAAGAAACCATTAACAACGGCTTCATCAGTCAGTTCAAATTATCACCAATGTATCAAACAGTCCCGTCAGCCCTTCCCTCCACACATGGATGTTTTCTGTTTATGTGCACTAATGAGCAGTTCCCAGTCATTTCATTTTGAGGCTGCCACTGTCTGTAGATGTGCTCATGATACATGTGATGAGGGAAACACAGCGACCAAAGCAGACAGCACTTAATCTAAACAATCAGAATAGTAAAGATGGATCAAATGTGAATGGACCATACGTTTCTCTTTGTCAACATGCACACACACACACACACACGCACACAAACTATTAGGGATATTCAACACGTTTGATCAAACCCCCTACTTTAAACAATAATTTTAACATTGGAACAAAACTAAAGACTGCAACACTTCAGTCTCAATGCTTTCCAATGGAAAGTGTAGCTGTCTTGTTAGCGGTTACGTTAATGTCATTTTTACATGATGTTTTAACTGAATCACCTACATACTGTAAAACATAAGGATGTCAAGGCAGGTTTCACGCACATAAACAATAGGCCACTACTGTGTTTTGTGTCCCAAAAACATGTGCTGAGAAACACAAAACTTGATTCTACGCTAACATTTCTATGTTCCTCCAGTAGCCAGCTACCACGGCAAATCAAAGGACTTCCTCCACGCTGAAAAGCTTCTGCTCAACATGCTGAAGCTATCGCGTGCGCATCCCCGATTCTTTCCGCATTTTCGTTTTCATGGCGACAAAACCAAATTAGAAAGATGCTTCAAGGAGCACTAGTCTTATTAGGGAAATGAATCTGAGTACTGATTGCGACGACTTGGGGACAAATATGTTGGGATGCTCCTCGGGGAGTGTGTTGGTTGCGGTAAACATGAGCAGATTAAACTCAAAGTAATGATGACCTAATTGAAAAACTGCAACCCGAACCGTGTTTTTACAGCACAGCCAATACGCATAGCAGGCGAGCAAGCAAGCAAGCAAGCAAGCAGCAGCGGCGCGCTCCAAGTAGCATATGTGATTTCATCCTGTGCATTCGTCTACATCGTTAAAAAGTCTCAATAGTATTTGTGATCAAAATACTATCAATATGTTTTAATGACAGAACTTTTTATAGAGATTTATCTGGAATCATACCAGCGCTACTTAAAAGATTTGAATTTAAATGTTTTTTAGAGACATACATAAATAGTAATGTAGTTGTCTATTTGTATGTCATTCCAAACTAATCATTAGATGGATTCTAATGAAACTCTATGCACACATTCATGGTCCCCAGAGGATGGATCCATTTCTGGTGATCCTTATGACTTATTCAGCAGCACCATGAGATTCATCTCTCAATTGAATGCTATGAAACTTGCAACACACATCCATGGTTCTTCTAGGAAGGTCTCAGTTTTTCACCTGGCTTCATCGGGTCAAAGGATCCATTGTTTTTGTCTTGATTACTGTAATTACTGTATTTTATTGGCCAATGTTTATCTGCTAACAAGTAAAAGCAAGGCAGAGAACTTGGTGGTTTGCGTGGAAAGTAAAACATTTTTACTCTAAAAGTAAAAATGGATGTGTGTATACGCACAGCAACATGGAGCCCTCTTCATTTTATATACAAGTGCACTCTAGTCCTGTAGCGTGTACACTGGAAAAGCTCACACACAGGATGAGAAAGGAGACGGCGTATAATTAAACCATAAAAAAAAAAAATCAAACAAGCAGGACGGGAAGTAGAATCTGCGGCCATCTGTATCTCTTGGCTTTGTGCCCGAGTTCAACTCTGTTCAGTGAATTCTTAAACACACTTGAGCAGTCAAGGGGCTCAAGGTCACAGTGACCCTTCATCTGAAAATCAAACATGGAGGAGTGGCGGTGTCACAAGGTTGTGTAATTGTACTTAGGCCAATTAACATAAAACAGAAACTGAATGGAGGCTTGCAGTGTTGCAGAAACAGAATAGCAGCTTTAGATTAGCCTGTTATCCATCCTGTAGCCGTGTGGTGGGGGACAAAATGATTTTGTTACACAAATGTCAATATGATTGCACTTTAACAATGCGCAAAACCCACTAATTTGAAGTTTTTTCACCCCAGGGCTTTGTTGAAGAAAAGATCGAGCGGTTGAGTTTGAGAATCTCATCCATACTTTTAAAGGAGCCAAAAGAAAACTTAAAAACAATATGATACAGTGTTATAACTACTGAGATTCTTCACAAGCTATTGAATTACAAATGAAGAAGTAAAAGATGTGAGCCAACATCCTATCAGTGTACCCTTGCAAACTTTCATATTTAAACAGAGGACTTCACTCAGGTTTTTTATTTTATTTCATAAAGTCAGGCCCGTCTCTGAGCTGCTGCGACTGTCCTTAATCTACAGAGCCACTAGGCAGGAAGTTCTATGCACGAGGCTTTTAATCTTAATGTTTCAGTGCTGGAGTGTGTGCTAATGTCCAGGGTTATCAGCTAGAGAGTATCCCATTACAGATGTTTTATTGAATTAGTCTGGAAAAGAATCAGCAGTACGTTTCCAGCCGCAGCATCACAGTAATGCCATTCTCAGCTGAGAGGTATAGTGGCCATGCTCGAGCTAAAACCAAATTCAAAATCCCCATAGCCCCCATTGTTATTAAAAAAAAATAAAAATAAACATCTCCTAGAAACAATAAGCTGAATTTGTTGAACACTCTGGGAATCAAATCTTTAGGGGACACACACAGACACAGAAACATTGAAACACCACCACTCCACCTCAGCATGTCTGCCCGATCCACTCAGCTCTCCACTTCACATTTCTGCCCACAACACCAAACCTGGCTTTAAGGAAGCACCTGCTCATTAGAATCATCTGTCTCTCCTGCCTCGGCCCACTATCACATCCTCAAAGCATTGCCTTACCTAACATTTGAATGATTTTCAGTTTTAATTCCTTCCTATCAGGTGGTTATTTATTTCTAGTTATTTGTCCTCTCTAGTTTACAGCTATGAAGGGGGTGCCGTCATATAATTGAGAAAGCATCATCGCTATTATTAATTTTTGTTATTAAACCATGATTTTCACAAGTGAAAACCCGAGAGAATGAACTGCTAGAAGCACAACCGCTGCTAGTTTTGTCTCTCACAACACTTCTAAAAAACAAACCCGCAGAAGCAAAAACTAATAATGGCTTCACCTGAGGTGCATTAAAGTGCCAATTCCATGTTAAGCTGCAATTGTTCTTTAAACAAAGGACAGCAGAGTGGTCACTGCTTGAAACACATTGTCAGAGCACGTCATGAAACCCAGAAAATCTACCTGTCCTTTATGAATTAGATGCTTGAATGTAAAGACGATACTACATGTATATGCAGTATATAGGTTCGGTCTCAGAATCACATTTGTTTGGGTTTGTTTTCCACTTTCCCTCCAATGTGTTGAATTTGTGGACATGACGCTGACAAAGGCCACGAGCTGAAACGTGTTGGTCTAATAAAGCTGATCCATACACTACAAGTTCTGCTGGAGTCTTCACCTTTCTTGAATTTGTGAACCAAAATACTGAAATTCTTGGAGTTAAGTTAAACCTTTATCCAGTTGTTCTGTCGGTGCCTATTTTGCGGCATTACATTATAAATATACATGTAAATAAACTAAAACAAACATCAGTACTGTCGGATTTGTGTCCGTCCAGTCCATTAACCTGTAAAGTTGTAAAATCTACCTGAATATTTTATGTAGGCCTGTGGCTGGTGTGAGAAAGTTCAAGTTGCACTGGTGCTTGTTTCTCTTGTTAGACATTCGGACAGCCTGTTCTTGGCTTGGCTGTCTCTGTCTCGTGGCTAAGCGGTGACACAGTCTGGATGTCAGCGCTTCGGTGTAGGTGTATACTGACTAGTAACTCAAGCCTGATAATCTGGTGCTACGCTGTGAGGGAAAGTCAGCTAAACTTCCCGAGAGCTTGTCTTTAACGTAGCCTACGGGTCCTATCTGAGGAAAGCAAGGTGGAAACAGCAGTCTCGCATCGCCTCGAAATAGAGCATTTTGTTTCAGATAACAGAGTTAGAACAGGAGAGGGAGGGAATTAGATAACTGTTAAAGAGAAAAAGGAGCGAGAAACCAGGGAGGCAGGCAAGGCACGCATGCAAGTGTGTAACTGAGTTCGGGCTGGATTAGGCCTGCTTGTTATGGATCAGGAAAGGCAGAGGGACAGGGAATCAGTAGTGGGGAGAGATGAGGAGAAACTGCAAAGCATGCCACGTTAGATGGGTACAGTAGGAAATCTGAAAAGGATCAGTCGGGAGTAAGAGAGAGAGGGAAGGAGCTTGTTGGTAGTGAGGGAGAAGTCAAAAGAGCTTAGTTAAGGAGCTTAGTCGAGGTAGGTTAGCTCTGCAGATGGGCTGTATCATGAATGAAGGGAAAGGGGCCAGTGACCAGTGTTAAATCCATCTACTGTAACATTAGCATTTCTCCCATCTCAGACTTCCCTCCACCCCTCTCAGTCCCCATGGTTGCATGTCTTTCATTCCCCCCATCTAGGCGTTTCCCAGGTAGACTCCGTGCTCGTCCAATCTCACGCCGTACGGCCCTTTGATGTACTCAGGAGCGTGGTCTATGTGACAGGGTATCGGCGCATTTAACAGAAGATACAAGTCACAAACAGCAATTTGGGAAACAAGCGCCTCTTTTTACCACGTTCGTTTTACTTGAAATGATGGGATTGATTCGTAAACATAAAAACTTGCATGCTGTTTCAATGTTTACTAAAAGAGGGGAGGAAGGGGAATGAAATTCAGTTCATGGATGCAAACAAAAACCGGAGACACTGCATTTGGCACAGAACAACTTCCTGTTTCAAAGGTGTCTCCATTTAAGTGTGTAGCAATGGAAAGCAATGCCCTGATTTACCTTCCTAATTTTAAATTACATCACACTGCTTGTATACATCTCAATCAAAAGTACGATGTTCTAGATAGTATGACACACACCAGACCAAAATGACCTCGACTAGTACACAAAATGACTTGACATTAGTTCTCTCCTTGGATGCTCGGACCTTCTTTTGGGAAGACAAATTGTCTTCATCTTTAGAGAAAAATCATTTGGGTAGAAGCAACAAAAGTCTGTGGAAAACCATTACAACACAGTTCAATTAATTTTGTGAAGGGAGACATATAATGAGATGGTAATGTGTGAACACAAAGAACAGAAAGGCTTTTGCTCCTCAAAAATCTTTGGAGTCGCTGCTAAAAAGACGTTTTGTGCAGTATGGATCTATAACAATTACATAAGGAGAGAGGGAGAGAAAAAATGAGACAAATTGCCCTCTGGTAGACTTGTGAAGGTGACTTGAAGGAGTTGTTCCATTTTATCTCAAATTTCCTCCTCCTTCAACTCCTCCTCCTCCTCCTCCTCCTCTCCCAGCTCCAACAGGCCTAACACACAACGGTTAGCAAAGAGACGCTTGCTTCAAAGTGCTGTGCACCTATAGCCACTAAAACCAGTTTTCTTAGCAGGTGCCACTGTCATGCCAACTAGATGGCCTACCTCATTCTCCTTTGGCCTACAGAGTTTGAAAAGTATCATTGGTTAATTTGTTTCAGAGGGGCGGCCCCTTCTCCCCACCACCACCCCCACCCTCCAACCCCACTCAGGGCAGCAGTGGCGCCAGCTCGGTGAAAAAAATGATAAGTTGGTTTTTCCACGGCTAGAGAACGAGGACTCACATGGTATCCCTATGGAGCAGCATAGTGGGGAAATAGAAAGTACAACAAAACATTATACAAGCACGCACACACGCACGCACACACACACACACACAACCTATGTGCATGCTTGCACCCTTCCATATTAGCACATGTAGACATACACACTCATATCTGCCCATACAGTAGCATGCACTGCTCATGGAAAGTGAGCGTCACAAAATGTGTAAACCAATCTACAGAGACTGTGTCAGAGTCTGTTATTCTCACCAAATCATGTGTTTGGATCCAGATTCTCAAACTAACCTCGAGTGTCATTATTTTTCTAGTATAAACCACATAAACTTCCTGTCTTTATATAATTTATACTAGTAACTGGACAATTGGCAGTAATGTCAGTCTAAAGCCAATTTAGACCATGCCCTGGTTAAATTTAAGGCTGGGAATAAGAAAGAGAGATAGTGAAGTAGTGTACAGCCATGGCCATGAGCTTGATACTTTATCAATAGTATACAAGTCTCCATTGGGTTCTTGTGAACATATGGCAACATTAAGTTAACGGTAAACTCTCATGCCCATTAAACCTCACTGTCCTGGCTTAGTGTTCAAGAGGAGCTGCAAAGTTCAGCTTATTGGGCCCCGTCTATGAGCTTTAAACTGAGGGTCTCAGCGGGTCCTGGGTCAGGTGTGCGAGGGGAGGTTGTTAGTGACAGGTTAACAGGGGACTGTTAAGAGGTAGGGTACAGGGAGGAAGGGTTGCTTAGTAAAAGCAGGCAAGGTGAGCTGCAGAAGGAAACTAAGCGCCTGTAGTCAGGGCCATGTTGAAAGCATGAAAGTACGATGCTATTACGATGTACGTACAGTAGCATATTTGGTCTGACAAGAGCTGCTGCTATAAGTCTTCGGCTTTCCACCCACCCTACTCAAGTCCCCCTTCCACACCAACTACGCAAAAATGACTTTACAACATCAAAGCCAGTATTAACGTCTCATTTCCCTATGCAAATGCAGAACGAGGAAGAAAAAGAAAGTTTCTCATTTCTTCCTGCCTCTTTCATTTTCAGTGAGAATCTTTGTTGCCCCCTTGAGAAGAAGGCTGATGTGCAGTTTTGGGGTTAGGGGATCCTGGGGGCTGCTCTGCATTACCAAAACAAACCATTCAGCAAACAAACAATTAGACACTCATGAATTATGGACAAGTCATCTAAAATAGCAATAAAAATAAGGAGTGGGAAGTCGTAGAGCGAGTGCTGAGCTAATGAAACTGTACTGTATGTCAGAGTGCTATTAAACACTCTGGGCATGGTGTAGTGTGTGGGCGTCTCACTGTACGCCTCCCTGCACACATGTGTACAGTATTTACATCTAACTTATTCTGATGATTCCACACATTTCGCATGAGCGACAGAAAACAAGGTAACACTTAGAAGCATGTGACAAGACTGAGACGAAAGTGAAGGGAGAAAGGGTGTAATCCACCACGCACAAATGTGCATCAGCCATTTTGTTTTTCAGCTTGTACCCAACAACATCCATTATTCACAACCCTGTGTTTACCTCTCACAGACACGCACAGTCCATGCAGCAATGATCCAGGAGGATATACTGAACACCAGCAGAACAGTTCCTGGGCAGATGGTCATGAGGGTCTTCATGACAAAGCGTGTGTTGAAGTTGATCTTGTTGAGGGCGCCGATGCTGCGAGACGAAGCATCTGTGAACAGTTTGCTGTGGAGTAACATGACCCTGCCGATCAGGTAGAGTCTCAGGAACATGGGGATGGAAAGGATGATGTCCACGTCAGCATCGGCCACTGACGGCATGTAGGTAAAGGCCAGCCGCGCCGTCCAAGTGAAAACATACTGGCCCGGGATGGGATGGATGGCACACACCAGTAGTTCCAGCACGATGAAGAAGATTCGCTCATAGGTCATGGCTATCCTCCAATCGTCCGCACCATTGTCGACCATAAACAGCTGTGGAAAAACGAACACGCGCCACATGACTTTTTAGTTGGTATATTGTTTTCTTACACATATAATTCCATAGATCTTTGAGATTTTGGTTTTCCTTGTAATGCTCTTCAAACACAAAGCTTATAAATGTTCCTCATAACCCTACCGCCGCGTTCACACTAGCAGATATAATTCCTTTTCAGTGGAAGCCAATGAAATAAAGACTTAACTTAAGTACTGGCTTCCACTTTTTTCAATGCTTCTATGATGCATAAAACCAGTCACGTGCATTTGCTTCACTGGGCACCTTTTAAAAGGATAATGTCACCAACAAAGTCAATTAACACTCGAGCAACCCTTCAATACAACTGGGTGTAGCTGGCCACACTTTGCAGTTTTGTAGCAGTTTTGTAACTTATTGTTATTTCACTACAATCACACTGATCCCACAGGGTCCAGATAAAATAATCAATATGAAGTTACTGCAGTAGACTCACCTGGATTTCCCGGGCATGGTACATTATTATAAGACCAAGCAATATAACAGTGGAAAGGCTGATAAGGCATTTCAGTGCAAATGAGTATGAAGACTCCTGTGGGGAGAAACAGACATGAAAGAAGACATTAAAAATAGCCATGTTAAATAAACACAGTTAACATTGTGCATGCAACATAAAATGTCATACTATATACAGAAATAAACAGATAAGCCTTGTATTCATGGTAGACTTTCTGTATTGCAACATATGCACTGGGCCTTAATTGAAAATAGTAGTAAATATTTTCTATGTTTAAAAGAACACTATGAATAGCAGAAATGCATAAATAAACATATTACACATGTACTGTGCATTCAGTGTTTACACTGGCACACATACATGGGACATAGACACACGTGTACACAAGTTACTTAATAGTAAAAGCAGAGACCAGATAATGGGGTTTTACAGACAAACAACGTAGTCAGGATGTTGCTAAACAATGCAGCTGCAGGTGTAGGTGCAGCCTGATATTATCTATGGATGCTGTTCCCCATCGTCTAAACTACCAATTAATCAAAGCCCAACACTTACAGGGGCCTTTCCACGTAATGGTAAGTGCAGAAAAGGCAAGGCTAGCATTAACAGGGGAGGCCCCACAGTGAGCGTTGCTGGTGATAAATACCGTAGGCCAGCTGGATGCTAGCACTGCAGTACAGTCTGTGTGTATGTGTGTACATGTAGGTCATAGAACTAGGAAAAGAGAGCCTGCACTAACCAAACCCCCCTCTACGTTGGTAAAATGCCAACTGATAAATCAATTTAACAGCCATGGTGTAAAAATTCCACTTTCCAGCAGGGTAATGATCATAAGATTGTTATTATAACCACAGCACCAACGGCAAATGATAAACAAAACACGTGAGCATATTGTTCATAATCGTCAGCGTGATGACAGTCAGACCCATTCAATATTACTCTGTCCTTCGGTGGGCCATATTACAGAATGTATTTTTAGCCATCAACTAGATTGCTTTGCCCCTCAGGTCGGCGACATGTTCTCAAGACATTCTAATGTCTGAAATTGTTTTGAGAAGTCCCTGGTGAAATAACATTGAGTAAACCAATTAATCCACCTGCCAGAGGTTCAAGGATTTTTCAGTCCCAGTGCTCACTGCCTCTTAACGTGTTTCCCTCCTTCGGGGCTCAGAAAACCTTGGCTTTCTGCTCTGTGATGTGACGTGAGACGGAAAATGGACCATCCACAGCACATGCTACCTGTCTGATGTGGGAGAAGTGCTGTGCCACTCAAGAGACGTTAGGTCATTTCCATTTCAGCTGAGGTCAGCTTGATGAATGGACTGAACCCTACTCAGTAACAGTCACAGACATATCTATTGACTTTCTTAAAACCCCATAAATCATCCTCTTGATTACCCCACCGACTTAATATATCTTACACACACACACGCAAATACAGCATGTAATCAAAAACACATTTATTCACAGACACAAGTGGAAAAAAATCTATTCCTCATGTCCCCTTGTGTTACACTATAGCCCCTTCTCTACAAATGATCATTAATGCTGCTGATTTCTCAAATTACACAAAAATCTTACATTCACCAGGAATTTGAGATTTGTAACAAACATACCTGCAGGTACCTGCATGTTAACTAGATCATTTTGAGAACTAAATCTGGGTGACAACATATTTATCTTAAAGCATATTATACAATCCAAAAAAGGTAGCAAGTAAGTTTATTTTCTTTCAGCTGAATGCTGTAGGCCTATGTCTTGTGTTGTATGCATCAGTCAGTACAACAGCCTGCTTAGTATATCACAGTCTTAAAAGACTAGCCTGATTGTTGCAGGTTAAAACGCATTTCTTAAATCTACTTCTATATGAAATAAACGGACTGTAATGTAGAAAAACTAAAATTAAAATCTTAAATTAGAAAGTCTCTAAGGAGAGGTACATTTTAGTTTCACCATATTGTGGTTTTACAGTTATAGCTGATGGCAAACAGTGGATTTAGTTAGTAACTAACCTGTAAAAATGCAAAGTTAGCAGCTAGCTGGTGGAAAGACAAAGTTAGCAGCTAGCTGGTGGAAAGACAAAGTTAGCAGCTAGCTGGTGGAAAGACATAGTTAGCAGGTAGATGGTGAAAAGACAAAGTGCTATTGGTTCAGAATTCAACCTTAGAAGCTAGAAAGTAATAAGGTGTAAAAAGGCCAGTGAAGAGATAAAGTTAGCAAGACGGTGAGAAGAAAAATTAGCAACTATAGCTAAAAGAAAGAGTCAAGTTAGCCACTAGCTGGTGAAAAGACAAAATTATCAAATGGCTGTCACAAAGTCAGCAACAAGCCAGTTAAAAGATGTTGAAGCAAAAAGTTATCAACTGGCTGGTGACAACTCAAACTAATAAGCCAGTGACAAGTTAGCAACTAGTCTCGAGGCACAGTATAGCGTATGGCAAGTCATTTTTTGATGGCAGTATAGTTCTCTGAAGTATCTGAAGAGTAGAGCCTTAACAAGATCAAATGTTGCATGCAGTATGTCACTTTGATAGACAATCATAATAAAAGCTAATGCCAGTTGTGCAACCATATCAAATTCATAATAGCACCATTAACAAATGTTTATGATCTGTGATCTGTAGCACTTGTGGTTAACGGTTTTAAACACGTTGTGTGGTTTACACAAGGTGAAATACACTTGCTCCGTGGCCTGTCATACTGTATACTGCAGTGCGGTGCAGTTTCCTTTTAAACAGCCTAGTAAATACTGTGGTAGGTGCTGCTCTAACGGTGACTTGGTCACAGTGACTCCGAAACTAGCACAGTCCTCAATATTTTAATCTAGAGCATGCCGCATCACTAGCTAAAAGTAAATGTTGCAGTCTGAAGCATCTGAAACTTCATTCATATCTTTTCCTCTCATTGGCCTAATCATTACGTCTTATCATTTTCCTCCCTCCTACTCTCTCTCAGTCTAAAACTTTGCAACCTCCATCTCCTTTCTTCCACTATCCCACTTTCCATCTGCCACAACGGCTCTAGTAGTGGAATTGGTCCTGGGCTCAGCGCCAATGTGATGCCAACTTGCAACAAAAGTAGGTCTACAGTCAATAAATTACTAAGTGGGAAATTCGAAAGGGCAAAATCTGAGTTTTAATAGAATAAATAGCCTATTAGTCACTGTGCAGATTACATGGCACTCCTTTTTATTTATATCTGAGCAATATTCCAATAGCTTTGTTAGATAATATATGTCAGTGTCTGCGCTAATAATTACTCTTCATAAAACTGGCAGCTGCCAACCCCACACAACTCAAAAGATTACAATAGCATTGACAACACACAGTGCTCCCACTCATGCATCACATGGTGCGTTGCGTGGACAACCTACCTTAGTGTAAACCCCCCATGACAGTTCCGTCTCTGTCACCATGACAACAATCCCAAACATCCCAAAGATGAGTGCGTAATCGCTCAACCGCTTCCGCTTCTCAAACAGCGCCCTCCGGTGGCCGAGCTTGTAGCCGATGTCTCGGTTCTTCTTCTGGGGAGCCCTGCCTCCACTGCGCCCGCTGCCCTCCCTGACCAAGCTCTCGTTGGAGGCCTTGCTGGGGTCTTCGCCGGAGTTGCCCTTGGACACCACCACCTCCAGGCCAGAGCTGTGCAGCGTCTGCAAGGGTTGCGTCTCTGAGTCGAGCTCCGCAAGGTTGCGGCGCGACGAGGACGCCAGGCTGCCCACTAGTGGTCTCACCACTCCGCCATTGTACTTGCAGGTGTTCATGGCTATCTGAGGGAGTCGGCCACAGCTCTCAGAGAGGGAGGGCTTGGATCCAGCATGGCTCAGCTTCTTCTGCTCAGTAGTGGCCTGTGAAGAGGAGGGAAAGGAATACTATGAGAACAAAAATGGTGTAAAACTGACAGCTGGGAGAAGAAACACACACAGGTTTAGACTTTAAATAGAGCATTGATGTGGGAGTTATATCTCTGTAGCGCTGAAGAGGGCAAAGAGAGGAGGGATCTTGCAAAACAATTTTGGTTATAAAAGCAGACAGATTTAGAACTCAAAAGGACATGTGTCCAAATATGCAGAATAAATCAAAACCGCAATAGTCCCAACATAAATGGAGAAAAGAGACAATGTTGCTCATTAAAGTCCTTTGTTTGTAGGTTTGATAAAAATCACTATTAGAAGATCTTTTAAAACATCATTTTGTTTTTCTTGACTGTATGTTGCACATATACCCGCTTTTCCATCAAGGAAATGGCATCAGCATTGGATAACTAAAAAACAAATCAATAATGAATGGAATTTGGGGTATAAATAAAACCATATAACCAATAGTAGACCCTACAAAGTGCAGAAAATTGAATCTTTGCACTGCACAAATTTAGATATGAATGATTGATGCTCGGCATGACCCTGTTTCCTGTGAGACAAACACTCTTCCCCTGCAGAGATGAGCAGGAGTCTGCCCAAAAGAGAGCAGGGCAGGAGAAGACGTGGACCTTCTCCAAACAGGCATAACATAGAGCTTCCAAATATGTCAACAGGAAAACAAAGGACTCAAATTTTGAACTCAAGGACAGGTTGTAGTCAAGCTGAACAATACTGGACAATACATACATAACGTTGCCACACAAATACCATTTCAATAAGATATAAGAGAATATTTTAAGCTTCTTTTATGTCTTTTAATTTAAAATCACCTCCACATTTTTCTTTCTAACCCAATGCCATGAGACCAGCCTCTTCTTTGACTGAGACGTGTATCGTTTCTGCTGTTCTCGGTAGACAGGAGTGTGCAACGCAGAGACAGAAAATGTTCTATCCAAGCAGATGCTGCAGAGCAGTCACCCCAGAAGCATCTATCTGCCTGTCTATCCCCCGTCCTTCAGAGACTCAAGCAGATTATCATAATGGGTTATGAAAACTTAACATGGAACAGTGCTTTTTCCGAAACAAGTCGAGGGTGTGTGTGATAGCACTGCTAGCCCTTTTTATTAGCCTTGACAAAGCATGCCTAATGCCTTTAAATGTGCTGGTGGGAATACAGGAGGGCAGGCCTAATGGAAATTTACTAACTCTGGTCCTGTGATGCTATCGTCTTGAGCATATTGTGGCTCCATGAGAACAGGACTAAAGGTTAAGGATTAGTGCAGCCCATAGTGTTTCTAATCCCCTTTTCTGTATTAAATTGCTTTATAATCTGTGCCATTAGGACCCCTTTACTCTTTTGAAGAGTGCGGAGTGAGCGAACTTTAGCTTTGAATGACAGGAAAAGGCTGCAAAAATAGATGCTGATATGGCAATAAGGGTCAAGATACTGTTCTTTGCATGAGGATAAAATTAGAGCAGGGAGCGCTGAATACTAGTTTGATTTCCATTCAAATTAATATAACAGTAAATTCCCCACAGATGATGTGGATTAAAGTGTCTTGTCCCAGATTTTTATAATTAATTCTAGCAATTTACAACTTATTGGCAACAAGGATTGGAATCCCAACATATTTAATTATTTCTCTGCCATGCAGTTAAAAAAGCTTTGATACAGATTCTAACCTCCTTGGATTTTCTCAGCTTCAGGAATCGCTTATAAATACGAAAACCTCAGATAATGTATGTAGAGATCCACTGAGGAAATATTGTTGGGCTGAGCTTCATTGGACTGCATCATTTTAGATGGCTATTTTATTAGGCTTTGATAAATATTTCAAAGTAGTGTGTAAGGCCCGTCAGTGTTTTGAATGTTTTGGATCTACACCATAATCGGCACTGAGCAACCGCAAAATATCATTATTCCTTTGGTTTTGAGTGTCACAACACGATGTCAGTCATTCTCAAAAGCGAATTTCCTACTTTTGTGTAGGAGATAAATAACTCTGAAGTCCTGTTCTGAGCTTGGGAGTATTTTTAGTCACAACTGTCAAACCTGATATGCTTCATGTGTAAATATGGATCCTGGATGACAAAATCTGGGAGAAAAAAAAGATCCAAAAGACCACTATCCACTTCAACAAAGCTTGGGGATGTTTGGGTGCGAATGTATAGGAGCGAAATATTAGAAACTACTTTTGACTGGAGCGTTTCATTATGTATTATTCATTTTATACAGATTTCCATCATACACAAACACACATCAGAAGCAATTAGGGGTTCAATATTTAACCAACAAACCTTCCTCTGTTAACATCCTCTATCACCGGTATTGTAGTCTGTTACAACCACCATTTATGTCCACATTCAGGAGCAACACTCTTTGTAGGACTCTATTAGATGGTGGTACAGTTATTTCTTATGTTGCTTACTTTGCCAACCTTCATAAATACAGACCTTGAAGAAATTAAGGTAAATTCCTACACGCTATCTCAAAACATAATTAATTAATGGAAGCTATGGGTTTGCTCCTTTGTCCACTTGTGTGCAAGGAGCAGTGTCATTAAGTGTAAATAAACAGAAGCCTTTTCTCAAACTAAGACACGAATTGTCCGCCTTATTTGGTTTCCAATGACTACATTACATGTCCATAATAATTACATGTCCATAGATCAGAGTAAAATGGCTGTGTTGTGACAGTCATGGGCCGAAACAGCAGCCTGAGATGTAAATGGAGAAGATCTCGGGACGTACTGTTCCAATAATGTAAATGAACAGGATTGGTGATGGATGCAGAGAGTGCAGGGCTGCTGTTACAAGCTCAGCTTTAGTTACGTGTTTCTGGTGATCATTCGCCACTGAACCAGGTCAGGGCTGACCCAAATATGGGTGGGAACTGCCCCAGCAGTCAGTTTGTGTGAACACGTACTGTATGTTTCGTGCATTTCTAGATTGAAATGCACAAAAATGCTGTGAGATTCTACATAAAATAAGACACAAACTACAAAATTCTGCCTGTTCATCTAAGAAGCCGTTCACTGACTTTACAGCAGGAGTCCTCACATCACTTTCCAAAACCTCAAAGCACTCCATCAGTTCCATACTCTCTCTCACTCAGCCAGCTAGACCAAGCTTTTTCGCTGTTTGCATTTCCCCTGCAACCAGACTAAGCAGTGCGGTGGAAGGACATGGTGGGCCAGCATGCCCTTGTCTTCCCCTGATGCCCCCACAGAGGAGACACGGGGAGGGTGCCTGTCCAGCCAACCAACGGCTCAATTTCATTCTGAATAGCACGCCGCATCCAAGCTCTATAAAATGGAGACTCATAATCAAATTGAAAAGCCTCAGTGCAGAACAGTTTAAATGAAGGCAACTCTCCGCCTTGCTCCTGTCTCTCTCTTTCTGTCTCACTTTCCAGCCAACTCAAATCTAATAGAAAATCCTTACTCTCTAATGCGGGATGGGGCTACTGTGCAGTACTTTTGAAGGCTTATATCCTCTAAAAATGGAACTGTACATTAATGTGTCAGTTCTGTATGCGTGTGTGTATGTTTGTGAGTTGGAGCATGTGGGTGCCAGTCTGTTTAATTTTGTGTGTGTGTATGTGTGTGTGAGTGGGTTGATGTGTGCATATGTGTGCTAGCTGAACAAGCTGAGCCTCAGCCAGGCTCTGGATTAGGTCGGATATTGATGCAGACAGCATGTAGCAAGGAAACAAGCATGGGGAGAAATTGTTTGAGAAGATCCACGTGTGCGTAAAATCTGTGAACAACAGACAGATGCTGACAAGGCTGACATAAAAGGATGGTCGCAAAAGAGAAAGCGGAGGGGAAAAGCGACAAAATAAGGCAGAGATCTAGAAATGGGGGAAACATGATAGATAGAGACGACGAAGAGAGAAAGAAAGAAATGAAAAAGAGGGAAGACAGTTCCCTGTGGGGGTCTCTGCCAGCCCCTGGAGTGATTGAGAGCTGCAGGCTTCACTCTCCAGTTTGTCCCTGCACACTAGACGCTGTCACATTTCTCTGACAGGCCAGCAGGCATCAGGGCTCTTCCGTCCATCCCTGACCAGCATGTGGATCATTACCCAGCGCTGGTAAAGACAGGGGAAAACCAGTGGCTGCATCTTCACATTCATAGCTGGCAGTCTGCTGAGGTTAAGGACATAAACACTATATATTTAATGTTGAATCATGTTTGAGCATCAGATGTTCAGATATGATTAGCATAGGCACACACACATCATGTCTGAGGAATAAGCCATAATTTAAAATTTGTCATCTAGCAGGAGCAGAAAAGGTGAGCCTCTTAGAGTCTTATCGCCCTATACTTCATGCCCTTATATCTCTGCAGGGATGTCTGCTGTTAAATAATGGCTGCCTCTCCTCTTAAGGATAAGCTGAAGCTATTGTAAGTGTTTCACGGGGACACGACAGGCATAGGGATTGAAGAGGAAGACGATATTCAAAGTTTTCACTGAATACGATTAATTCACACATCTGGTGAGTGAGTGTATGGACAACTGCTTGATGTATATTAAGGTGAGCAACTCATCTGTGTCTGGGATAAGACCAGAATGTGTGTGTTGAAACATGAAAAGCGCATTGCTAAGTGTGTTTTCAACTCATACATTTATTCAAGCATTTCCAGTCCTATGTCTGCTCATGTCCGGTTGTGCATATTTTTCAGTGTGTAACATCCTTGATACTGCAAAGTGGTGTCTCATACAGTCGGCTAATCACAGTCTTCAGGCCATTGACTGTATTTTAGAATCTGACAATGTCACTGTATATTGATACTTCACAGTGTCAGCATTATCTGTCACTGTGACCATTGTGATGTTGTGATACGGTAGGACTTTCAATTCAACTCAAAGTACCTTTTGATCTTTAATAATCAGTTTAAACTTTACAGTGCATCAGAACATCTGGGTCATTGCCTGCCCTGTTTCCCCATCAGTAAGCCGCTATTATACCAGGAAACTATCCCATTTACCCATTGTTTCTCCAGTATTAAGTCAACTCCCCTTCACACTCTCATTTTATTATTTTTTCCCATGATCCCATTTGAATGGCCTTTAAACTTTATTATGAAAAATAATTATGGATCAGTGATCCATAAGTTCTGCAGGCAGTAAGGCCCGTCTGATGCTAAATGAATTAGGAAGCTAACGTAGTTGTTGTCAGCATACCAGCAGGATGGTGTTCTACAACTAACGTAAACCAGTAATGTCAGGCAGATAACTGCTAGTAACGTAGCATCATGTAATGTAATAATGTGTAGCTTTTTGTAAAAAAAAAAAATAACATGAAAAAGCACTTCAAGACAGAACAGCAGAACAACAGATACTCCCACTACCGCTGTAAAAACAACAACAAAAAAAATAAACATATTTTGAAGCCTAAATGTTACCTGGTATGCTAAGCTACTGTTGTCTTCATAAACCATGCATAACACATTGCTTAAATGCTGAATTTTGTCCAAATGAACTTGCACGTATGTTTTTATAGAATGATATGGTGTCCAAGTCACAAGTATTATCTGCATAAAGACGAAACATTAAAGAACATTAAAGAACCAGTGCGTAGGAGCGAGAGCCATCTAGTGGTAAGGTTGCAAACTGCAACCAACTGAATATCCCTCCATCACCCCTGCAGTGGCTGACACTTCATCTAGAGTCAGTGTTTGGATCATCCGTTTTGGGCTAGTGTAGAAACATGTGGGTGCACCATGGTGGGCTCTGGGCAGGAGGACACTCTCTATGTAGATATGAAGGATTCATTGTAAGCTAGAAAAAGTATAATTACAGGTAATTTCAGGTGGAATTATTATATCAAACACAATAATAATATTCAGTTCTACTAATTGATTCTTCTGAAACCTACACACTGACCCTATAAACCTGAAGAAATCAGAAGTACTCTTTGTAATATCCACTGATGGCAACAAATGAATTATCAAAATATAGTGACTTTAATTGTGAGACAGAAATTATAATTCTGTATTTTACTAAAAACATTGTGTTTCCTAAACTAATACTAAAAAGATACAGGACACAAACGGCAGCATCAGCTTCAAGTCCCGTGCTTTGAAATGATTAGTCTTGTTACTGGATTGGATAAGGATGGTCATGAATTGACCTCTGAGTGCTTCAGATGTGGGGGGAGGGACCAAATGAACAATTTGTAATGGCTGCGACATATCTGATAAACACAACCACCACGACCATCACCTCAAACACTAAGGCTTAAAAGCTCACCATCATTTAGTGGAGACGGTTAAATGTCCGTATGCTAGAGGTCTGCTGAAATTGTGCCATTATACCGTCATAAAATCTACGCACTGTAAATTGTGACAACATTAAGTTTAGGGCCGCAGTCGCCTCAGGGAAGCTATAACCTTTACTGAGGCAAAGAACGAGATATAAAATATGGGACGATTGCATTAACTCAGAGCAAAAACAAATAAGATGGGGCATCATTTAAAATGTATAGTCAATGATGCACATCAAAAACATGATGTGATATGACAGATGCAGAGGTATGGCTACATAACGAGAACTATAGATGGGTAGAGACGATAAAAAATGTCTGAATCCCTGGCCAAACATTCACTGTCCACACAACTTGCAGTTAAAAACGATTGTACGTTTGATAACATATCAATCAAAGGCTTCTAACAAATCTCAGCTGCCCTCAATCAGAAAGTAGCCAAAAACAACACCTCCACGGAGAAAAAGTACAGCAGTTCATACCTGTGGGGACATGTTATTGTTAGGACTAATAATGTCCTGTGGTCAACAGAGACACAATGCTATTATAATTAGGAACCAACCAGATTATCCCATGTGTTCATGCCTGAGTGTCTCATAAACTAGGTCCTGGGGAGATTGGGGTTAGAACCGATGGGGGGGTTACTTTTCTTGTGGGACACCCACCGCCTCATTAGGAGCAATTTTAATTTCCAGCAAATTAAAGGAGGACGTTGTTAGAAACCTGATTTATAGGTCGGGCCATAAAGGAGGGACTGATCGTGATAAAATGGTTAATAAACTAAACCTCAAAGCTGGCTATGCATGTATCAGATTTCTTCCTAAATACTGCAAAGGTGGAAAATAACTAATAACATTTACTCAAGTACTGCACTTTTCAGGATTTTACATCGGATATTTCCAGTTGATCATTTTAAGCCACATTATTATTCTGCTCTAACACATTTTAGAGGTAAATGCTGTACTACAGATGCATTTACTTTTTCAGATTCTGACTTTACCACAACACAATTTGGCCCAGACTTTGCACTTAAATAAATCCAGTAAAATCCAATTATGTGTTGATGTAGAGGACTGAGAAAGAGACTTGAGCTCCAAATTTGTATCTTTGCTCAGACATTACACACATATTTTTGCATTGATAACACATCCTGAAGATAGCATGTCTCTGGTGCCTGTTGTTGATACATCACAACAAATCTGCTTAAAAATGACACAGAAATGCACTGACCTTAACAACATAACACTTGACTCAAGTTTTTAAAGTCATCTGATGGTGGGATGTGGGGGTGATGGAGGGGTGTATTCAGCTCAGTTTTGTCTAAAGTTTCAGACTTTGAAAGCGCTTGACTTACAGTAATCAGATAAAAGGCTCAGAAAAACACAACATACCCATAAAGGCCAATCCATCTCCCTATCGCCACAACCAGACCCACCGCTCTCTTCATATTATTGATTTGCTTTCTAATGAAGAAACTGTATTATTAAGAATGTGGCCATTACATGAGTAAAGGCACGGCACTCATTACTAAAGAACTAGCGAAGATCACTGAACCAAAGATGGATGGCCAGCAGAACCACTCAGAGCTCAGTGAGCTTGCCTGCTTTCAACGGTGGTAAAAATGACACAAGAATGGAAAAGGTGTAGCGGTGAGAAGGTTTAAGAGAGCGTCTTAGACAACTCTGTGATGTGCTGTACAGAGACGGTAAACATTTAGAAAAAGAAAGTGGCAATGAGAAAGTGACAAAAACAATTGCGTGGTGTAAGCACTTTTTTTAGTGCAGAGTGAAAGGACACATAACTTCAGACTTGAACAAGATCTTTGAAATTATGAACACTTCACTTGTCAGAGGAATTACAAAGAGCCTATTCCAGGTTAGATAGATGATGGCGGAGTGCGTAATGTCAGGTGAAAATGTCCCATCTGATATTCTCAGTGTTAGTGTGAATGTCTCCATAAAACCTTGCTCCTTGAGATCTGACATTGTTCAGCACATGAAAATGGGAGCAGGAGAGCATTCAAACTTGTACTAATCAGCTCTCCAAAGCGTCCATTACGCCCGGTTGCTCGATTGATGGCGGATTTGCGCCGATAAGCCCCGCGAAACGAGTCCTTGACACATTCGCAGACAAACTGGGACACCTTTAGGCCAGAGGTCACAGTTTCACAACACTTACCCTTTCTTACATCACATTATCTAGACAAAAAACATATGCATACACTATATATTGTAGTGGAGTGTAGTATTTCTATATTGGAAGAAAGTTGGCGTTAAGTGTGTTACTCAAGGACACTTCAGTATGTGGACAAGAGCCCAGGAACAGAACCCACAAATGTGCCAACAGCAATCTCTCAGCACTCACATATACACAACATTATAAGGTCTAGTTTGGTATAGAAGTCTCCCTAAAGGTTAGTTTATTAAAGATCAACATCATTTCTTCAAACAATTGGTTCTGTGTGCAATCATTTGCATTTGTTAGCTCTGTATTTGGGGAACATTTAAGGCTGATTCCCTGATTCTCTTGTTCAGCAACTTATACAGCAACATAACTTTTAGTGTTCACAAAAAGTCTTTGCAAATTATCTATACTATACTCCTAAAACCCTGGCATGGCATGTGTCAACAAGGTTTTAAAATTTTGTATCAGCAACTCTTAGGCAACTCACTCTCACAGTGAATATATTGTTGTGTAACTGTAGAACAGGTGTGGTATTAATGTTTGATGATATTAACTTGCCCACAAAAGGGAAGCAAGACTTGGAGCCAACAGGTTGATCCCGGGGTGTTTTATTTTTTACTTTATGAAATGTTGTCAGCAGTGGCAGCAAGCAGCAGCACAGCTTTCAGATGAGAGAAAGCATGCAGCAAAAGAATGAGCAGAGCACTGACAGCTTAAGTACATCAGAGCAGGAGCCAGGACGCCAGCCACCGTCAGGACTTTACTAGGTAAAGGCCAGCAGGCACAACGGAAACATGGCCGAATTCCCCGAAGACACATCAAGTGGGAGATACTTTAGTCATCATTAATCGTTTGACCATAGCCCACTAGATATCTCAACAAGTGGGGAATACTGTGCCTTGTGGAATTGCTATTTAAAAATGAATGGCTCAGAAAAGACTTAGAGAAACTTTATGTTGCTGCATGATAGCTGGTGACCACCTCACTTCGTTTGACAATCCAAAATGATACAACAACAGTGCTGCATCTTTCACCACAATGGATTTTCTTGTAACGCTGGTTTGTCACTATTTACCAACAAGAACAGAGGCCAAAAGTGACGACCCATCTGCACAAATATGAGTATAAATATTTGTTGAAAAGAAAGAGAAGATTTATTAATGGGAGTACTAGCAACAGAGCCAGTTCCCAAATTCTGTACATTATATACTTTTCTATTGCTATCCCAGCAGTATAGATAGTGTTTTTCATTTAGGAGAAGATGGTGGCAAGTCAAATGGGCTTAAAGTACAAGAATAAAAGGTTCGGAGCCCTGTTGACACACTTCACAAGCAAACATTCCTGAACCACAGTGTGGAAAGAAAGCCAAAAGATAAGAAGGGGGAAACGAGGACAACATGGTAATGCACTCCTTAAACTTCCTGAAGCGACATAATCCGACTGATGTGGCAGCGGGCTGCTTTCAAAATGTTACGATCAGGTTATCGTGGCAGTGATGTGTTTTTTTTTTAAAATACAGCCAGTGGTGGCGGCAGAGGCGGCGGCAAGCAGCTGCGTAGCTTACAGGTGAGCGGTGCGCGCAGGCACGAGGGAAAAGAATTAGCAGAGCAGAGCACTGACGGCTTAAGTACACCTCCATGATTAAAAGGGCGTGTTGAATATGTGGTGCGTCGAGAGGAGTATTTAATCTGATTGCAGAGGTGGGTTCCTAAATTGGGCTTCCTAAGCTAGCTACGAGCCTTCGCTCCAGTCATGGTTAAATATAAGCAACTTCAGGTAGTGGTTAAGTGATTGGGAAGTCAGCGTTCAGACCGTCAACGCCCAAACCATCCACCACAGTCTCCTCCCTTTTAGTCAGGGTGCCGAATGAAAACCATGCCGTGTATGATTTATGAATTTTAAACCAAATCATTCCTTCAATTCATAATTCATACCTGACGGATTTGAAAGTACTAAAAATGAAAAAACTGTTTACAAGAGAGAAGTTGATTGGGGAATTTATATAAGAGAATTGACTGCTGTAATTGTACACTGGAGTGAAGAGTATAATTAAAGAAGACACTGCAGTCTATGTTGAAACGATGAGATACTATAACTGTATTTGAGGACAAGAACATGTGACACCCTAATGCTATGTTACGTAAAGTTGTTCACGTGTACAATTATCCTCTCATGCCATGAGTATATGAAAGTAGTTATGTGCTAGAGATCATACTATGTACTATATGCATGTAGCAGCTAGTGGTTTTACATATAAGAGGTAGTGTGTGTAGGAGAGCAGCATTAGGTAACATAATGTTTTGTATGATTTATGACACAAATGGTCTCTTATACCAATGTCCTTTCCCCCCATTTATCAAAACGACCAGTAATGCATGTGGTCGGAGACGGAAAACACACAAACACATCAAACCACAAAAGCCTGAAATACGTACGGCAGCTTACGTCTTCGCGCGCCCACAGGACTAAACCTCATTAGCTGACTGTTCCCCTGTTGTGACTATTTGACATCCCAACACAACCAAGGTGGCCATATATTCCTCACAGGCATTATCACCCTTAAGTGCCCCATAACCCGCGCTACAATCTCTGCAATCTTTAACAGATCGCATTCACCGACAACGGCATCAATGTAAAAACAACACCGCCCGTCAATTTGTATTATCAACCGTGATTTGATTGTAAGTCACTTGAAAACGAGCCCTCCATAAATTCAGGCTGAGGCCGTTTCTTTCTTTCCCCGAGGCAAAAAGAAAAAAAAAAAAAAACATCAATAGCGGAGAGAGATGCCAGGACAACCTATAGCACAGGACAGATCGATAGTGCAACAAACTCAGTAAAGATTGACTGGAGAGTTGCCTGGAAACATCCTGCTTGAGATTTATGAAGGGAGGGGGGACACGAGCCAACGGGAGACGCTGGAGGACAAGACGGGAGGAGAAAGAGAGAGTGATGGGGGAGTCAAAGGAGTCTTTTAGAATTTCAGGGTCAAAATGAATCCTCCCGACATCTTTTGGGGACTGAGTCAATGCCTTTTTCTACGGGGAATAAAAAAAATTTAATCTCAGACTGTGTTAATCTGGAAACCATTCCATTTTATCACCCATTTTCTTTACAGAGAAGAGACCTTTTCATTGAGAAAAGAGGGGAGAAATTATATCTACTCAAGCAGACCGTATATGACATTCCAGTGGAAAAATTACTGAAACAGTGACAAGATGAAATGAGATATCAGGTTTCATTGCTTCTCGCAATCTAACAGAGAGCCCTTACCATATGTCAGCCGGCTCTAGCATGCTCTGACTGGTGCAGCCGCCTTCCATAGACTCACACTAATTGAATATCCTTATCTGGCAATGAACTCCCCCTTTTTCTCCAGTGAAGTATTCACCCACAGACTCTTGGCTACAGAGAAAACGTAACACACACACACCTACTGCACCATATTGCATGGCATATAATCTTGTTTTGGGGTGGGTGAACCATAACCGGACCCCACACCGCACGGTACTACAGTCAAGATAAAGTTCTGGGAATTGTGCTAACGGCCTCAAGCTACAGAAGCTTCCCTTTGTGATTTTCTTTCTTTTTTTTTTCCAAGTTATGAAATTAAGTGCTGCAGTTTCTAATACCCCCTGGGCCCTTTAGTGTAAATTGATTCTATTTAAAAAGGTTTTTTTTTCAGTCTGACAGAAAAGAAGAGGTGGCCGGGGAGCGGAAACCAGTGACGGAAAATGGACTCGCACAGTAAGAGACGGGGGAGAGGCGGGAAGCGGCTTTGTCCGTGAAAGGGTTAAAGAGAAAATGGTAGTGACAAAAGGGGAACTGCACAGACCGCTGGACCATTAAGGGGTTAACCGTTGGAGGGAGGCCGATAATGGAAGCTCAGGCAGCTGTATAGGAACTGCAGCACGCAGAGAGACAAACACCATAGAAACCACTATCATAAACCAGAGAAGAGAAAGCGCGGGGAGAGAGGACGGGAAAACAGGCGCCACATTTTTCTCC
Source organism: Chelon labrosus (assembly GCF_963514085.1). Classification (NCBI taxonomy): domain Eukaryota; kingdom Metazoa; phylum Chordata; class Actinopteri; order Mugiliformes; family Mugilidae; genus Chelon; species Chelon labrosus. The sequence continues at coordinate 9,995,130 of NC_140342.1, forward strand.
TGTCGGCGCCGTGTCAAAATCCGATAAATAAAAACAGCATTCAAGTCTTAAAAAAACAAAACGCTTTTTTTTTTATCTGTTCCTTTAATAAACAAATCTGGAAACACATGCAGGCTAATTAACACATGCAGCGAGTAGGTTCAACGTCACTGTAAACACTACAGCGGACGCATAATTAAGCACGGAGCCCAGATGCTAAGACTCCAACCGAAATTTAAAAAAAAATCATTCCTGGAGGAGACTACGGAGCAGCGATACAGCGGAGGATCCCAGAAGAAGAGGGTCTTCTACATAACCAGAAGCCGCAATCGAATTAATGTGACCTTTAGCATCTGAAGACAACACTGTGGCTCCCACATGATAATGATATACTAAAGCTATCCTCCCACTCGTTCACTCACTCTCTTGCCCTAACGCTTGAACATACATGCAGCGGAACATAGAAACCAGAGAGATGCTCTATAAAACTGATGTTTTTCTGCAGCTGTGCCAGCTGTTGTCACCCTCAGCAGTCAACAGATCTGCAGTTCATCCATGATAACTGCTTTTTATTCTCCAGTAGGCGAACAGAGGTAACAATGAGGGGCTCGACAAAGCTGAGGGAAAGCAGCTTCATTCAACCTTTCTCCTGAGCCACTATAACTGGAGATAGAGATGCAGAACACACATGTACTGCTGGAATATATATATATTTTATAATTCCCACAGAAGCATCTTGTTTGTATAAACGTAACAAATAGTATTCACATTATAAACAGCTTGAAGGCAGGGTACGTCTGAAGCTGATCAGCTCCAGCTTTTTGTTCTTCACTGAATATTTATCAGTGGCCAGAGGAGGCTGTGATTGAGTTTTGCAGGGAAATGGTTGTGCATCATGGGCTGTAAATTAAGTAGTACAGCAGCTCAGGGGATCAGCAGTCAAACTCTGACCTGGGGGTATAAAAGAGAAGGAAGGGAAGAAAAAGAAGGAGCATGTCCATTGAGAGCTCCACCGAGCAGCGTCGTGAACGTATGCACCTGCGTTCACGCGCACTCGTAGCGCACGCGGAGCGAACGCTCTCTGTGAGGAATTTCACAATGGCAGGAGAGAAGCTTTCTAAACCTGAACCTTCAAGGGCAGGCTGAGAGCGAGGCGTTAGTCGATTTGTGTGAGCAAAGTATGATGAACTCACACACTTCTCACATCTCATTACTGCACCCTGCGCTCCTGCCGAACACTGTGTTTAACAAACATTTGAAAACAGCCAGCAGGCAATATTGAAATGACTCAGTGAGCTTACGATATTCCTGAGATATGCACGCTGGAAGGGCGCACACACCTGCACCCTCACACACATGCGGAGCCGTCGCTGCACCGCACTGCACGTCTGAATCTCGCCAGAGTTGTAATGAACGACAAATATCTCCTTAGAGCTGCATTACTCATACTCTCACAATCTTTTGTGTTGCGATCATGCCCTAACGCAGGAACAGCCTCAGATCAATAACCTAATTAGCCATAAAGCATATGCATTGCGGTGATACATTATATGCCTGGCATCACTTGGCTAGCATCTCAAAGGAATTACCATATAAATGAACTGCGGTCATTTATTAAGCAGAGAGAGCCGCGGTGGGGACTTGGCATCCAACACAGGTTTAAAAAAAAACAACAAATAAATCTAATCGTAACTTACAGCCCAAATTAGAAAACAGAAATATAACGAGAGGTCGAATAGTCAAGCTACAAATTGCATGAAATGCTGACAGAGTGAAAACATGCTGTGACTCCACCGGTGGAGTAAGTAAGCAGCGAGGCTCACGGCGACAGAGGAAAACCCCCCCAACACGCTTTCTTTCCACTCTTTGTAGTCAACTGGACCGCAAGTAATTCAATACACCTCTCCTTGTGCAGGCTCACTCAAATGAAACGTAAAGCGAATGAACTATATCAAGTGGAGCACTATTTGAACACCACTTACAGTAATATCGGTGTTTGTGTGGGCTTTCCTGACACGGTGCGTGTGTGACGTGCAAGCCTGCGCGAATCACATGTGTTAAAAGCCAAGTGTGTAAATCCAAAAGATAATCTCGTTCTGCACACGATTGCTTGACCGGCCAAACTCAATACCTCCAAGAGAGAGACTGCCACACAATACCAGGCTGATCTCTCCATAGCAACACACATGGTAACACAAATCTATTTCAGAGCAGGAGCACTTAAACGCAGCAGACGAAAAAAAATAAATAAATAAAATGATGAAAATAGGGAAAACGGCGATCAATTATTAAAAGAGCTCCAACGTCATACTTACTGCCTGTGTGCGTCGCCGGCTGCAGACAAAAACCAAGAGGCTCCCACAGCTCCCACAGCTCACACCTAGCACTCTTCAGTGCTAGCTGTTATCAGAGATCTGGAGCAGTGGCACTCCTTCGTCATACACAGAGGATGTGAGCTAGGATCTGCCCCTTGTCTGACATTTAATTGTTCAGCAGGGTGTGTTTACTTTGGAGGTGTTGGCTGCCCTCTCAGACTCGAATGCAGAAGGCAGTGGAAACACGGACGCCTAATGAGAGGAAAACAAACGGAGGCCCTGTAAAAACAGCGCAGAGATGACCGATAGAGAAAGTTTAAATCAACATAATGTTTCTCCCGGCATGAGCCCGCGTGCAAATCATAATAGTGTAAGCAGATCTGTCGGCATCAATTGTTCCAAGCTCCAGCGTTTCAGCGTCAGCGTTACTACGGAGCCAAAACAAACACACAACTGATAAGACAAACCAACTTTTTTAAAGGCAGCACGGAGCCAGGTTACCTCAGCATTTTTGCTCAGTTTAGCTAGAAAACGTAAGAGCTCTGGTAAGATTTCCTGAAAATGGTAAAAAAACAAATACAGGAAGTATTAAATAAAAGCAAGAAAACACTCCCAATAATACTGACAAGATGTGTTTCTTTTGTGGGAAATATTCAACTTACTGGGAGATAAAATCATTCAGTATTCAAAGCTCTTACACACACTCGCCACTACACAGGCCCACGCTAAATCCTCCCAGACAGGGTCAAAGAGACACTAAGTTGGTAGCAAGTGCCACTTTGATATACACTGTGTTGACCTTTCCCAGATCATATAGGGTGATTATACGCATGTTGGACTGCAGTTTGGCAGGAGCTGCACAAAAGCCTTTACTGTAATAGCTTTCCTCCTCTTTCTAGCCATCCATTCTGCACTGACACATCCAACCTCATGTTCTCCTGAAAGGTGGGCCGACGCTAACACACACGCACGCACGCAGGCAAGGCTACAGCAGAGCAGCTTACAGGCCTGTTGCACCCAGCAAACACGGGGTGACGTGACAGGCAGAACAGAGAGATGGCAACCGGGCTAGAAACATTTTTATTGCTTCTTCTTTTAACTCTTAATCTGCCGTCCACATTGAAGTTTTTTTTTTTTTTACTTCAGGGCAGTTTCATTCAAGTGACATTTTCGCACCGCACGATAACTAATAGAGTCGGGATACAGGAAAGCTGAGCAGAGCTGTCGGTCCGCGGGAAATCAACAAGCAAGCGTATTGATAATTAATCATCTGTGTCATTTTTCCAGCAGAAATAGCACGTTTTCCGGTTACAGCGTTTCAGTTGTGAGTTTTTCTCTGTGCTTGTGACAGTTGTATGAGGGTTTTAAATATTTGATCAGACACGGTGTTGTTTTAATCTGACTGCTTTGATTGTTGGAAACTGTAGTATCCCCCCCCCCCCCCTTTTTTTAAACTATTTTCTGATATTTTACAAACCAATCATACAATCCGCTTTTCATTTATAATGATTTCCAACTCAGATAATGTACACACAACCAACAGAGTTATATCTGCAGCCTTCAAGTGCTACGTGAATGAAGCAATCCCCACACACAAACCATACAGGGTGTTGCAACAAGAGACATCGCAAACAAGGAAGCCCAGTTTTTTTTTGTTGTGGTTTTGTTTTTTGCTGCATTTCTTGTCTCTGCATTTCAACTTTTGCCTGCACTCCGTCTAGTTTTAGGGTCCCGAAAATCTGACGAACTAAAATGTGAATAATCACGGGTTCCCACCGGAAACGACGTCTATGCATCCTCCCAAAACAGCCTTGTTAAATGAGAGCGAATCCATCGGTGTTTATGCACGACAGTGTCCCTGTAGGGGATATCACCATAGCAGTAAGTGGCAGACATTAGAGTACTTACACAGCCCATCACAATAGAAGCAGCAATGCACCTTTCAGAGCACAGTGTTGCAGAGGCAGGACACAATATCGTACTACCCGCCACCAGCTCATTGGGCTAGCTATTGAGTTTCAGGGTGTGCTCTGGGATACTGTAATCGTATACACTTTATCGAGCTTGTTCTGTCACAAGTGTTTTGTTTAAGGGATCTCAAATGGGGAGCGGTGGTAGGGGTTGTCTCATTAAAGGGCGAGTCAATAAGATGAAACCACGATCCCACAAATATCTGTGAATGGATCTCTTGCTGTATCAAAATACTTGGCACGGACGGATCTGAGCGAGCGAGGAAGGTTTGATACTTAGAGTGTCATGGGAGAACTTCTAAGATTTTTTCTTTCAGATTTTATGATTGAAACTGGATTATGTGATTATGTTTTGTAGCAATAAATTAATATATTTTAGGGATGAGTGTAATAGAACCGTCATAATGCCATTTTGATTAGAGTGTACGAAGTTCAACAACTTCTGACAACTTTGTTGGCATGACTGTGTCCTGACATCTGAGACCTGCTTTTAATTTCACTTTTTTCCTTCAGATGAGTTTAGAAAAGATAAAAAAAAACTCAAATATCATAGATATATTAAAAGACACATCATTTCTATAGCTTGTTAAAAAGCAATAAGCTCTAACATGGATCATTTTTCATTTTATCTGACTGTAATATATACTAGTGCTATATAGGCTTTGATTTGCTCCTATACTGACGTGATTGTATCACAATATTCTTATATTCTTGGTCACTTGTTTGTGATTCATATGAATGTTACACATCATCTCGCTTTGAACTCCCCCTACGATGCAGTGCAGTCAGCAGATTAGACGAAAATAAAGCCCTGGAATCTACTATTATTATTTCTCCTACCATGCTGTTATGTTAGCCTGTCTCCATGTACATCAGAACAACTATACTGAGCATGAAACCAGAACAATTAGCCACACTATTCTTGGTTTAGGCCTTCTTTCTCCCTGCCATTTTAACTGCAACAGGATGACATTTTCAACAGAAAAAGTTTACTTTCCCTTCAGCCATTTGGTCATTTGGGCGTTCTGCTGATGCTCCAAAAACCGAGATGGAGTTCAGAACAGTCGTGTCAAGGTGGTTCAATGTCCCACCTTTGGCTACCGGTGCCAGCTCAGTCCCTGATATACAGCCGCAGCATTCTAAAAAGGAGTCTGTTGGTCTCTTATTTAGATGCTGCACCTTCATCAATGCCTCCCGTTGTTTTCTCTTTCCCGTCCTGTGGTGTAAAAACTTCACCTTGACTGCACCGGGAGTGAACGCGAGGGGAGGGGAAATCATAAAGCAGTGGTGGGAACTAAAATTAACATACGTTCAAATTGTCACATGTTCACTGATATAAGCAATAATTAGCCACGTTTTCCCTCACCAGGGGGATAACTGGTGGCTCTTTTGTCTAATCTGGTGAGGCATTTAGTCAGCAATAATCCGTTTTATTTTTTTTTCCACTTCAAAATCCAAATTCTCCCAAAAATAAACTAAACGTTGTCCAACTTTTCAGTAACCGGACGAGTCAGCTCCCTTAATTTTGTCCACAAAATATTGACCACATGCTCAGCAGCTCTTTCCCAGATCATTTGTTTTCAGTTAAGACGCAGTGAAGCACGTTGCATTGAGAATAATTGCTTTAAACTCCCCACAAGACACCTATTTCTCCTTTTAACACATGCATGCTGGCACGCAGCGCACACACGCAGCCCTCCACTTGCTATCACACGTTCACATATGATTTCATTCCGTGCTGTGCGGGGATGCTTTAACTTATTTTGCCCTGCCATTAGCTCGGTGATGTGTTTTGATCCTTGTTGTCAGACTCTCTTATCCAATCACCATGCTTGTCCTCTTGATTTTCATGTTGTTTGGTCAGACGCAATAAACACATTTGATGTATTTATAGCCGCAAAATGACATATGTTCAGGACTGATATTATGCTTAGTATAAGATGTGGCATTACATGGTTGCATCTCTCCCAGCAGAACATACAGAACACATTGTATCAAGTGTGTGAGGTTAGGTGCATGCTCACCCTGGCAGGTACAGGCCTAATGACATGAAGCTAACCATTGTCTCTTGTGTCTGGAAGCCAAATTATTAAAATTCCCCCGCTCAGGTACCCCTCTGTTATGTGGAAACAACAACAACCGCTTTGTTTCTAATTCAGCTGCCGGGGAGCGTCATTTGAATAATTTCTGTGGGCTACCCAAAACAACACCGCAACATGGAACAGGTGTGTGTGCGCGTCTGTGTGTGCGTTCGCCGTCGCTTTTTTTTTTTCCTCCCCGTGCATGCGCGTTCTTGTGTAACCAATTGAAATTGATTACAAGAATACCACTCACCGGGCTTACATGTACCGTAGTTAGCTGCATCCTGGTAAAACTGGTTAATACTGAATGACGATCCGAACCCCCCCCCCCCTCCCCTCTCTTTACATAGGCTACACATACCACGAACGCGCGCACCAACACGAATGTGCTCTATCAAAATCATATGACAGGCGTGGTCACTGAGTGAAAACATTGGGATTAGTTTGTTTTTGTTTTTTTTGTCATTAGAGGCCAATTAGCTCCGCGATCGCACCGGGAAATGTGAGGGATCTACCTTATGGAGGTCGATGCGTATCGTCTCCTCTCCTTTATGCGGGCTCTCTGGCCACAGGTGATAGCTCGAGCCGTAGTTGGGGCTGTCTTTGCTGCTGTTGCTGCCAGTCGCAGACGAGTTCCCTGCGTACGCCTGTTGTGTTACCGGGGGGGTTACGCGGGAGTCGCGGCTGTGCGGCTGCGCCTGGTCGCCTTGCACGGTGTTCCTCCCAGACTTATTGCGGTCTTGTTCACAGTGCTGCGGACGCTGGGGACAGAGCCCCGGTGCGCCTTGCTGCTGCTGCTGCTGTTGCTGCTGCTGCCGCTGCCGCTCTTGCTGTTGCAGCAGTGGAGCCTGGTGAGTCCTACATAGCTCTCCTGAGCCGCTGGCGCAGTAGTTGATAGGCAAGCTGCTCCCCACCAGTAGCTGTTGCTGCGCTCGTAATTGTGGTATCTGTTGCTGCTGCAGGTCCTGAGTCTGAGACTCGAATGCTCTCCTAGCCTCGGTTGACTCACATACATTTAAAGAGCGCCCTTTCTGTGAGTTTGCATGGATTCCTTCAGGGGAGGGGTCCCTCTGTTGGAGTCTTAAATGACAGTGCTGTTGATGCTGCTGCTGCTGCTGCTGTTGCTGCAACAACTGCCTGTGGTCTCGGTGCCCTCCTGCTCCTCCTCCTCCCCTGCAGCGTTCCACGATGCTTGCCTGTTGGTAATTATTGGCACTCCTTTGGAGACGATCCCCCCTTTTAGATTCCCGGGAAAAGAGCAGAGAGGAGGAGGACGACGTTGGTGGCGGCGGTATAGGCGGCGGAAAAGGTGGGGAGGGCTGCGGTGGGAGAGGGTCGACAGGATGGGGCTGATTGTGAGAAAAGCTCGCCTCCTGCTCTGAAAAACTGCAGTGGCAGGTTGGAAAAACAGGCTGTTTCTCTGACTGCGGCGGCGGGTGCTGCTGCTGAGAGCCGGCCGGGGCCCAGGGATCCTGCTGCAGGTGCGCCGGCTGCCCGGTGCTGGCTTCAGTGCCTCGGTGGGAAGGTCGCTGGGTGGTTTCGTAGCTCGCCAGAGGTAGAGGGTCGCCGCTGTGAACAGGTCTCCGAGAGGGCTGGCTCAGACAGGGGAGCTCCTGGAGGCTCTGACGGTGAGCGGCGGTGGTCGAAGTGCGGTCTCGGTGGTGAGAAGAGGGCGGGGGCGGCAGGCTGAAAACAGGCGCGACTTGGTCTCGGCTCTGCTTGCTGCTTCCTTGCTTTTCGTCGGGGATTGGGTGCTGATGGACAGCTCCCGCGTACCGATGCCGCATCCCCTTGATCGCCTCGTCTCGGTGTGGTTGCTCCTTTGCCGTGCAGAGCTCCGACACCCGCTCATCGCGATCAGTCCCAGCAGAATAGGACCGACTTGTATCATTGGTAGATTTGACCAGGACCTGCCTTAAAACGTCACCGTACAGCCAAAACACCGCCTTCGACTCTATATCGGTCCGTTGCCTGCCATGCGCACAGGTTGCAGCGGATCGATCACTCCATACGGGGTGTTAGGTTATAACCAGAATGGGATGCAGAAGGTGTTTAAATCTTGCTCACGTAGTCGATCATTTTAATCCACCGCGGGGCGAACAGATCGAGTTTGTCAATGTTGCCATAACCACCCTGCATAATCAGAAATCACTTTTACTGCTACGTCACCCGAACAGATCAGGCCTGTCAAACGTGATGCCATAAACCCTGAACGCCACTTTAGTTTATGATCAGCTCTAAATGATCACCTTCCCTTCTTGTTGATGTGTTCATAAAGTCTCACCATTAAAAATAAATAAATAACAGTAACAAAATGCACCTGATTTCTATTTGCAAAACACATTTCCACTTGTTGGCACATAGGAAAGCGCAAAATCAACAGGCCCGTAAAGATTACCACATGCCACACAAAGCCTCGCTGTATGGTGTTTAATAATTGATACGCCTGGTTTTGTATTACCGGGCAGAAATATTCAGAATGGGTGCTGCATGCAGCGCCTGCAGTCGGCTCGCAGGCTGCCGTGTGCGCTCTGCTGCCCGCCGCTGCTTGCGTGCTCCTCGATATAACACGGCTCTGCTGTCACAGCGGTCAGGACACCGGCTAGATGGAGACAGAGAGAGGATGGGCGCAGACGGCGCTGCCGCTGAGTTAGGACAAACACTACTAAAATAGCTTAGCCTCTGTTGTGGTGTCATGTAGCCAGAGGATGATCAACTGTCCATCAGATGTCAGTCGGTTTCTCGCAGCTGTGAGGATTATCCATCTAATAATACGGAGCTTGGACTCAAGGATGAGTTCAGATTTATAAATAAAGTGTTCCTCATGTCTTGCCATGTGGGAGAAGACTGTAAGAATGAAAAGGGGTGAACAAAGTTTACAATCCTCTCTCTAAAATAAATCTATGGACACTGTTTTATTGCTAAGCTGTAGTGGATGGATAGGAACACACTGATTCTAAAAAAAAAAAAAAGAAAGACATTTATAATCTTACATTTTCATGCTCATGGTTGGGATTTTCTTCTGCAGCACTTTAAAAAAAGCTGGATAAACCTATTGCCTGCATTTTCATGAAGGGCTGAGCTGCTGGGGGAGAATTTGTTCTCAAGTGTTGCAGCTAAAACAATAAATGCATGGCTCTTGTCTTGAGCCTGGATTGTGCAACTCCTCACAACATATAAAATGAAAATCTCAGGTCTGAGATCTGAAGTCAGGTGGAAAACATGCTTAACATCACTTTAAATCTGTTCAATGGAAGATTCTGAACAAACGATCGTAGGTAGCTGTCAAATCTGCTTTCTATTGGTTACGGTGTGGAGATTCTGACTGTGGCGTAAATGTCAACTTCTACCTTGTTAGATGATTTTCCAATGTTTTTCTCTATTCCATTGTGCACATTTTAACGTAAAGCACATGCCTTTAAAGTGCAAATTTTCCGTAAACAAAATCTGTGGTTTCTGACCCCCAAACAGTCAGAATAGAAAGAATAGAAAGACCATGTAAAAGAACTTTTTTTGTTCGTTTGTAGGCCAGTAAGTGAAAATCGAGGGAACATCAACACAAATCCACTCAAGAGAAATAAGCTGAGACCAAGCTAAAAAGACAGGAAAGGAGAAAGATGAAGAAGGAGCCAACTTTTTCATCATACATTAGCCATTTTTAATAAGTAATGATAGTTTCCTTAAAGCTAGCTCAGCCCTTTGGAGTTTTGATGGGTCTAAAGACTGCAACGGTGGCACACTTTGCCTAACCACTGGAAGAAAGCGGGGATACACTGTTTTATAGCTGCGCTGGAGGACTGCAGGAATTTGGAGAGCAGTGCCGGCCAAGGCTGCATTAGAAACCTGATCATTTTCATTAAGTAATTGGTCGCTGTGACCTGTGTGAGTTCCTTGGCAAGATGGAGTTTCATTTGCTAGTTTGGGAAGCAATGTTACTGCTTCCACATGAATAATTAAATCAAACTTTACAACTCTTGGACACACAAACACTAAGCCACCAACCGGTCACGTTCGCCAAAGCCTGTATTTCCTCTGTCTTTTTGTTAATTTCTTTCTTTCCTCCTATCCCGTTCGGTCCAGCCATGTTAAAAAAGCATATTGTGTGTCTCTGTTCTCGTTGGCTGCTGGAGGGGGAAGCAGCGGAAGATCTGTGACACTAAAATGGTAGAGGAGGAAACACGGAGGAGGCCAGTGGCTGCAGCACGTAACATAGGAAGTAGATTAGAAGCCTGTAATTACAGAGAAAGAGAAAACCAGCCAGCTCAAAGCAGAGAGATGTGGAAGAATTTGAGTGCGTGTTGGAGACAGAGATGGAGAAACTGACAGTGGGAGCATTTATCTGTACGCATGTGTTAGAAGCAGGACAGAGAGAGAGAGAGAGAGATATCTAAAAAGAGCAGGTGCGCCATCACAGAATAGATCAAAAGAGTTCAATTGAAAAGGGGAGGAAAACAGAAGATGCACTGCAGTGTGAGGTAAACCAAAAAAATAATTACACACAGGTACAGAGATTAGCCTATTATCTTAAGACAGAATCATCCTCACTACGAGATAAGTCACAGGTGTTCTTATAATCTTATTCCTCTTTGTGGTATTGTTTTGTTCTTGGTTTCTCACTGAACATATTTGATGAGTATTGATGTGCAGTTTTACCTTTAGAGGCTTTAAATGGACTAAACTGTCAGGGTCGTGGCTTGACATGCTCTGAGACACTTAGTGGCTGGATGGCTGGTGGTGTCAACCGGAGTCCATCTCCTTGTTAGACCGTTTCTCTAAGACTGCCATGACGCCATCGGAGAATGAACTGCTGTCCACATTTGCTTGAGCTACGCAATTTTCCTTATTGTGACTCAAACACCGTAGCTGTGGAAGTATGCGCATGTCCTGTTAACTGTCCGTATTGAAAATTAGGGTTTAAAAGATACACGTCACATGTTGTAATTTTGATATGGCGCCAGTAACAATCCAAATTGTACCAGTAAAGAACCCAGAGCTGACAGTGGCAAGGCAAAACGCTCTTTTAACAGGCTTATATGGGTGAACCCATCTGCTTGGCCCATCCACAACGTAGAGAGAGACAGAAAAAAAGAGCGAGCAGATGAGGTGAGGAAAGGGTTAATGTATGCATGCATCTGAATGAAGCACAAACCTGATTACATGATCTCTAGGTAATGCAAGACTGCATCTCTGTTTTTCTATGTTGAGTGCTTGATTTTGAGTGCTCAAGAAGTCCCTCAATCCATTAAAACACCACTTAATTCTATAAATCCAAATCTATAAACTTGATGTGACATGATTTTCATTGGACAGCAATGCCGCAGTTTTACTTGTTTGCATCTTTACCCTCAAATATTTGCAGTATTCTTCAAATGCTCCTAAATACTTTACATTTACCTGTGGCCCTTTAGTATTTACAGTAACATGCACACAAGTATTGTATTTATTAAACTAATTAAAAAAGAAATTAGTAGTGTGGCAGTGATTTTAAAAAACATTTTCTCGCCTCGTACTTCAGCGAGAAAGAGCTCGGCCTTTTCCTCTGCCTCCTGTATCGCAAACAGAAATTACTTCTGAATATCTCCCCCAGCACAACCTGAAGCTATTCTGTGTAACGAAGAAACAAAAGAAATGTGTTGTTAAAAAAGCAAACGGGTTGGGTTTCTTCACTCACTCAGCAATGACTTACTGGAGCAATGCCTCAAAAACGGCAGAAAAGAATGCGTGGCTCGATACCGCGTCGTGGCCGGTGACTAATGTGACACATATTCAGCTGGACTGGTGCAGCTGGCCTGTGTAAACACTGATATGCTCCTCACATGATGAACTACCTCCGATCCCGGAGATAAGAGCAGAGTCGTGACTCAACCGGCGCTGCGGCATCATCGCGCACCAGGCACAGCCACTGTGAGATGATAGCAAGGGGCAGGCTCCATACAGAGCGTTTGGGAGATACAGGCTGCCAGACGCAGCAGTGGCAGCAGCAGGGCCCTGTGCCCAACGTTGGAATTTATCTCTGACAGTTAAGATCATTAGAAAGATTTGCTCCGGTACTCAAATGACTGAGCAGCTCCGCCATTTTTCACGAGGAGGCAGGTACGGGAAGAGTCACTGTTGAGTATCAGCTGACAAGTTTGCATCCCTCTGCCCCGTAAATGGACAAAAAGTCCTACAAGGCGGACAACTGTGATGAAGTGTTTTCTATTACTGCAATGAACAAAGCCAAGGGACGAGGAATGACAGAGAGGCCCATGCAGGCAGCAGCTGTAACGCACAGGTAGCATTCGAGATGAGACGAGGTGAAATGAGATGAGATTTAACGAACTGCTTAAGGAGATACTCAAGAAGCGGGCTGGGTAATCCTAACAAACAGCTGTAGGAAGCAGAGGGGTTAGCGTTCTCATCCCTCTCAAGAGGATAACCAAGAGGGCAGTTTGTCACCTTGGTCACACAAAACACCCCTGACACACAGATATCACAGCTCACTGAGAGATGGGCCATCACAGCACATCTCTGTTCATTTACTCTACAACAGGTCTCCTCTTGTCTTCTATTTGTGAGATTATGAATGAAGGAAATATATTACTGTCAGCCAGCAATAATTTCCACAAGAATCCCCCCACCACCACAAAGTCCTATAATCCTTATACACTGTTGCCCATATAGTTGGATAATTCTATTCCCATTTATATAAACCACAAAAATATTTTATATCAACTTTATGGGAAACAATGTATAATTCATACTCTTCCCTACCTCTGATCCAGGTGTCCAGTGTTGATGCAGAATTGACTGAAGTGTCTCTGTGTTTTGTCTTTTGCCGGTTCAACGTGACGTCTTCTTCACAGCAACCAGCACCTGCCAGTTTTTTTTTTGTTTTGTTTTTTTTTCCTGGGGTGGCCTTGGGGGAAGCACTGGACCATCAATGTCTTTTCACAGAGCACAATATTGGTATAGAGCATTAAATGGAGCAGTTGACGATTAGGTGCAGTGACGAGAACAAAGACAAAGAGAAAACACATGCTACGGCCCATTTATAATGCAGTCTGGTAGGTGTGTGTGTGTGTGAGGGAAAGCTACAATACGTTTGTGCCTCTGCATATAGGTGTAAAATGATCATGACACCAAGCTTGTGCGCGCGTGTGTGTGTGTTCACAACATGTGCCTCTTGTGAACACACGTGCACGACCGACTGTGTGGGCGGACGGGACCAGCGCCTGACGAGAGAGCCTCGGCTCGTCCAGTTGTAAAATATGGTGATGAGCGACAGAGAGGAGAAAAGCTCATCAGTGATGCAAAGGTTCAAAGACTTGGTCCGCGTCTCATCATCAGAGCCGCCACAAACACAAAGGAGGTGACCAACTGACCCCCCCATCCCCACGTCCCCTCATATTCACCACCAGCAGGCAAAGATGGACAACACACTGTACTCCACACACAAAAAAAAACTTCTCTAGAAAGCGCTTCAAGAAAAACACACACTTGAATGTCCTTAAATCGATCCCCTCATCCTATCTGCATAAAGACAGGAAGATGGTGTATAAACCTTCCACCTTATTGCCTATTATAGGACTAATCTGAGGCAGGGAATACCCCTTTTATATTCCACCCTGCACAGCAGCAGTGCAAGAAAGGTCTATAAATCTCTGCATTCTCAACATGAATGATGTGATGTTAAGTGAAAAACAGCAACTGGAATCTCCTCTCTTTTTGTGCCACTAATAGAAAAGAGAACGACCTGCAAGGTAAGGAGACCAGGGAAGGAAAGAAGGAAAGGACGTACCTTTTATCTGATGGAGGCTGCAGAAGGCTCTGTCCCTGTGGAAGACACATCAGCGATGATTATAAATGACAGCACGAAAATCAATAGCCTCCTACTAAGAATAGGGGCTCTCCCCGTCATCCATCCTGCTGTCGCTTTTGGAATAACGGGAGAATACGCGCTCTGAAATTTACAAGCACATGCTCGGTTTATTGTCACAGCTATACTGGCTGCTCCCTCTTCTTTGCCTCTCCTCCAACTGTTTGCGCGTCGATAAAAACCCGATTTCTGCTTTTTTTGTTGTTGTTGTTGTTGTTTTATTCCTTTTTTTTAATTTCTTTCTTTTTTTTCTTTTTTTTTTTTGTCTTGCTTCTGCAGTTTAATCTCATTCCCACCCCCGAGTCGTGAAATTAATTATAGGAGGGGCGTTTAATGTGATTTACAGGGGATCGATACAATTTGGACTTTTATCAATTCGGGGCGATAAAATAAATTCTGACACGGTGTGGGTCTTGCGGGGGGGGAAAAAAAAAACGCTGATGGGAGCTGTGACAAATCAAGAAAAGCAATAGATGGGGGTTTTATGACCTTGTGTGAGCTGATGCTCCCCCCTCCTCCTCCTCCTCCTCCATCTGAATTGATGCGGGGATTCCTGGTGCTATTTTTAGCCTCGGTCGTGGAGAGCCGTGCGTGGGTGGAGGAGAGAGAGAGAGGCAAGAGGAGGAGGAGGAGGAGGAAAGAGAGGAGCAGCGAGGGGATGAAGAGGAGGGAGAAACTGAAGGGAAGGGAGGAGAAGAAGATGAGAGGAGAAAGAGGAGGAAGGAGGGGGTTTGGATGAGGGTAAGGGGGTGGGGAGGGGGGGGGGTTCCCATGCGGACTTCAGCTGCGGCAACGTCAACGCGAATGCTCCACGCTGTGAGGGCTTTGAATCGTGACCAGACAGCCAGGAAAAAAACTGGAAAAAAGGGAGCGCCGTGTCATTCTCTCCACGCAGGACGGTACTGCTTTCTTTGATTTAGCATGGTTTTATTTTCTAACACCAGCTCTGAAAGCGACGGTGCAAGAGAAATGATGCAGGGGGGGGGGGGGGGGGGGTGTAATTACATGAGATGATATGAGAATAGATGAGGGAGAGAGTTCAGTAATAAACCTACAGCAATACACACGTTTAGATCACAGCCTGCTAATGCAGACACGTAGAATATTTCAGAATTGTCATCAGCAGGATTGATTTAAACCTTATGTAGGCCACACTAGCAGAAAACATCACGACTCTTTCATGTAATCTTTAAAAAAACTAATAAAGTTTTTCAATTGTTTTTTTTTCCTAATCCTAGCTGAACCGGGTGTATCTGACCCATACATTCCTCTACAGCGTGTACCCGGCAAATTAAGTCGTACAATTAGCCGCACAGACTGGAAATCAGGAGGAAAGCGGAGGCACTCTTGGCATATGGGGAGAGGTTTTATTATTTATCACCAGCGGGCTATTTTTAGCCCGCGCCGCGCCGCGCTGGCGTCGAGGGTTTCCGGGCACATGGATGGCAGGTTTCCCCGTCACCTGCAGGTCACACGGCAGGGGGGGAGACCCAGGCATGCATACCGCAGGCTTCAGAGAGGACTCCTCATGGTTCAGTCACACACTTATTAATCAGAGGTGTGTAATTACTGAGGAGGAGAGCGACGGGGACGCACAGAATCAGCACCGGATAGAGAAAATTGTAAAGCAGATTTACCACTCAGATTACACCTGCGACGCACACCAGAATTTAACCGCACCAGTCCTTTACAAATAATGTTCAATGAAGCTTCTGCAATAATGCGTTTGCTGTGCAGAAGAATGGGCTATATATTGCTGGTTGTCTGCATGCAGGTGCTCTTCTCTTTATAGCTGTTGGCTTTATTATGTAGACAGAAGTATAATTCATCAGCGGCTTCATTGTTTTGTGTGACATCTGGGTTTCATCATCGCTGCATTGTTCACACCACAGACCCTGGTCTCCAAGTTCATCGCTTTGAATCTGAAATGGATTTGGTGAATTGATCCGTGACGGTGAAGTAGCAACAGTTCCTGGATAGAAACAGACACTTGAGTGCGTTTCTACAAAAATAATTAGCCCCATTTTCTGGGAAGGAATTATCAAGTTCTCTCCGCAGAGGACTCGGGCCGACATAGGTGTGAATAACAGCCGAAAGGATCTCAATGGTGCCGTTTACCCTCATTAATATAAAAAGAAGAAGGGCAGGAGAGAGAGATAGAGAGAGGGAGAGAGAGCGCAAAAGGCATAAAGTGAAAAGGCACAAACAGAGAACAATGGAGGGAGGGAGACAGGGTGTGTTAGAAATGACTGGAGGGGAGCGACAGAAAGAGCGTAGTGGATGGAGGTAAATTCAGATGTTCTGGAGGATAAATCTGCCCTGTGTCGTAATGAAAAAACCCTGATGCTATCTGGCTGCTGAATTTTGCCGGACCTCTCTTCCCCTCTTGTTCTCCCTCTCTCTTTCTTTCTTTAGTGGGGATTACAGCTCTCTACTCTTTGAGGGCAACTGGCTAAACACGGGGGAATTATTAGCTTTAGCTTCCCCTCGCTGCTAAAGTGTCCTCGAGGCTTGAAGAGGTAGCAGCTCTGCCCCTGCTGCCTGTTGGTCTGTCTGGCCTCCATCTACTCTGCGTGGATGCCTGAATGTCTTCTCATCCATCAGTCTCCATAAGTGTGTGTGTGTCTGGCCGGCTGTTTGTCCAGTCTGTGTATTATCTGTATTCCACATGTACCCAGCTTTTCCCCCCGTCTTCCCCCCTGACAGCCTCCCTCCCTCTCATGTCTCTCCGCACATTGACGCCGGGTGCCTGTGTCTATTTGACTACCTCCATTTTGCTGGGCGTCTTCGCTGCTCGCCGCCTGCCGTATGCCGGGCCACCTGTCTGCTTCACTGCCTCCTTGCTTCTGAAAGGAAATCGGAAAGAAAGAGGCTGCAGCCACACCCAGAAGCAACATCACTTTGTCGGTCACAATGCAGCCCTTACTCTGTAGGTTAACTGCTGCGCACGTGTAAATTTGGGTAACTGTGGCTAATTTAAAACAGAGCTGAGGGAAATGCAGAACAATGACACAGACACAGTTCTAATTAAGGAATTAAAGGAGCTTAGGTTTAATATGTAACAAGGTCTGTTCAGCTGAGAATTTAACTACGTACCTTGCATCGGCTGTTCAGGATGAAGCTAAGAACTGACCTCGTGTTTATAAGGGTGGTGAAATACCATTATTGGTTTAACCTTCAAGGCACATTATGACATTTTAAATTTGACTCTGTTGTACTTTTATTTTCCCACAAAGCTTTTAAGTGTTGTAGAGTATACAAAAATAGCATGATGGCTCCGGCTAGCCTTTGCAAAGGCTAAAACTGAATCTAATCATTGATTTTTGCAAATGAAAACTATCCACTTTGATGAAGTGACATTTGGATAATTCAGTTAGTTACTCCACGTGACTAAATGAGGCTGTAGCGCATCTTCATCTTGTGAAGAAGAAAAATGCAAAATGGAGACTAGCAGATCATTGTAAATATATTCTGAAGTGGTTTATTATGTTATTTTCAAATTAAATATTAATAATTGTAGAAGAAAGGACAACATCTAACAATAAAATACAGTTTTCTTACTTTAAACCCTTCGTACTGAACTTCACTGCTCTTTGCTCATATGTAAAGAGGAATAGGCAGCTATGTTATTTGCAACAATTTTAAAATTAGATGATGAATTATGATGTCTTTTATTAAAGAACATGCTTTTTCCATGCACTCGAACAATCAGCAATATCAGTGGACATTAAACAGTAGTGAGGGCTAGATTTTAATCGGCTGAACTGAAGAAGCTTCTCCCGAACTGTTGTTCTTTGTGTCTGATGCCATTTGTTGGTAGTGGGCCAGGCAGATGTGCTTGCTATCCATCAGCCCACAACATCTTCCACGTGTCAGTAGCGGTCTATTTCCCCGTGGTGCTGCCTCTCTTTAAAATGTGTCACTTTATTGTTCTGATTTCTCTGTCCTCTCCAGGGAGTGGAATATGATTTCACAGAACATTAAGTGGATGGGATCTAAGGGAATAGTGTGTACGGAGTGGGGATTGTGGTGGTTGTGGTGGAGAGTGGCGGTGATTCTGGCCTAATTAAACCCTCTCTCCACCGCACCCTCCTCCACCTTCACTCCCACCCACCGCCCAGCGTCTCCCTACCCACCCGTGCTCTCTGATACGTTGGTGACTTTCACCGTGGAGTGTGAAGGGTAAAGGCGCACTTCTCAAATCATAATCCGTCTGACTTTGGGAGAAAAAGGATTAGTCTAGCAGTAGGCTGAGCAGCAGCTGGACACGTTTCGGTGTCCTGTCCGTTTTGTGTCGTCTGCAAACGCGCAAGCGAGAATAAATTGACATAGTAAAGCATCTGAAAGCAGACTGAAATTATATCTATATATAAAAAATGTCTGTTATATCTTCCACCTTAAATGTTGCACAATGCAACCTCCTTTGAGGTCATCAGTTTGTAATGTTGCTACTTTTCTAGGCCACATTAGGGTTTACATATACAGTCATCCATTAAAAGGCATGACCTCATATTTCCATAATAGCTCTAACCCAAGAATCCCTGAGTGGAGCCAGGTGGATGTAAACTAATCTAGTTTTCCTCACAGTGAGCACAATTACTACCCAATTATATCCGGTCATCAAAAACATCGGCTTCTCTAAACGAAGAAGGAGACCCGCAGAGGTCATGCAGGGACCCAGACACCGAACACATGCTCTAAACGCACAACTGAGAAGCCGAACGACTGTGAGGACGGAGCGCACGGCTGGAAGGAGGCAGGGACTCCTGCAGCTACAACACATGCCCCCCTCTAGCACATCGGGCACGAGGCTCGGGCAAGCACGCGGTGATTGATAGTGGTGCCAAGACAACATCTCGTCAGGGGCCCGGTGCACAAGGGTGCCTAGCGGAGCAATGATGGACGAGCCTGTAGACCCTACATAAAAATCGAACCCGGCATATATAACGCACTCCCAGCTCCCTTTCTTAACCTGTAATGTATAGTGATAGGAATTTGTTTCGCACTCCATTGCCGCGGACAGTGATGGATGCTGAAATGAAAAAGAGGGAAAGGGAGAGCGGATGGGAGTAGGTGTGAGGTGAATTTGTTGTGTGTGCGTGTGTTGAGATGCATTGTGAGAACGTCTGACCGCTTTTCTGGTGTACTTTTTGTTTTGTGCACTCATATATTTATATCCAAAGACTACGATAAATATAGTTTTAATCAGTGCCACCTACAGTCATTATTTGCATCCCTCAGAATTTTTGACATTTCTGCATAAAAATCAAAACATGAAAACATAAGCAAATCTTCACACACGTTCTGAAAGCAGACAGTGAACCCAATCAAACAAAGGTATTTATTAAAGGTTTGTATTTGTTTATTCAAGAAAATGACTCGTATGTTTGATCTGTGATGTGCAAAAGTTTGGAGCCTGGAGGGATTTCAGCCCATTTCTCTGTCCAGGCATCTATACCATGGTTTAGTTATTGTAGAAATGATTAACATTAGCCAGTGTGAGAGAGGCCTTCAGTTGCTAAGAAGCTACCCTGGGTTCCTTTGTGACCTCTCAGACTATTGTGCGTCTTGAGTGCAATAGTCGTCTTAAACCTCATCCATTTGTTCGCATCTGCCTGACTGTCCAAATTCTTTAGAAAGGTTTTGTAATCTTTTCCAACCTGATGATCAACAACTCTTTTTCTGAAATTAAGTTGCCCCTCGCAGATATGTAATATTGGCTCATTTTCCTGAATAAACAAATACCAAAGCATAATATTTCGGTTTAATTTGTTTGATTGCAAATCATGACTGGTCCTTTCAGGACTTGGGTGAAAATCCGCTGATGTTTTGAGTCATTTTTATACAGAAATGTCAAAAATTCTGAGGAGTGTAAATAATTTTAAGCTGTACTGCATATTTAACATTTATTAAAACCAACATAAAAAGACATGATAAACAGTAGTTAGCACTGTTGCCTCAAATCAAGAAGTCTGTAGTTGCATGGCTGCATGTTTAAAATTTTCTAAATTGGCCGTAGGTGTGCATGTGAGTTTGAATGGTTGTTTGTCTTTCTGTGTTACTTTTGTGTTAGACTAGCTACCTGTCCAGGGGGGTATCCCGCCTCTCGTCCAATGACAGCTCAGATAATCTCCAACCACCTGCGAGCCTCTAAGGAGCAGAAAGCAGAAATAGATAACAGATGGATGGATTATATAAAGGTATTATCTCATATAGCAGTGCTCACTTTGTATTTTTTACCACGAGAGGTTTGAGTTCGTATTTGTCGTATTTTTTTCAATAGCTTGGTGAGTTTAGGTGTCCACCATGTTTCAGTACAGCCTTCACATCTCAACTCACTTATTGTTGTTTCTAATAACTTTGGGAAAAACAAATTCAATACATCACTTGTGCCAAGACTGGGTTGAAATTAGTCAAGTGACTGAGGTGATCGTCATCTGTGTTAGCAGCCGTGTGTGTACTGTATGTGAAAACACATCCATTTACTCATGAAAACACACTGTGCGCACGTGTGCTGGCTGTTTCCTGATCACATGTCATACTCGGCCAAACGCATGCACACACATGACCTGAAGTACTCGAGAGCTGCTTTGTAAATGATTGTTTCACAAAAAAAAAAAAAAAGACGTACAAAGCACTTCGATTTACATTTGATACAATTTCAGTGCATTTTTAATAAAATTACATACATTTGCAATATATTGAATTAACACTATGGCTGTGTCTTCTAAATTATGGATAATTATACTTTTTCTTTTAAATCATGTGTGAAAGACTTAAAAAAAAAAAAAAAACACGCAAATAAATGTATGTATTAATCAGTTGGTTGATTGTAACCTACCACTGAAAGAGTCTGTGCTCATGGTGGTGGCTCCCCTCAGCCTCCATGCACATGCCCTTCCATGTGTGTGCGCACAGCACCGACCACCTCGGCGCATTGTTAGCCGATCAAATTGACTTGTCGTCACGAATCGCGCAGTAGCTGATGAATATTAGATGGGGGCAGATAATACCTCGACGGAGGAGGCCTCCCCCCGCTAAGGCAAGAGAGGCTGCACACTCAGCAGTGAAGCGCTGCCCACTGGGACCAAACCCAGGCTGCTGACAGATTTCCTCGCAGTTGCGTGCAGGATGCTGTATAATTGTAGGTGGGTTTCGTGTAACTCGGAGAGCGTCAGGGAGCGTGTCCACGTGCAAGTGTGTTTAAATCTCTGCGTTTGTAAAGTAGAGAGAAAGAGAGCGGGGAAATAGAGAGAGGCATTCATCTACGCCTATCTCTGTAAACCTCCAACTGGATTTTTCAGCAGCTGCCTCCACATGATGAACTGCGATGGACTGTATTCTAAAGCCGCAGCTGTAAGAGGAGGATTTCAGGGCTTAACATTTTAGTTATGTGTGAGAATGACAGGGAAGGAAGAAAAGCAGAGTGTCAGAGATTTTGTATATACATATTTATGCATGGTTTTGGAATATAATCCGTGCATGTATTTGCACATGTGCAGAATGAATAATGAACATAGAATCAATGTATTAATGTATTTGTTGTAGGTCATCTTAAGAACTTATTTATTGGTGTTTCCTTTTTCCTGAAGTCAAAATCTGTGATTCAGATGTGAACAAATGTAGCTAACTGATCAGACCACTGGTAAAAAGTGAGACCAGGACCTCCCATCAATGTTACAGAAGGACAAAACACAAACAAAAAAAATGGCTGTCAATATTATACACACTGTAAACACTACTTTACACTACTAAAGATTATATAAAAAATCTATAAGCCTTAACAATGTGGAAATTCCTCAGATCAAAGTCAGAATAAGTGATTGAATGGGACTTCAAGAGAAGAATTACAGATTAGGGTTGTTTTGACAATGTTCCCATTACGTCAAGTCTGTCTTCTTTTTTTATTTTTTTTGGATGCAGACTAAAGCTCTAGCTGGAGATTTTAATACGCAGCGTGGTAAAACATGGGTCGAAACACAACTTACATCCACAGCATTACTTATTTATCACCATGCGGTTAAAATTTTATTTGTTTACGCCTGTGCTTTAATTTACGCGAAGATCAGAAAGAATTTGGCTTGATTAATTGATGCCGACACATCGCAGGGCTGTTTCATTGTATACGATGTGATGTGCTCAGTACATAGCAAAGTGTGATGAGGCTCCAGCTGCAACTAGGCATACTGCAAATCATGTTATACATATGACCACACACACCACTATGTGTTTGTGCTTTACTTCAGAGAGCCGTGGGTGGACTGCTTTCTCCCCTGCATCAATCCACATGAACAATCAGGCAATGTGTCTCCCATTAGCAGTTCTATCTGAGGTGTAATTAAAAAGTCCTTTTAAGACACTGTTAAAAGAATAGTTTAACATAAGTGGAAATCAGTTTATTTGTTGCCCATCAGCGCCTGTGAAGATCGCTAATTAACACCTTATTTTGTTTGTTTACTCTGTACAACAGTGTAAAAGCAACCAGTTGTAGTCTGACCATTTTTTATGTGCTTTTTTTTTTATTTATTTTTTTAATATTATTGCACAGAGGAAGACTAGCCGCTTCTTCCCGTTTCCAGTATCTGCCAAACTGAGCTACGTGGCTGCAACAGTAGATTCATTGTACAGATCAACCTGAGGATTCAGTTTCTCGGGAAGGGTTTTAATTATACGCATACAGGCTTTTTGTGACCAAATGACAGAAGAAAGGGAGGCAAAAGTTGTTGTTTTTTTTTGAGTCTGACATAATTAATTGACCATAACTAAAAAAACATATCTAAAAAAATAAATAAATAAAATGTTGGGGTTTCAGAGGGTTGCCAGTTTTTAAACTACACACAACTCTGCTCACTAAGTCCCGTTACATGTCGTGTGCAGGAACCTTTAAAGTAGTTAAAAATGACAACAGCGCACAATTCACGATGAAAAGAAGCTATTCCTCTGGGAATGAAAAAAATGAAAGAAGAAGAAGAGGAAAAAAGAAAGCAAATCAGAGGTGAGTGAAGTAGATAATAATACTAAGAATAATAAATGACTGCTGCTAGTCTAGCCTTAACTATGGGGGAGAGACTATCATCACTTTATTTCGTGTGCTCCATCTTTGACAGTTAACATTCATTCACTGTCCAGCTCTGAAGTCTGGGCCCGAGTATAGTGTGTGCGCCACCAGCTGGGAAACTACTGTAAGCAGTACTAGACCTCGAAAAGCACTGTAAGACTTAAACCTGCAAAGCTGAAAAAAAAAACGGAAGAGAGTACCAACATTGGTAAAACCAAGTTCATGACATTATTTCTACCAACTAAAAGGGTCAGGAGTGCACCTTCTGACGTGATAGATGACATTTATTCAAGCAGCTCCAGACACTGCCGGAGGAAGGCCCTTGTGGTTATGTTGTGTATTTGTTCTGTGTCAACCTCTTTTTCTTTTTTAAACTTTTTAATATGATAATTGTAAACAAGAGACTTTCTTCACATAGAAAAATGTTTCACAATAAGTGTACAGTCTGGGATGAGCTGGCAGTGGTGTATTCAGTTAATAAGCTGAGGAAAAACTGTACGGAGTGGGTCAGTGACATAGGGTTCATCAACCACACTGAAACCATTCTGATTAGAGATTTCAACTTAAATGTTTACATGGATGCTAAATAAAATGATCTGATAATTGATGTGGCTTTACATGTTAGAATATAAATATATTTGTGCGAATTGGTTGGAAATGTAACAGAAGAAGATATTCAATGGAAATTCCTTGGACGAGGAAAAGAGGTGACCAAGACAAACCGAGATGGACCCATGCTTTCATCACAGCTGCAGTTCGGGATATGTTCATCCAGATGCGCAGATACAATGGATCTGTGCAAACAAAGAGAAATGATCGGACCAAGTGTTTACATGGCTACAAGGCGCCAGAATTTTCAATCAATACGTCAATCAGATGGAAAATGTCTTTGGATACAGTCTGTCTTCAACTGAGCTGATTACATGAGGCATTTTTAGTCTGATTCTGTGTTTTACATATAAATGTAGCCCCTGATGACCAGTGCACTCAGTTGAGGAGTCAGTGTTTAAAATGTATTTGTCTTTTGACTCCTCTACCTGCACAATGTCATCATCGTAACTGTAAACCCAAGGTTTAAGTCTCAGGAAGACATTAAAAATCTAGCAATTAAATTTGACTTCACACATCTGTAAAATTGCTTCTCAAATGTATCAACTATATTCATATTCAACTCCATATAGCAGACATTGTAGGACTCTCCATCCAAGGACTGTCAGAGCACAATTGTATTGAAAGGACTGACACAACTTAATTATCATATCGAAGGATCAACAGGCAGCGTTGGATTATTTTCAAGACTTGGCTCAAGTTAATGTGATGGACATGTTTGACATAGGAACTACCTCTCTGCTCATGAACACTTGATTCATCCAGAAAAAGGTTTTCATTGGACAGACTCCAGTAAAGCCAAACAAATGGTTAACTTCTAGATTAAAATGTTTGTACTTATTTAATGTCTGTAGTGTCTGTAGAGTGTGTGGTGGCACTCCCGTTAAAAAAATCCAGACATTTACTTGATGCCTATGTAATGAATCACCGATATCCTACCCTAACATCGGCCATGGGTGAGCAGACAGCCAGGTACATTACCAGTCTAAATCTTGTAAAGCCTTAAAGCTAGTGATAATGGTACAGTGGCTGCCGGAAAATGCATTAGCTGATAAGATGGACTACCTTGTGTAATAGTGACACAGCACTGGCAAACAAGTTAGTTAACTATCGTTTCTCATGGTTACATGTACATGACCTGAGCCCCCAGTGTAAAGATTTAAACTACTTAGAGAATGATGGACAAAGTAATTCTTTTGTTTTGTAGTTGTACTATATCACAATAAATTTAAATTTGATCACAGTAAAAATGTTCTGCATAACATTGTTATATTTCTGTGTTCACGCTCAGTTTATTTATATATTACTTCATGAAAAGGAAATTACAGGTGAACACATTCAGACGTAGTGTTTTTAAAAAGTAATGTGCCACTTTGATGAACTGCATCGGAGTGAGCAAACACACAAAGAGCTCGACTCTCATGGCATCAGAGTTTTGATTAAATAAACACGTTGTGTCACTGAGAATTTTGTCTGTATTAAACCCAACCACGAGAGTAGAAGAACCAGAGTGTAGGATTTAGAGGCATCTTGCAGATTGCAATTAAGTGGATACCCTCCCTTTCCAAGTGTGAACAAGAACCTAAGGTGCCCACATGTTCTACCTGAAACCATGACTGGCCCTCCCTCACTTGAATCGGCACACTCAGAGAAACTGCAGAAACATTGTGGCAAAACATAATGGACAAAGCTAACAACAACACTAGCATTTATAGTTACACACGCTAATGAAACTATAATTAGGAATAGTGTATATAATTTCTGACAATAGATCCCCCTGAATCCAACACACTTAAACCAAACTGCCTTTCTCTAGCCTTAGTGCTAATATTACTCATATGTTCAGTATCAGCGTATGACATGTGTGATTTGTCAAATATTCAATTACAAAAACAGAAATCTGGTCACAGGTTTATGTTTCCTTCATAAAGGTTTAGTCATATATGAACCTAATTTCTAGGAAACAGGGTTAGTTTTTAAGGTGTTCGAATTGTTCCATTTGGAGTCGCATCTCTCCCGTTGGCAACGTTTAGAGCATCAAGTGGTGGGGGAAAAAAAAATAGAAAAATAATAAAAAAAATACAAAAAGATTTCAGCAGCTTAAGGTTTTAAGTGTTGATAAAACCCTTGGTTGATTGAGACTCTTTGCTTTGAGTTAGAGCGGTTCACATTTACAAAGACTGACTTCATCCCACATGAACAGACAATCTTAGAGATTCTTCATTTTAAACGTAACTGTATTCGACTTTATTGTCGAGCGTTATGTGGGAAAGATGCTAAATTTGAACTTATATGTGTAATGAATGAAAAAGACATGAAACTGAAAGAACGAAGGAAGTCCGATACTTCCCCCTCATTAAAATGCACATTAACATGGTGTCGGTCAGGCCTCGAACATCACCTTGTCTAACGCAGGCTGATGGAGCTCCTGCATTTCGTATTGATGAGCGCGACTGGATAGGGTGACAGCACAAAGTGAAACCAGAGACCCTTCTCAGAGTGAGGCGGGAGGGAGGCAGGCAGGCGGTGACTGTGGTGGCTGGCTGTGGCGGTGTGATTTAGCATTTTAACATTATCACTTAACAAGACAGGCCTGGCACTCGGCCCCAGTGTTGGCTCCGAGGAGAGCAGGTGGTACAGGGAAGAAGAAAAGGAACTAGAGGAAGAAAAATAGAGATGTTCTTACAATCTCATGCCAGCCTTACCTTTCGTATCCACGAGAGAGCAAGAGAGGGAGAAAGAATGACACGGAGGGAAATGGAGGAATCCAGGGAAACGGGGAGGGAGGAGAGCGTTTCCACTAGAAACCTAATTATGCATGGCCGGGCAGCTGGAGGAAAAGAGTGGAAGAGAGGTGGATGGAGAGGGAAAGAGGAGAGCACCCACCTACGCAGAAGTATGAGGGGGAAGGTGGAGAGAAGGGGGGGGGGGGGGGGGGGTGGAAAAGCAAAGGAGCTAAAAAATGAGGGAGCGGTAGCCCCATGGGGAGGGCGCTCTGTCAAGCTTCAGGGTGGTGAAAGTTGACCAACACAAGAGAGCTCATTGTGTAGAGTGGGCTGTAGGGGATTCCGCATTAACAGAAGTCATTTTCGCAACGCTTTCAGGCCAAGAGTTCTTGATGGTAGTTGTGTTACAGCAATTTGACAAAATCCTGCTCTGCCAAAAGAGAACAAAAAACATGAAGCCACTGCACAATTTGCAATATGTCACCAAAGCTACAGCAATCTCTTTTACGAAGAATAGAATAGATAGAACTTTTTTTTTTATCTTTTACAAAGCTTAACTAATAAACTGCATGTTTGTTTGGAGCAGGAGAATAAGATGACTAACTTGTGACCCCCACTTACTTCTTCTTTTGCACTTGCTAGGTTCAGGTTCACCCCCTTAATGGCACATTTACCACAGAGGGGGGCAAACCTTGACCCATTAGGCCTATGTATTTGTTAATGGGTTCACTTAGAGGAGGTGACAAAGAACCAACGTTTCAATTTCTTAAAAAGCTGCCTCACTGTACGAAGACACTGTACCTGCTGTTGTTCTACTCCTCTGGGGTCAAGTATCCCACTGAGTCACACACGTAAAACAACAGCCCAAAGTGTTGTGTACACACACACACGCGCACACAAACAGACTCATGGACTCATCATCTCTGCCAGGAAGCCTGTGAACTCTCATTCTGTCTTCATCACACATCCTGATGGTTTGGGGACCTGGAAGTTACACAAGCAGCTTAGCTTTGATTAGGTGAAGTGTATTGAATTGACTGCTCATGTTTTAACAGCAGCCTCCACCTGAGATCGACCGGGCCAATAACAGTGACAGGAATATCGAAGCAGACAATCCAATAGGAACGCAGTGTTTGTTACCATATAAACTACTTCAGCGAGGCAGGAATGTGTTTTATTTCACTTAATAGAGTAAGGATTTCAAAAACATTTATTTGTCAGGACGGCTCCTTAAGCATTGATCCCTCCACTACATTATTTAACTCTCTGAGAACGTTTTACCATCCCCTCAAGTGTAATCCTCTCTTCCATCCTCATAGCAACAACTTTAAATGTACATCACTGAAACTAAGTGCTTGCACAGAGGAGTGATTTGTCAGGTTTTCATCAGCTGCAAACAGCCCAGTCACACATGAGCGTATGGAGAGACGTGATGGACGGAGGGAAAGACGTGCAATGGAGCAACTGGGAGCAGCTGGAGCAATCACTTTTCTGGGCCAGCCCATCGCTGTCTCGTTCATTTCCGGTCTCGTGTTCCCTCCGAGTAGGCTTTGTCACTCATTCAGTCAGTGACACACACTTCTTAATTAGTATAATACTGAAACTAAATTTCCTCATTCACTTCTGTCCCCTGCAGTTGGAGAAGGCTTATTCCTATTTTCAGCTGTATAGCGCGTGCACACGCACGTCCACAAACTGCATGTGGCGGGCAGACACACGTAAGCACACATGAAGCAACAGCTGAGTCTTAGTGCTTGGTCCAATTAGCTCCAGCTTCACAAGAAACCCCACTGGCCCCCTGCATTGCCGGCAATGGCCAAGCTAGATAGGTCAGCATCGCGTAATTACCAGGCCCACGTCAGACATTGCAGGTGACTACCACCGGTTATGAGATCACACGCGAAGCTCTGAGGGTGAGCTGTAAGAGGTGCTTGGAAATCTATCTCTCTGCAGGATATGGATTTAACAGCAACAGGTACCAACTCACAAACCAAACGCAGCTTGTTGCCAAAAAGTGAGACTGTGAGTATTCTAGGGAAGTGAAAAGATGATGAAAGAGGACATGTTCTTTTTGTCACAAATTATGGGATGTCCACACTCATCTAAAATATATATAAGCCATACTTATTTTGGACATTTGCCTGCGCAGCGAGTTAACCGTGCCTGGAAAGGATCCAGCACTTTTCATCCTAATGCATTGTGTGCAACACCACACACAGGTCAGACCCAGTCGGAGCAAGATATATACATTTTGGTGTGGTTTTTAGATTTATGATTTAGACAGGGGTTTTTTTTTGGCCTGTGGTTTTCACAGAGTAAGCACCTGTAAATAAAATATTGTGAAAAAGACTTTTTACGTGCTTTTAAATATAAATAAAGTTTCATTCTAAGTCCAAAATTCTGTTTAAGCTAATCAGCAGCAGGTATATCTCTATTTTGCAGCTAAATCTGGTGTCTGTGGTGGAGGAAAGAGGGTGGCGAATGTGACCATGGGTTTATGATTCCACCATCTCTGAGGAAGAATGAAATATAATCGAGGAAGAGTCCGAGAAAAGTTTCTGGTACTCCAGATGAAACATTATCTCTTTGTTCAGAGGTATTACAGACTACAGTTCCTTCATAGCCTTTGGAGGCTGTCTCCAAAAGCAAGTCAATAGCCATAGATCTCTGTGTTAAAAAACCCAACTTTAAAGCAGAAATAAATATGTTTACATCATGCTACAAAAAAAATAAAAAGGCTTTGGTCTTAAAGCCTTAATTTACATTTTTTTCATAATTTATGGCATGGTGACATTGAGTGATGGGCAGGATGCTGTCACAAATTGCCAGGTGTCTGTCTAGACATAACTCACCCATGTCAGCTCCTCTCAGGCTCCATCTCTTTTCCCATGTTTGAGATTGTCTGGAGTTAGGAGGAGTACAGAGCTGAAGATATGCCAATGGCCGGAGCACCAACATTGAGCTTCAAAACCTCTCTTCTGGAAATCTGTGGGTGACAGAGGGTTCATTCATCTTTATATACAATCAGCAAGAAAAACATAAACTGACACTTCTTTGTTAGAGAGCGCTGAAATGAGAGAAAGTACTGAGGGAGTGTAGACAGCAAACATTCAGTCATACACACTTGTCAGCAGTGTTTGTGTCATTGCTACTACTGCTGCTACTACTATTAAAGGTTTCACACTGTAGCTTTAACAAAAATAAAGAAATATCCGACTGAACCAGATGATTGACACATATTATCATTGCACTAAATATAAAATATCTAGCAGTCTTTCCAGGTGAATATATATTTATTACACAAACAATAGATATTCAGTGATTCAGCAATGCCATCAGATTGTAGCAAGGAGACTGGAGCATCACTTTATCTGTGATGCACTGTGGCATTCAGCTCTGCAGCTGCAGAAAACGCCTGCAGTTAGTTCAGTGGCTGCCGCTGCTGCTGCCGCCACCGCCACCACACTGCCCTCTACCAGCTCAGCTCTATTAGTTCAGCTTCACCACCTCCCAGCAGCCCCAAGGTTGTGACAAAGTGGCAGTTAAAGTCTTCGTGTGTGCGCGTGGTGTTTGCTGCATGTGCTCCTATTTTTTTCGCTGGACAGATTAAGCGAATATAATGACACGCATATGAAAGACCGTATAGGGCGAGAAAGTAATTAAGGAAGTGGAGGTGGTAATTGGCTTTGGTTCAGAGGCCACCGGCTATGAAAATCTGGGCATATATAAATGTGTAGAAGAATGAAAAATAAAACGGATGCTCGTGGCCTTAAGCGCTTCAAAATAATGCACAGAAGCGTTTAGTAAGGCGGCATTTTCTTCACGGTTGACCTGTGTTGTAGGAGATGAGTCCTTTTATTGAGTGTGAAGCGGTAGTGGGAGGAATCCTGACGCAGCAATAAAAAGAAATGGCTGTTGGGTTTGTAAAAATATAACAGAGCGATGGCTTTAGTGTGGAGAGAAAAGTCGCAATAACAACCTGAAGGACCATCAGCACTGTCAAAGCATTCAATGCCATCTGCCACCCTCCAGGTCCCTGTTCTGTTAACAGGGCTGTTAGGAGGGCAGGTCGTCAGGTGTGAAAGGATCTCCAACTTCCACCCATCCCCGCAGGCCTTACATTACAGACACCCCGCACTCCCATTCCTCACTGTATTTCCTGATTAATATAAATAAATTATCAGGCAAAAATGATATTCTTTGTGTGTGGCCTCCTCTTCTTGTCACCAACATGAGCCGGGTTTTAACCACTCAACATCTGTCTTCTAAATGCTAAAGCAAACTAAATGCTTTTTATTAACTCTACAACAAAGAGTAAAGATTTTTTTAATGGGTAAAAGAGTTTTGTCATAATATTATAAGTTATGAGTCTACATAAAATGAAGTTCCCCCTGGCAGCCTGTAATTTATTAGATAATATACTGCGGGTTTGTGATAATGAATCTGTCTTAGAGGGAGAGTTCTATCAAAAAATGCAGACATGTGCAAAAATAAATGTGAAAATATTACAGTGATAAAATATAAAGCTCTATTTTGCCAAGAGCTAAGGAGATACTGATGTACTACTCCATGATTGTTTTCCCTGTCTATTTGCTGTATCTCATGGTAACAAGGCTAAAGATAGTGTAACAGAATCCCAGGCACGCAGCTAGGTAGATGAGAGGCGATAAGAGCACATGGAAAGACAACAAGAAAGCGGTTTTAGTAGCTCTGTCTTCTTCTCCCTCTTCCCCTGGGAACAGCATTTAATCACATGACGCTTCTGAAGCTGTCACTGCTGGTCAGGCCGTCTAAATGTTGTCAAGCAGAGAGGAAGACAGACCTGTCACTTCACAGTAGGAGATGGCGGATGGTGCAGTTGGAAAGATAAAAAAAAGTTTCGCAGTATATGGGATGGCATTGGGGGGCCTTTCAGGTCCAGGGCCATGTGCATTCATTTGACAAATCGTTTATTGGTTTACAGAGTTCATATGATCTCATTATGAGTTATTAGAAACCTTGGAGGTGGTTTTAAGTCCAAAATGTGTTTCTATATTGTTTTCTGCAGAGCACAAAAAGCAGCAGTGTGACTATAGATTTATAACTCTTCTAACATTATAGCAAGAAGTGTCCATTTCTGGTTCTCTTGTTTTGTCCATGTTAGCTCTCTGGACTTGAGTTCCATCATTAGAGTTAATAGTTACACATGTGCATTTTCTGCTATGCCAGAGTTGCTAAAATGTCTGCCGGATTAAAAGGTATGTATACAGAATTAAGAATAAATGCCCTGTGTTTGGGGGTGATCCCTGCATTTTGGACAATATAAGACAAAATCAGCATCAATAATCAAGAATATTTTTTTCAGCATTTTTGTAGTTTCATTCATGTCAAGCTTGACGGATTGGACATGATGCCATGTGTCACGTCGAAGGAATGGTTTCCACCTAAACAGTATTCACATCAGTGACTTAACATTACATCCAGTGTTTCTGATACAACTAACTTTCTGTTTAAAGTTTAAACACCTAAAGTCCAACCGACATGAGCACTAGTTTATCCATTAATCGCATTTAATGGCTATAGAACTATACGTCAATACAGTATGTTTGTCATTGACTGAAGAGAAGCACACACAGAGAGTAACACCATTACAGAGGGTCGCATTTTTTAATTCTACTGTAGTAATTCATTTTTAGATATCGGTCTATTATCGTTTGTTTACTTACCTTCTGTGTTGGCGCGTTCCTCGGGTCAAACAGAGCGTCTGTCCAATCACCGGCTAAATAGGTAGCGACGCATTATGATGACGTAACAGTCATGTGACTGCTAAGCGTTCCCGTCCTTCTGATCATAGAGCATAGACTGTATAAAGATGGACATTGTTTTTCAAGGATGTTTTCATTATTTAAGGTAACTCATGAGGAAGTGTTAAAGTTTCTGTTTTAGTTAATTTTAAGTTATAAAGTTCCGGGCGTCACGTGACATTTTATTTGTTGACACCTCCATATTGGCAGGAAAACTGTGAGGAAAATGATGGCGTCAGCGCTAAGTTCAGGCCTACAGAGTTTACTGTGCACTTTAAACATATAAACTTACCAGTACAAGGAACAACGGCACAACATCGCTCCTTCAGGCCCCTTAAGACTCCTTTTATCCCACAAACCTTCATCATGACCAACATCCTTATTATCTATGTGTATTTAATAAATAAAAAGAAAATGAATAAAAACACAGATTGTGCAGCAGAGTAATTTCATAATGCTTTTAAAGAAACATTGATCTAAAGAATTGAAAATGAAATGGGTGAATCAGAGTCGAAAGATGATTTAGTCAGTAAGTACTAATTACTGGGGAGTTTTGAACCTCCTTCTCAGAGATCCAAACAGTGTCTAGTTAGTGATTTGGTCAGTCAGTTGAACATTAGCTCTGATTATTGTCTCTGGCAGAAATATAACTGCTACATGATGTGTTATTGTGCATGGTTTGTTTTGAGCGGGAATGTCTTTACAGACCCAGATTCAAGTACTGTAAATGCAAGTAGTGTCATATAATTTTGTCAGTGGGTCATATACTCAAACACCTTTTTTTATTTATTTAAACAAAAGTCTTCAAGCCACTTAATTTTAACTTGCATTTTGCAGGCATGTCATGTCTCCTAGCCCTGTTTTACAGGATGGATGGATCTAGTAAAAATTATAGAATAGGAGCCTTCATGTGTCAAAGGCTTTGAAAACATTACAAATCTTTCTCTCTTTGTATAGACTCTTCCAAGGGATTGATTTCAGTCACCTTTGTCGTCTTTACAGCTAATGCAAACAGACATTAAATGAGCCTTTCTTTGAATGATAATCACCTATTACCATATATTTTAGTAAAAATAAAAATAACCTTGCTACTGCTGCATGCTTCCTCTGTAATACAGGAGGAGGATGCTTTAGATTTCTAACAAAACTAAGTGCAAACAGGGCATCTGGACCTAGCCAAACCAAAGCTCTGTGTCAGGAAGGAAATGCAAAGATTTAAGGAGCAGTTGTCACAGCCCTCAAGCAGAGAGATAGCTTTTGGCTTTTGAGATGTACATGGCTTAACTTATTCCGGCCCAGAACCTTCTCGCTATGCCTGCGTCTCAGGCTTTTGCTGAGAAAGTTTTCAGTATCACAGGTGACCTGAGTCAGGGCTGTCGGAATTGTGCCAGGTTGATCTTGGAAAGAAGTGCAATTTTCAAAATGAATGTCAGTAGCCTGCCAAAAGGCTCAAGGTTTTTGCTGTTATCCTTGTTGTTACTGATATACTACTATGGCTGTTATTGTCTTGATGATATCACCTTGGTGGCCATTTGTATTCTAGGCATTTATGCACTTTTAAAAATGTTTTTAATTTCTAGGTAGCAGAAGAAATTAAAGTGTTAAAGTAATGCACTACATGAAATGTTTGCCCTCTGCTGACTTTTTTCTGACACATATTAACAGAGTAACTACAGTAGATTGTATAATGGATTAGCATTTAGCAAACTAAAATTGTTCATAAATGTAGCTCATGTAATTAATAGTTCTTGTGTATAAGTCCAAATACAAAGTAATACAGTATACCATTCAAGTTGCCAGCCTGCAATTTATTGTTTATGCCTTAAAATGTCGTTTTGCTTAATAACCCTCAATGGTTACCTCATTCTGTTTGTACTTAAATTATCATAACAATAGTTAGCACCGCCCTCTCAAATGCATTGGCAGACAAGTTATCTCAGGAATATGTGCTCACCCACTGCCATCTATTGCATTTTAATTTCTTAAATTTTCGATCAAATAAAAGGGTTTTGTATTTTTGCTTAAGTTATGCTACCTATTTTGTCTACTTATCTACTTTAATTTATGATACAATGTGATACAAGGTGTTGATACAGCCTGCTAACTGGATTTAAATTTCCGCTACACATATAAGCTTAATTAAGTTGGTGTGAAAAGTGAGAAAAATTACGTACGACATATAAAATACAGTCGACAACAGACCTCGATACAATCTACAACAGACAGCTGAATATTTCAAAGTCCAGCGAACAGTTGATTCTACATTGTCCTTGTTACCCGGATCAATGGCCCAAAGAAACAGCCCATCACCCAGAGAGGAGTCTGCAATGATTCCTCAGAACGATGCCCCCACCCCCCACTATTCTTTGCCTTCACTGGGGACGGAACGCACCTCAACTTGTGTGTCTTGTGCGTCCGCAATCCGCAACATCAGCTAAAATCATTGCACAAGCAGAAAAATGAGCTTGTCTCTGAAAAGAACAAGCTCCACAATGACTGCAGCTCCATCAAGCGCGAGCATGACAAGGAACTGCTGGAGAAGTAGAAAACCACCGAATGAGCTGAAGGATAAGGCATCTTCAAAGAGTCCCAACAAGATGTTGAACAAGCTCCAGCTAGATGTCAATGACCTGAAGAAGGCACTCAGCCAGAGAGACCAAGAAATCCTGCAGCTCCAGAAAGAGAAGGAGAGTTTCTCTGCAAGGCTCAATTACAGCCTCAAAGAAAAGATAGAGGAAGATAAGAAGGCTCTGCTCTCTGGAAGAGCAGAAGAACCAGCTGATGAAGGAATGAGGAGAACTGCTTTACAATGAAGCAGGCAAGATGTATATAGAACAGGAAGAACCAGAGGAGAGGAACAAACAAATAAAATAAAGCTGGAAGACAAGAACAAAGAACTGGAGGAGAAAATGAAACAGCTGGAAGATACTAAGAAAGAAATGTCAATAATTAGAAGAGAACTGAGGCAGAAGAATATTGACATGGGGCTACAGATGAAACAAGTGGATAAGAGAAATAAATATCTGGATGAGACCAAGAGAAAAATGGTGTGGCAAGCTAAAGAACTAAAAGACAAGAATAATGTTGTGGAGCGAGAAAACAAAAAAATGGAGAAAAGGACTCTACGAAGAAACTGGAGAAAAAGAATGAACAAATGACAGAGAAGAATGAAGAGTTGGAGCAGGAGAAGAACAATCTGTAGACCAAAAATAAACACCTGGAGCAAAATAAAGTGATGATTGAGAGAAGTGAAGAACTGAAAAAGAAGTTTACGACTTAAAAAGAGGGAAGAAAAAACTGGAGGAGAAAAAGAACACAAACCTTAGGTTAATTGGACGCTCAGATTTCTCTCATCTGTCCAATCCTGCCTTACTGAGTTTTAATTTTTAAAAGAATGGTAACAATGAAATAAAAATGAAAGCAAGCAAGATTTTTGCGATGCACACAATGTAATAAATGTCTGTGAACATCAAAAAACTTCCATGAAAAAGTAATAATAATATTGATTTTCCATAAACATATTAATATGAAAATGAAAGAGCGGCTGAATTCATTATAAAGAGGTGTGTCTTCTTTGTCTAGTGTATTAGTATAATAGGGAATAAGTTTGGAATCACTGAGAAACCAAACTACCGTTAGCGTTTGAACAATGCAGAGGGGATGCGTCGTCCATATTTATATACAGTCTATGCATTTTTCATTGACAATCATTAAAAGGTGACTGTGAAGACAAGTAATGTTAAGAAGGAAAATATTTTCCCTATATAAGTGAAATAGGTGACTGCTTTATGGATCAGAAAATAATTTTTTTGTGAATGTAAGTTCATCAATGAATCTCTAATTAATAAGAGAGGGGCTTGAATACTTAAAAGGGCCTCCTCTAGAGTGGAGGGATGAGACTACACTACATAAAACTGAATTTTCCTCTCAGTTCTTGTGTAATTTCAAGTTGTTGCCTCATTTATTCCTCTCATTCACAGGCAGAGTGGACATGTCCAAGTTAAGACACAGACCCTGGAAAGTGAGGATTTCTGTGACACAACATCTGACAGTTTATGTGCCACAGAGATGCCTGAAGCCCTAACAATAATGGACACACAAAAACGGACGTGTCAGTCATCTTCCTGACTTCTCCCCCCTCCCTGCATCCACATGTGCTCACTGGTTCCAAAACATAACACGAATCACATGCAAAGAAAACATGAACGAGTAAAGCCTTCAGATAGGTTTGCTGATCTCTGCCCCCGCACTCATACCGCAACTCATGCGCACATAGAGTATGCAAACACATGAGCACATGAGATCAGTACACACACACATGAACATACACATGCACCACAAAAGGCATCTTTAGCCTTGACAATTTTACTGTTGGAGACAAGAGCATTGAGAGCCATTTCATTTACATGCAAATTAACACCCACCAGTCCACACACACACACTCTCCTGCCTGCCGTGTGTTTGTGTGTGTGCTGCTGGCACTCAGTAAAGGTGCTATTCCGCCCTGCTGCTTTTTCCTGCTCACTGAAACTAGACACAAAGAGATGGGAAGACAGAAAGAGAGATAGATGCTCTGATTTTGTTTTCCATATTTGGCTTAGCAGCTTTTCAGTTGACAAAACAGACACAGAGAGGAGCCCATCGGAGAGGCCCCACGCAGCCGCGCGTTTCTCATCTCATGCTGGCACTGAACGAGGACGGGCCGAGGCCTTCAAGTGTCCTCTGATCAGATTTCTCCTCTTGTCACAAGGAGGTGAAGGATCACTTGAGGTGATTGAGGATTTTACAGTAATGAGCTTCGAGAGACAGATCATCACAGCGGGAGAGGAAACGTGACGGAAATACAACTGAAATGACTCATGTTGATACGGTGACGGTGGAATCCAGAAGTAACACCCTCAATTTGGCAAAATTAAGAAGCTGATCCCGGTGTAGGCTGTGATAGATGAGTGTTCAGGCCAGGCAGGAGAAAAGCGATGCAGATATCTGTCTCTCTCTGCTGGTTAGCGTGAGGCACTGCAATAAACCTCTACATTCACTGTGCATGATTTAGATGCACTGGATCATGAACATATTTCAATTTCCTGAACATTTTGATGTTATCTGTTACATTTCTTATTTTTTTTTACTCTTTTTGTGTACTGGAAACT
The DNA here is from genome assembly GCF_963514085.1 of Chelon labrosus. Lineage (NCBI taxonomy): Eukaryota > Metazoa > Chordata > Actinopteri > Mugiliformes > Mugilidae > Chelon > Chelon labrosus. Next base: position 10,032,659 of record NC_140342.1, read on the forward strand.
CTGTATTTATACATATATATATTTATATATATATATATATTCTTTCTTTATTTTACATTCTGTTGACTAAAAGATCTGAGCAATGATAATTGTAAATGGAAGTGTACAAGTGTCTCTATTTCCTCCTATAATTAATATCAAATTACGCATTTCTTTCCCAGAATTCCAGGGAAATTATTAGGACATCATATCCCTGTAAAGGAAAGAGGTGGACCATCTGCACTCTATTTTCTTACAGTTTTATTTTTTACACAAATACCCTTTCTCACCCTTTCACGTCAATGAACAGCATGCCCCAACAGGCTCGAGGAGACAAGCTCAGAAACAGGTTTGTTCAGAAAGTTTATTCAGAATCAATTCCACGGCCAGGAGCAGTTTGTTGGATTTAACCAACATTATCAGAGTTGTATCCTCTGAGTATCCATAGTCTTAAAACGAAAACCTCCAAACTAAATGATCTGCTAACAAGCTGTTCTAAATTTAAAGTTGTTCTTTGGGTATTTTGTCCGATACTGCAACAAATAAAACCAATTACGCAAAAACTAATTGTATGCTAATCGTATGTACAATGCAATCCATCTCTCCCCAGTTTCACCAAATTAACCAGTCAGTCACTGTGGGCTTATTCCATTTGCTATTAGGAGTCGTTTAGTGCAGGCTGCAGTACGGAGTGCAGATAATCAGCATCGCATTTGATTATCCATTGAGAGAATTATGCACTCCTCAGTGTGAGGAACTGGCCGGGTTACAGAGATTATTTCTGTTATTATGAAGCCAATAGCCTCAATCCGATTTAGCTATATCAGAGAGAGCAGCAGTGTTGGACTGCGCACACACTTCAGTCAAATGTGGGTCTTGTAGCTCATGTGTGTTTATGCTCACACATGTTTACACATTTATTTTTTTAGTTGTCACTGGTTTTTGAAAGGGAAAAATGTATTACAGACTGGGGCATGGAGTTTTAATGAAGTGGGAGGCAACGTCTCTGGTTTCATTCAAGGCCTGTGTGACCTTTCTAGGACAGTTATTTGTCTCTCTCTTCACTTCCTCTATTCCTCTTCTGTAGTGACTGTCCAATAAGGTGGAAAAAGCAATGAAAAAGAAAAAATATATAATTAGGCTACTCCTTTTATGAAGTTACACTGAAGAGTTTAGGTTCCCACAATGATCGAAAAGATGGGAAAACAGACAGTATATCCAAGTTTGTAATAATCATTAAAAGCTTTATTACAGTTAGGTTGCTAGTTAATGTAGCTCCTTTTTTCAACAGTTATGGAGATGAATAAATTATATTACCGCAATATAAACAATCATTTCAGTGGTATAATCCGGTATCTATAATTATTGCTGTGCAGTGTTTCCGAATCAATGCAAAATTATTTTAGCTTGAGACCTCAGAGCACCGAACAAAATCCGAATTATCTGCATTCATCTTGATGCCAGTTGTGTGAGAAGTGGAGCATCTAGCAAAACTGTATCAGCTCTTTCATGCTGCACCCTTTCTCACAGCAAATGTCAGACATTGTTTTAGCGCCTCGTCTGAGCCGGGAGGACATGCGGTACCAGTGAGGAGCCAAGGAGAAGGCATCAGCCTGCCCATCAGACTGTGGAGGGCTGTGGGCTCTCTCTGAAGCCCTGTGCTCTCCTGTGGAGGTGTACTGCTCCCCTGGGAAGAGGTGATGGAGAAGTCAGGAGTATGTTCTCAAGTTTGTCTCTAAACCTTTCAATTATGAAACTTATATTCATGGTGTAAATTATTTAAGCATGGTTAAACATAAAGTACTTACAGAGAGGAATGTGTTCAGGTTGGCCCAGCTGTGTGTCCGGGATGCTTCTCCTTAGCCGGGAGTTACCACAGGATGACACAGCCAGACGAATCAGCTCTCTCCCACACATTTTAATCCTCCCCTGCTCATGAGCCGCATACGGCGCAGCCAGCAGCACCACCATCAGAGACACCAAGCACTTAGCCACAGACATGGTACGATGTGTTACTGCTCCTTAGCCGGTCGGTGGAGGCCGAAAATTAGTGGGCACAGAGATGAGAGGTGAGGATGGGAGTGTGGTGACTTCAGAGGTGGACTTGAGGGGGTTTATATAGTCAGTGTGTGGTAGCCACAGCACAGCTTTCCAAAATGCTGAGGCCACAGACTGCTCAAAAAATGCATTCAGCCTTGGTGAGGGAAAAGCATGTTCTGATCTAGAGATCAGCATGAAAGTGGTGGGAAGTCTCAAGGTTGACAGATAAAATCTGTCCTGTCAGTGATCTACGGCTTAAATACTGCAATCTATCAACCGAGGCTCATGTCAGACAGTACATTAGATCTAAGTTTGAATATCTGAGGCTAATAAGCCTTGTTCTTAGATATCTTTATAGGATTTTAGGGTATATATATTTATTTATTTTCACATCTCCAACAATATGATTTGCCCACTCCACTGAAGTATGTCTGTTTGAAATTGTCAGAATGTCAGAATTTATGTTATTACAGTGAGTAAACAGTTTTCCTTGAATATTGGTTGATTTTGCACCTTATCTCAACACATCTTGGAGCTAATTGGAAGAGAACGTAACTGCAAAAGATGTCAAGGCTACTGACGCAACCATTCACACACATGGTCACCCCGGGCCGTGCTTTAATTACACAATCATGCCAGAGATGGCTGCTTCATATTTTCATACTTCTGGCTATGATTAGCATTTTAACCTCTAATGACGATATCAGTGACGAGCAGCGACTGGTTTATTGCTCTCAGCTGCTGAGAGCAAAACAGACCTGTTTGTTCTTTTTTTGCTTCACTGATTCTTTGTCTTTATTTCTTGTGGATGGTGTTAAAGTTGATGCTATTGAGTATTCACCATTTTCTAAGCACTCAGTTCATGTTCTTATTCATTTATTCTCCAAAATTATGTTTTAATATGATCTGTCATTCTCATCAAAGAAAGGAAACATGTTTCTAGCTGGTTGGTGTGCTTGGTGTAGTTGTGCTGCTGTAAAAATAAAGTTTAAAGCTTCACTGTTTCATATTTTTACACAAAAAAGGATCAAATGATCATGTGGATTACGAAAATAGTGGATCATAGTGATGAAAACGCAGAATGATCATTCAACTCGTAGTTTCTCCCAGTGTTTTTTGTGTCTTTCAGCTCATTGTTTTGGTTTAACAGCTCACACCTGGTTTGCAGCAACAGCTTTGATAAAATGGCTGCACCCAAAACCCAACAGACAAATATTTTTGAGACCAAACTAAAGGAGAAGGAAGGTTTGCCACAAATTCCAAATACATGCTCCACCAGACATTGCTTGGTGTCTGATGGCGCTGAGAGCAATCATGGGTTCACAAAATATCAGTGTTTACAGATTAATTCTGCTGCCTCTTATTGCTTTGCAATTGCATCTGTCTCCTTTGAGTGAAAGAAATGTCACATTAGTAGAGTTGTCAATACTGCATGTGAGCATCTGTCACATGCATTCAGTTTTCCTCGATGTCCCTCTTGACTCCATCTGTTCCTGTCATCCAGTCCCAGCTGAGTCATGTGACACAGCTAGAGCCTCTGAGCTGAGCGCTCTTGAGTTTTAATTGATGCTGACGACGCCATTAAACCATGGCATCTCTCCCATTACCTTATCCTGTAATACTATTAGACAAACAGCACCGCCCCTCGGAAATAAGTCTCCGCTAACAGATACAGGCTTTACGCTGTGGAGGACAGGAGAATAGTTTTGACAATACAGGCATGGTGCACAGAGGACAATATTTTTTATTGAACAAGAAACATCTGGAGAACATGTACATATTGTAAGATATCATACGATTTGTGTTTTGGTTTCGTACGGTTGTGTAGCGTTTCACAGTATTTGCAGAAGAAAACCCCTCATTTAATAATCAAAAATGTCTGTGCAATGAAATCCATACTATCAAGAGCCCTACTTTTGTCAACTTCTGTTTGCATGCTCATACATCTACATGCATGAAGTAGTTAAATTTAAAATGTTTTTGACATCATGTCATATTCTCTTTCCAGTCCCTTAACCTCTGAAATGATAATGACAATAAATTAATGTTTACAACTGTTGTGCAAATATGAGAAGAATGTCAACATAAATTGAAAAATATACCTCAAATGCTATTTCTGCGCTTCATCAATACAGTCAAACATGGGGTTAAGTCGTCATGATAAAAGACATACAGCTTATTTTTATTAGAATCAATCATTTTCCATTTGAAACTAGTGCAGCAAACAGAACAGTCTAGAGCAGATCAAAAGAAACATTTTCATGACAAATTTGTTGAGTGTGGTTGGGAGGAGCTTATACCTTTCTTAACAGGCTGCCACCCTGATGCCAACTGGTTTATTAATACCAACAGCTCAACACAGCTAGCAGCAGAGTGCAAGGACAGTTTGACTACAGGGCTGGACCATGTTTGATCTTGACATCTGAGAGTCATGAACAAAGAGCCTCATCCCTGCAGGGATCATGCCAAATACTGATTTGCTGGATAGCAATTATAAGCACATGTCAGACTAAGACTGAAAAATTGTCCTATTTGAGGGATGCATTGTATCTGAAAGCATCATTAAAGCTGCTCGTAATCGTCTTAGGATGACCTGATGGTGCACACCTGATCAGAATCTCTGCACCACCAAAATAGCTCAGTACATGGCTGACATTTACCCTTCTCTGACTGGACAGGCAGGAAGCATGTGCGCAAATCCCGGTAATCCTTGACAACAAAATTACACCATGGCTCTTGATCGCCACTGGCACACCTTATGTTGCACCTTTCGCCCTGCTTAGGTATCTTTGAGACTATACGCTGAGTAATTGGGCAAAAAACAAGAACGCCACTTTGCTGACACATAATGCATGGCACATGGAAGAGCGTTGCACTGATGATATTGAACTTCCTCTCAGATGCACAGTAAATGTTTTCATTGCTTATATTTCCTTAGCCTGCAAAAGTGGAACACACCGACTACACGGCATGTGACTGTCTTCTGTGCGGAGAATGTAAAATAAAATATAAGCAACCAGGTAGTTTTACAAAATAGTTCATTAATAGCACTTCCAATGAACACAGTTCTTTACAAGCATAACGCTCCTAAAGTGATTAAAGTGTAACATTGTTTTATTTATAATGTTGCTACTTGACCTTCTTGTGTCAAACCAAACTATTTTGGTTCGGTCAGATTTAGTTGCAGGCGGGTGCTATTCATGGTGACAGATAACGAGCTGTCCAGTGCGAGCGTCTTGTGCATTTGACAGAGGAATAGTCGCTCATAGCGTGCAAACACTAGTTTGTGTAAAGCTGAAGCTTAGAGCTTAACTCAACTTGCTGCTGCTTCCATCCCCCTGTTAGATTGTTGATCTTAAACCACGTAGTCTCAGGGTTGGAGGCGGAATGGGTCTTATACTTTCTCGAGACCCATGGGTGATAAGGCCATTTAGGGTTAGTGAGGTCACAACTAGGCGGTTTTTCCCACTACTCGATCTCATAGGTAGTTTGCCGTCCGCTGGGCCGATAATGTATCTCGTCATCTGAGTCCTCTGGCTGGGGGGCGAAGCAGCGGTCAAACTTGCGCCTGAGGCGTTTCTTTAGCTGGAAGGTGCGCTCTGTGTTTGAAAACGTGTATTCCTGTTCCTTTAGTTTGGCGTAGTAGTCGGAGAACTTGTTGAACAGGATGGAGATGGGCATGCCATTGAGGATGATCCCAAAGGAGATGCAGCCAAATGCCACACAGCGGCCCAGATAAGAGATAGGGACAACATCTCCATAGCCCACAGTGGAGATGCTCACCTATAGGAAGAAAAGAGTCAGCTTACATGCAATTCCTCAGAACATTGAATTTTGTTTTGTTTTTTTTTAGATTTTCCATGATTCCTATTTCCTATATTTTTATTTCATGGTGCCTGCTTTTCACGAGTCACAAAACACTGTGTGACGGTTTGTTTATAAGAATCCAATAATTTTGAAAGTTGAGAATGAAGGGGATCAAATAACAGCCCCCAGGAATGCACTGATACAACTTACATCTCCAGAACGCAATCACTGCGTCTGGGCACAAATGAGACGCATTACACCGTATTAGAGGGGATTAGACAGATATAAGTTAACAGCTGCCACCAGATAAATAGAAACCATGTCCTTAAATGAGAGTGAGAGAAACACTGAGAACCAGGCTGATGACACTGTGAAGTCATTAAAACGAATCCATTCTCAAAGAGAAATGTAAAAATGGCAAGTTGTGATTTTAATAGCTAAACAATCTTTGTAGCTTCTGCAATATGTCATGGGGCAAATGTTACTCATAAGAACGTTTTCTGTACATGTGCAGAGGTTTAATGGTTTTATTCATTGAGCTAAACAGAAGTTGGTGCTTAACAATATGAAACTCTCACTAGTCATGTCTCATAAAGACGATTCAGCCAACCATTTATTTGTCACACAGGACTGTATGTGGACCCCTGAATACATTTGTGGTGATGGGTTTGTCCGCTGCTTTGCGGAGCCAAAAAGGTAGAAGCAGAACATGACTTTGACTTGTGCTGTGCACTTTATCTGGGTCTGACAAGGCAGACAGCACAAATCCCGGCAGGCCTAATCCTCAACACCCGAAATGCACTGCCCTGCTTGATCATACTGACACACCCCAATCTGAGCTCCGCTTCAGCACTGTAAAGAGGAACAGCTTACCGGAATTCACAGCTGAGTTAATTGAGCCAGAAGAATCTGAGTGGCACCCATAAGAGCTGGCCACCAAACTGTATATAAAGTTCACTATTTCACTATTAATATCTTTGTTAATAATGACAAGATGTGAAACGTCTTAACCATCTTGGTTAGTCTCAGTAATGGACTTAATGATCTATTATAAGTCTGTTTTTCTTAATTCATTCCAACAAAGTCACAGATTCATTCTTAGCAAGCAAAAGCTAGCAGACTTTTGCATTAACTGAATCGTCAAAGTTGATGGCAATGACGCTGAAATACCAAGTTTTGGCGCAAAGGAAAACTAGAGCAGTCTGGTATTAAGGCTAAATTCAGAGCCACAAACTTGACTGATCTGAAGACTGAGGTCTTATACTCACCGCAGCCCACCACCAGGCATCTGGTATGCTGCTGAACGGTGTTCCTGGCTGATCCACCTCCACAGAATGCATCAGGGCAGAGAAGGTGAAGATGCCCATGGCAATGAACAGAAACAGACAGCACACCTAAAGTACGACAGGAGAGTATATGTGAACGAAGTTAACCGTGTAGTGTAGCTACATGTTTGTTTGACAGATCTGACAGTGGGATCATTTTCTCTGAATTGGCGTGGCTTTCACTACCACTAGCACCTCTCCTGTTTCTCAAGGAGCATAAGAAAATGGTTTGCAGGCTATTTCATGATGTGTCCTATGTATTTTGTGTTTCTTTGACATTCCTTCATACCTGCTCAGAGCACTGGCGGATGGTGAAACCAAACGCCCTCATGCCTGTGGAGTGGCGAGCAAGCTTCAAGATACGGAAGATGCGCATCAGCTTGACGACCTTGAGCACCTTGCTGATTTTACTGACTCTTGCCATGGCTTTCAAATCTTCCTGCGCGCCTAAATCTTCTGAATCGATAACAAACGCCTCAAAAACGAGCTGGACAAAGTAGGGCATAACGGCCACCACGTCAACAAAGTTGAGGGCGCTCTTCACAAAATGTTTGATGTTAGATGTGGTGAGTAATCGCAAAAAGTACTCCAAAGTGAAGAAGAGGATGGAACAAATCTCTACCCACTCCATGTACGTTTTTCCTGCAAGTTTATACTCCCTGAGTTCTTTGACTGTATTCATTGTCATGGCAACAATAGAGATGAGCACAAAGAGACTGGAAAACACAGCAAAGGCTTTGGCTGCCAGTGAGGAGTATGGATTCTCCATCAAGTCCCAGAGGGCTTTCCGGAAGTTTCCAAGAAACATGGCCTTGTAGCCCTCGTCATCCTGGTGCGGCTTAATCTCATCAATCAGCTCCTTGTTGACCTTCAGTTGGTCTCTGATGTCATCCAGTTTCTCCTCGAACAGAATACGGCAGCACCTTAGAACGAGAAGAAGGGCGTCACTACCAGTTTCTACAGAAACTACTTTTTGTAAAATCACACTTAAAATGCACAAACACCAAGCCACAATATGCATAGCGAGTATCAAGTATCTAAAGCACACCTTGGAGTGTCCTTCAGTTTGAGGCCCCAGAATGATATCTCTTCCTCAAAGTTGACAGGACAAAGACTATCCATCACCCACAGGACATTACTGCAGTAGAAGTGAAATATGTAATGGAAAAACATGGGGTCCCTGTCAAAGAAGAACTCGTTGTTCTGAACATTATAATCGTCACAGAGCGACAGACGCTTAACTGGATCATCACAGAGAGCAAGGACTCCAATCCTGGTTTTTGGATATTTGAGGACCAAATGCTTCGGTATGTGGAACACCTTGCCGCCCACATTCAGATTAACTATGTTCGATTTCCTCGGGTTTGGTGCTTTTTTTTCCTGATCTTCTGTTGCAGGCAGATTCTCGTCAAGAACGTCAAGGTTGTCCATAGATGTCCATGGTTTCACTGAGCTGTCCTGTGAAAAAGGGAATTCAAACTCCTGTTCTTCAACGCTTTTTGAAAAGCTAACTTCTCGCTTTATGGTCGCAAAAAGACTGGAGCGACGCTTTTTCAGCACTTTCAGCTTGGGCTTCTTATTCTCCATTGTGGCAGTCCCTTTGATGACCAACAAAGACAAAAAATTAGCACCAACTTGAAATCAAGTCAATAAAAAATGATTGCAAAAATATTCCACAGAATCTCCTTTTGAGCAAAGCACCATCTTCAAAAAAAAAAAAAAAAGCCTTCAGGTTGAAATAAAGATAAAGAAAGCGCTACTGTGCTTTTCAGTCAGCGTGCAAGAAGATCAACTACATGAGTTAGGGATTCAGCCTCTTCACTGATTCTCTAATCCTATTGCTGTTCTTTCTGTCTCAACGCAAGTTAAAAATACTGTTCACAAGGATTAGCGATGTGATTTAAGGCTTTGAGTTCTTCTGAGAGAGGAGGAAAGGCAGAATGAGTGGTGTGATGACAGTAGTGCATTGCTAACGAGAGCTTTCACACCAGATGCTCATACTAATGCTACAGGTAGATTGATAGTATAAACTTTAATTTATATATTTTATATATACAGAAATCAATATATTGTTTGACATTTTTTTTTTGTATTATTATTATTTTGTATATGCCTGAAGTTCTCTTCTATCTAGCCTCTATCCTCTTCTCTTTATAATAAAATCCTTGTTTGACATTGTTCTCTTCGCAGTAACTCAATACCATGAACAGTTTGTGTCCATTTAAAAATCAAGCGAGGTGAATATAAAGTTTTAAATAAAAAAAAAGAATGCAAAATCATGCTATGAGTGTATAGGTCATATTAGGATTAATATTATTGAATGGGCATTTGATATTGCTACTATTATAGCAAAATACTGTACAAATTATGAGTATGTTGAAGAAATGAACAAGGAAATATGCTGCCTGATGAGGCCTATTATCTACTGTACTGTACTGTGGAAAGATTGTTTTAGTTACTCACATCCCAATAAGAAAGCTGGAAATGGAAATGGATAATATTGGTGTTCACATTTTGAACAATGGTTTGGCCCATAGGGTTTGGCCCACGACTTTTGTGAATGGTATAGCCCAATCTACCGGAAAGGGAAGTAGAAATGTAAAAAATTAATTTAATTTTTATTTAAATGCTTGGTTATATTTCTATTTTGTCTATGTCGTGTTTTTCTGACTGTTTGTATGATTAAAATTAAATTAATATAGCAACATTTATTAAGAATAAAAGAACACAGCTCCCATATATGCCGTCCGCGCACCACGTGACTTCCTTTCCGGTCTAACCTGACAACATGGACGCCAGCCGCGTGCAGCCGATCAAGCTTGCGAGAGTAAGAACATGTCTAATATGATGAAAATAGTCACATCTATGCGGATACATAGTTACATTAATAGTCAATGTTTTAAACGGTACCAAAACTTCGAGGCCAAATTTATTTTAACGCGCCGATTAGCAAACCTCTCTTGGCCTCTCGTTCTTCCATCATGGAGGCCAGTCCATGCTACAATGTCTGCTAGCTCTTTCACTGTTAGCCTGCTGCATGCTCCACTTGGAAAAAAAAAAAAAAAAGTGATATTTATTATCCAGCTGTTATATTTATGTTCTACGTGTTTTCTTTTCAGGTCACCAAGGTGCTCGGAAGAACTGGTTCCCAGGGACAGTGTACACAGGTATGCTAACGTGGCTAATGTTAACGAGTTAACGTTTTATGTTAACTTAAGGGTCATGTTTGTTTCCATTGATATAATACTTTTGACACCAACATTACATTGTCCTTGAATATCTGTTATATCTCTATGTAGTCCTGGCTGTGGGACTGAAAACCACGTTTGGAGACAGTTCTGAATAAAGTGTCCAACATTTATTCATGCCTTAATACCACGTTCATATGGTTGTAACTATGGAACTATTAAAGCAGTAAACCGGTGCATAAATTGTCAGTGAATCAAATGTTTACTTAACGTCACATCTCTGAACTAGAAAATATATATTTTTTAAACGTTGTTGGCAACATTTTGTCCATTGACCAAATAAACAGATCGCATGTCCTTATACTTTGAAGCATGTGCAACCAGTGCGCTGCCTTTTCTTTTTTCCCCTCTTAAACTTGTTTAAACACAAAACCTGTGCCATATAAGGTCATGTTAATGCAAGTCCCTGGGTCCTTCCTTTCCTCCAGGTCCGTGTTGAGTTCATGGACGACAGCAACCGCTCCATCATCAGGAACGTGAAGGGCCCAGTCAGAGAGGGAGATGTTCTGACACTTCTGGAGTCTGAAAGAGAAGCCAGGAGGCTGCGATAGGTGAGAAGACGAACAATCCATTCATTGAACTGACAGTAAAGCCTCCCTCCAATATGAGGACATTACTTTGGGCCTTGGTGTGTGATAGGGTTTTGAACATCTCTTATCAAGAGCTGTGAATAATAAATTGTAATCCTATGAATACGTACAATGTTATTTTAAATATGGTAGATGTATGGCATTGGATTAAAATAGGTAAAAAGATATTCTCTCTCCTCGTGTATCAAATGGGGTTTGGACAAAAAATATTACAGCTTACAATACACTGAAGTATAAAAACATAGCATGGCCTTAAACTGCCATGTAGTTGAATTGATTGCTCTTTTACTCATGGTCTATTAAAACTAAACAAAGTTTAATCTTTGGTTGTTGAGCCTGGTTATAAATTCTGACCACTGTGTGTCCTCGTCTTTGTGCCCTCATGGTACATTTTGCCCAATACTGATGAAAATGGTTTTAACTCCACTGAAACACCATGTAGACTTCAAATGACCATCACAAAATTAAGGAACTCGCATTTTAAATGGCTTGAAGCTCAAGCTAAGTGGCTTTAACCGTTTCCTGGTGTCGAATTTTGTTACTGTAATCCTGTAGCCAAATTTTTTATTTAAGTCAGTTACAGCGGAACATAAGTGACTTGCAAATGTCTTCAAGTAATGTTAGTTCAGTGATACGTCTTCAGGAGCGGCGCAGATTTATTTTTGCAGTCGGTTATCTTTGCAATGACGTGTAACTGATCTGTGTCTTCACAGTGCCCACTGGAACTTTGAGGTGCCAATCCAACGCTGTGGAGCAGTGGACACCATCAGTTCCATGTGCAGTGGATTACGTCTCACTTTTTCAGATGTTTTGAAATAAATTTGGGTATTGAGATGAATTTTGACTGTTCTGTGTTTATTTGGCAATACTTAGTTGTGCTTTTTTTGGAGGTGGCAACAGGTGTATAGGCTTTGCTTGACACAAGAGATAGATGGCTCACATGTGCATTTCATTAGTTTCCTTACTGCAATCGGTGTGTTTGCTGATTATCAGTTAAAACACCAATCATTTATCAGATGACTTTAATAGATGCATTAAACTCCAATTAAGTCCACTGAGTTTATATTGGGTCTCATTGGAAGAGAAATGTTTCTAATACTTGAACAATTATGTAATTAGAGTTAATACCATCTAGAAAGTATTAAAAATGTAATAAAACCATTTGTAGTATTCCCTACCAACAAAACATTAAGGTGACCTTTTTGCCCAGTGAATCTGTTTGTTTTAGATGGCTGGATGTCACAAGGACAAGTATAAACTAACTGGTGAATAAGCAGTTTTGCTGCACCTGTGTGAGCTAAGTTGCTTGATGAAGTCGAAGTTCTGATGTCTCATCTGGTTCTTCATCTCGAGGTGAAGTGATCGTTTCTTACCTGTTTGTGAAGTTTACATTCTGTTCAGCAGAGGGCAGCATCACTCCAAGTTTAGCATCATGTCTTCAGTACATCTGTTTCTTACTAACACCAGAATGAAAGACATTTTTCTTCTCACATCTGTGGACATTAACAGCCCAGTAAATGAAAGGAAATCTTGACTTTCTCCTGCTGCTCACGGTGTGTGTTTGACTGAATTCATACACATAAGTATTATTTTGATTAGTTGATCATAAAGCGATGAAACGTTTGTTCAACTCACATGGTGCCCATTTGCAGTATTTTCTCATATACATTTATATTGGTAACATAAAGTACTGGTTAGTGGTTTTCCAATTCATTTTATTATATTGCATGCCGTTTTCCTTTGTTCTTTCCTTAAATCTTTCCAGCTCTATGCAAAGTCAAATCTGTTCATGAATGCTTGTGATCCTAGCTTAGCATTACCTTGTTTAAATGCTCAGGATCAAACAGATTTAAGTGTGCTTACTTTTGCACTAATGACCTCTTTCCATCAGTGTGCAATGGAACACTTTAGGGAACTACTAAAGAGTCTGTAAATCAACACCGTGGGACAGTTGTGAATAAATCACCATGAAGCGATCAGTCCACATCTACACATTTAATATTTTCTCGTTTCTGTAGCAGAAAGGCATTTGACCGAATTCCATCTAAAGGTTCACGAAGCAGTCGAGAGGCTGTTTGAACGGGAAAGCAGGTCAGTTTGAGTTATGTGTTGTGATGAGGCTCTATATGTACACTGTAGGTTTAATGACCTTGTTTTTTACAATTTACTCTGACCTACTTTAAGCAATATTTGAGTAATAGTACTTATATAATCTAATAGTCGCACAAACAGTGCTCAGAATAGATTTGTAATTGTAACTAACAAACACTAAATTCTTAGTCACAACAGGTATTTCAGCCCATTTTTTCTGAATGAAAACCTACACATCAGGATTATACTGACTGTTAAATGATTTGTGTAAATGTTTTTTACCCTGCAGGTCAGTTAAGCTTGCTTTGGCTTGCAAACGGTGTCAACTTTTGCAAGTCCGCAGACACTAAATCAGCCACATAGCACATTCGGTGCAACCGTTACTGACTTCACCTGCACCAGACCAGATCAAGGTAAGGCCAAACCCAGTAAGACAACATAATAACAACGTGTTGGGCTGTCGTGGAAGTAGTGGAAAAAAAGGGCTATGTTTTTATTTGTGGTTGTTATAGTTACAGTAATACCTCTGCTTTTCAGTTCCAAGAGCAACACGATCGGACCCGATCTCTCGTCATAGTGCAGATTATTTATGGTCATATACCATACAGTTTTCCAGGTGCAGTTCTGTCAAAAAATCCCTCACGGCTTGTATGCAGTGAGGGATTTCTGTAGCTTCATTCAGGAAGGCATCGACAAGTGCGAAACCAAAGATGGAAACTGACACCAAGCCACAAATTAATTCCTGGCAGCTATTAAGTTAAAAGTATGAGCATGTCTGCACTTGACAGTAGAAAAAAACAAAAGGGAACCAGTAATATAGAAACACAGAAAGAAAACAAGCATTTTCCTATCTATGCAAATGCAGCAAGAAATCGAGGGAGCACAAATGCATGTAGAACTAGACCGGTAGAGTGTGGTTGTCATGCTGCACCCTCATACACATTAAATCCCATTGCCACCCACAGACCTCTGAGATGAGATTAGACTGTTAGTCATGAACAGAGACTGTTCCATAACCTCTACCTGCTTTGTTCTCTTTGTTCTCAGTTTGATCTAAAATAAACAGAAAATAAGTTACTTTTATGATCCTCCTTAAAGGGAATTCAAATTGACTTTGCAGCCACACAGGGAGTTAATAAAGAACTTTCCACATAAAAATTTGTGTATATGCTAAAATAAAGGGAATACATTTGAATGAATATATTAAAATAATTAGAAATAGAGTATGTGGAAAAATATCATAGAAGAGAGAGTAAAAAAAAGAAGAGAGAGAGAGAGAGATTTGAATAAAATGCGAGAGGTAACAAAAGAAGTACATAAGAGAACTGTGTTATTCAGCTGACTTCACAGTCAACAGCAGCTCTGTGCATGAAAACAACTCAGTCACCTTGACCCCACTGTCATCATCACTCCACACTCCTCCATCTCTCTGCTTCACCCACCCACACACCCATCCAGACCTACGGGTGGCATGTGTTTACCGTTCATCCATCTCCCCGTGTCTCGCGCTCCTGAGAAACATATCAGGTTAGAAGCAGATCCATCCCAAGGCCACTCCTTGTTTGTCTGCGTGCCACCAAGGTCTAACTCTGCCAGAACAAACACAAGCATGGGACCCGTCTGTCTTTCTGTCTGTCTGCAGTATCTAGGATATACGAAACAAAATCAAAAATAACGTAAGATTGTGCCTTAGAGAAGTACAGCAGCAGCAATTATAACACTGTCGGTGTGCTATGGAGCTAGGGGAGCGGGTGGCAATCCTGAGAGATGAGTGAATATTTATATGAATATAAATTAATTGTTAGTTGTAAATAAATTGTTCTCTAAGTGCAGGTTTAAGCAAGAAATCTAAAAATGATTACCTGTTACTAAATAAATGAAGTGTTCAGTGTCTTCTTAATTAAAATACATACATTGTAGAGTAAAAAGCACAACATTTATCTGTGAAATGTTTCAAAGTATAAAGTACTGGCCTAAATGTGAGATTAGATTAGAAAGGCTTTATTGTCACTACACCAAAAATTTCTGTTAAAATAACACACATTAAAACGGGCAACAATAAAAACAGCTTTTAAAAACCTGACACTTAAAACGTGTCCAAGGCAATCAAATCAAAAGTAGCAGCAGGCTGTAAATACTGTAGTGTCAGTACCTTTATGTATACTTGAGTTGCTAAGTAACTTTCCACCACTTTATCATTAACCTGACAAATACCTAAATTTCCCTCAGGCCGTGGCTGCATTTTAAAAGTATGATTTGTAATACAGTATTTACTGTAAGATGACACATCATCGCGTGGCGCTGGTTTGATAGGACTCGCTTGAAATGGAGGTATGTGGCAGGAGGTTTTATGCTGGGTAACAGGATGTGCAGCAGGGAGGTCATGGAGCCTCCAAGGGGAGAGAGGCCTCTGATTTACACATTCTGAACTCAACTACGACCTGGGTCACGGCCCTCAGATTTACGAATGGGGCCCATAGGACGCAGTGGAAGACAATCACCCCAGAGGTAACTAGGAGTCATTCCCTGCCCCACTCTTTCTGTCCCTCAGTTGGTTTCTGTCCTCTTTCTCACAGATTGTAAAACATGTTCGCCCCTTCTCTTCCCCTCCATCCGTTCTGATTATTGAACTTTAGTACACTCAGCCTTTCTGCACTCCATCCTTGTTTTCTGCCTTTAATTGCAGTTTGGTTAAATGAGGTTTCAGTTCACAGCAATGAGAGGAAGAACATCTGGAAATTAAAGGTTAAAGAGCATGCACAGCCCGTCTCTCACTCAAAACATGCTAATTACATTTGTTTGTTTGCAAAGGCATTAATCCACTGTTCTAACCGTAAGAACTGCATCTCACATCCAGGAAACATATATCAGTGTGAGTATGGACAACCTACTGAAGAAACAAGAAAAAGCAACGTGAAGAGAAGACCGTCTGAATGATGACAGCAGAAAGCTGAACAGAGTTTGGACATTCTTGGTTTGCTTTTATGTAAGCTAAAGTGCAAAAGGCAGAGACTCCGTGGTGCGAAGGTCAGAAAAACAAGCCATCCATTTATTTTTTGAAGGCGCTATCCCCTGCAATGCATACGACTTATAAAATATCTTCTCTCACAATTCACTGCACAGCAGTGTCACAGTGCCGACAGCAGGTGCGCAGGCTGACAGAAAAAGTGACGAGTTGAATCACAGGGTCAGACTCTTGGCAGCTGATGATAAAGAAGCCTGTTGTGGAGGGGGCGATGAAGAAATACTCGTTCTGAATCTCTGCAGCCCCTATCCTTTAACAAACACTGTAACGGCAACGCTTTAAGGACCGTGTCCCCTGGACTAACAAGGATACTGGCACAGCTAACTGGCTACGCTGCCAGGTTTTTGTTGAGGTGAAAATGTTTGTGCAGTGCTGATGTGATCAGACTTGTTTCATAACGACGATCCTGTACATGAGGTTGGGCAATTTTAAGGTAGATTCAGTTTCAGCATTTCTCATTTGAGAGAAAAAGCACCTTTACACCTGATAGAAAAGCTCTTTGCAGTGTGATCAGTTTCCTCTTCAACGTGATCCTAAAAGGTCCGACACTTTATGAAAGAGAGCCATTTTCTCTTTTTTTTGCATTAAATAAGAAGCAACTTAGCTTAATACAAAGACTGGAATAAAGGGGGATTATCCAGGCTGCCGTTTTTAGACTTGGTTTCATGAATGGACTAAAAAAAGACATGGGTTTACTAGTTGCTGGATCGTGTGACCAGACAGATCCTCGATCCCTACAGTGTTGAATTGTTCCTTCAAATGGGTCAACTTGCCCTCATGACTGCTTGTGAAATATTGCGCAACTGCTTCTTTCATTATAGAGTAATATACAGTACACAACATATTAGCTAGCAGGCATAAACATTACAAAACCTTCTTGAGAAAAGGATGTTATCTGGGATAAAGGTTGTGTTGATGTTGCGTCTGTTCTGTTTCTCTACTGAGTGCTCAGGTTTGTTCTCTGTAATAAATAAAGGAAACAGATTATGTCAGCCTGAACGCAAAGACACTTCTCTGAAATCTCACTGCAGAGCTACATGTTTTTATAATATGTTCCTGTAAAAATGCAGCACGGTTTTAGTTAAATTTTAAAGCAATGTAAGAGTAAAATACAACAGTAAAGCTCTGAGCTTGTGACACATCAAACGAGAAAGCATCTACTGTACACACTCAGGACAACAGCTGGGACAATGTTTAACCTGAACAAACCTTAATGGAATTTGACAAGTTGAACTCCATGGCAAGCTGTGCTATACTTCTAGCTTTGAAAGTTCTCTTGGTCTGCTTAGAAATGATCAAATGTATGTCAACCTAAGAAAACAGAGTGAAACGAAGTGACACAAAATACCACCACAGGTCATTTTAGCTGGACAGAGCTTGCTGGTCATGTTAAATTAATAGCTGCAGTCATAGGATAGCTTCTTGAAATTCCCCTAAGAGACAGCTAAAGAGGACAGCAAGGATTCTTGGCCTGCTTTAAATCCAGAGCTTCCAAACAACCTGTAGCCCGCATTACTTGTGAGAACACGGAAAAATACAAAGCTGGAATCACTCTCCGACTCCACTCAATTTAAATTAGGATTCCAGATTTGAGATTAACATGGATCAAGGCAGTCATTAGAGATTATTGGGGTTTTAATGACGCTGATCAGCAGATGGGCATGGATTCAGGGTGACAACATTCTTGAAGCGCGTGGGTGGCATTTCCTTTCAATGTCTTTTTAGATTTTTAGAAACTATTCATTTTCTTGCCAAGAATTAGATAAGAACAACATTACAACTCTCTTGTTTGTACAACCAGTTTAGATTAGCACAAACACTGCAAACAGGAGAAACTCTGAGCCCGGCTCTGTCTGAAGGTGACAAAACATCAACCATTTACAAGTTATTGTTCATATGTAATGTACAAGAGAGTGGTGTCAGTGTTAGGACTGGCTCTACAACAGAAATGCTATTTGGCACTGCCTTCTTCCAGAAGGCGGATGGTTTCCAAACAAACCATCCACCTTCTCGCAACAGGAATAGGAGACATTAGAGTATGATTTCTGCAGATATGTGTGTGCTGAAGTGTGCACAGCTGCTGTGGTACAGTTATAGGTCAGAACCCCCACTGTTCTGGAAGAACATTTTGTAATTGAAGCCTTCTTTCCTTTTCCGTCTCCAAACCACCAGCTGCATAGCACTTGACGAAGGTTGTCTGCCAATACCCACATATTTCCCAGAACAGGACTCTTTTGCAGTTGGATCCCTCTTCTGTTCAAGTGTCCCCTTCTACCTCCACTTCTGTTGATTAGAATTATTGGGGCAATGAATAAGTATCATTGTGATCAGTAACCTCCGCCCACCAACCTAAAGTGCTTCTCACACTGTAGTAAACTCAGTGTGCGTGCTTGACTGCTTCACAGGAGGCCAATTAGTTCATGGGAATCAGGCTGGGTAACTGGGGTACACACCATGGGGCTCATTTTGGGGACAAACAGGGAACAAAGCTGTGTCTTTAGAAACTCTGGGGAGACTAAATGGCTGCTGCTCATCGTGTTTGAGGTTTAGGTTCAGGAAATGTAAAAGATGGGTTCTGGAGAGCTCATTTAAAGAATCCCCAGACAGCATAAACATGTGTTTGTTTTATTTACAGAAACCACATTTAGCTTGGAATTCATCCTTGACCTTGACCACATGTTTTGGCCTCCAGTGCTTTTTTTTAAACAGTATATTACAGCAGAGTTTCTTATTGTATAAGAACACTGTTAGTACAGAGTACTATGGAATACTTTCACAATGTGAGAAACACGTTCATTCACTCTCTTGCTGGGATGAGAAGGGACAAGAACTATTAAACTATTATAACGAACCTGTGAACTAATGGTGAAGCTACAGCCAGGAGACTGTTAGATTAGCTTAGTTTAGCAAATGACACTGCAAACTATAGTCTGACATTTTAACAGTTTTCGTACAGATTAAACACACAAGATAGAAAATGTGACCTTTGCGTAGGAGTATATTTTTCCTTTTGGCAGAGACAGGCTAGTTGTTTCCCTGTTTCCAGTTTTTATGCTAAAATAAGACAAACTAATCTAATCTAATCTAATCTAAATGAGGCCTGTTTGTTGTTTCAAATAAACAGATAAGACAGATAAGTAAAACGTTTCCCAATCCTTCCTTCGAACTATCCATTTTGGAACTGGAAATGGAAATGAGACATTCAGTGGAATACACTAATGCTCTTTCTTGCTCAGAGTTACATGGAAAAACAAATCAATGATGCTCTTGTTCAGTAAATGTGTGGCCGCAGCCAGGAGCTGGTTAGCTTAGCACAAAAACTGGGAGAGCAGTTTGCCTGGCTGTGACCAAAGATAAAATAAACCACTAACATGACACATCATCAATCATCAAACTGTAAAACCATTTAATGGGCCGTCATGGAAGAGGTATTTCTCTTCTAAGGAACTTCTCTGCTAACACGTGTTAAGAAAGCACAGCATTTACCCAAATGCCCAACACTTCCAAACAGTTCTAGTTTATTATCGCCTATAGTCTTCTTTGGTGTCTTGTATAAGAACACGCTCATGCTAGTAGTTCAGTCTGACCAATCTGTTAACTGCACTGATATTAAAGATTAGCATAGGGCATAGTTCTTCCTCATATGTTACTAAATGTGGCCTGAGGATCCAGTGTAATACTGTCTGCAGTCATACACGTGTAACATATTTTTGTTCAGTGTAGAGGGTCTAACCTAAAAATCACTGCAGATTTCCAGCACCACAAAGAGCTGACAGCAAACACAGCTGCTGAGTTGAACCGCAGTCTAAACCTATTTACATACTGAATACAGGACTATGTGCACATTCTGTACTTTTCTTCTTCCTGACAGCTGGGGCCCTCATTCAGTCCACGAGCAGTGAAAGAAATGAAAGTATGCATGCGTGTGTCTGAGTAAAGATAAATCTGGGTCGTCTATCTGCAGGAGTTTGTTCCTTGTTACCAACCTGAATAGAATAGAATAGGTCTTTATTGTCATTGTCACAAGAACAACGAACTTAAAAGTGCTCTCCTATCAATAGAAGAAGAAATATTCAGGAACACGTTAATTTGTAGCAAGCAGCGCATGTCTGTGCAAGTGTATGTTGAGCATGTGATGTAAGGAATGTAAAGGGAAACAACCGTGTACATCTCTCAGCATGCAAGAAAGATACATGCATGAATGGACTGTGTGCAAATGTACTCTGTATTAAAGTCTGTGTTCAGCAGCACAAGCACTGGACCACATACATAGCATTTATGCCTTCTGTTGCCTTACGTAACTTACGTAAAATCTTATATCACAAAGGTTTTGACCTCAAACAGATGATGTTTCTATAATACTCTAATGTGAGCAACTTGGATTGCCGATCTAAGGTAAGCTGTTTTTTTAAAGTACATAAAAAGGAAGAAATCAAACATTTGTGTGGGTGCTCAAGGGGCCTCATGAAACGTGTAGATTCAAAACGTGGATGAGGCAGCATGTTGGACTCTTTACAGGAAATCTTCCTCATCCTCTTAGTCTGCACTCACTGCCTGGAGCCGGTTTATGATGAATCTATACAGAAGTGAAACAAGTCACACCTCATCTCTCAGGACAGCTGGAAGCTAAAAACAAACCGCAGGATTTCATTCGTTTTGCTGCCATGTTGCATACACTATGCGGTTCCTGGGGCAACATTAGTATGAATGAGTGCAGGTCGGGGCTGGACAAATCTCCCTCTCTTCAGACCACAGGGAGGCAGTAGTGTGTTTTACCTGGTGGGCTGCTGCCTCCGTGGAGAATGTGAAATATAAAACAGGTTCAAGTCATCTGTGTGGTGCATGCATGAATCGGGGCGCAGGAGTCAGGAGTGTCAGCAGGATTGCCTGTTCTCACTGATGTGTTTGCTTGATAAAGCTGTAACCTTCTCTATAAGATGGTGCGTGTGTTTTGTAAAACGTAGCGCACGCTTTCTGACTCAGTGAATCAGTGGCATTTATAGATTAGCAAGGTACAGGTAATAACAATAATTAAGTCTGCATTCCATTACGTGGTTCAGGTTTTGAGTGTTGACGCATTGTCAGGGTTCACTGTTACACTTACTGGAACAAAGCCAAGGTGTTATTTGTGACACCTGTGCTTTTCCTGCTATGAGAGTAAAAGCTTAAATCTAATAATAATCTAATATACCATACATTTCAGAACACATCCGCACCAACCAAACTAAATCTTGCACTGATTAAACCTCTGGATACATCTCTCTAATCCGATATTGACTCATTCATGAGCCTCATCATTATGTGCAGGCGTCTAAAAAAGGTCACGCGCGTCTGCTCCTCATGAATATCTCATGATATTAGAAATGAGAAACATACTGTGGGGCATGTAAATGGGTGCCTCTATGTGATAATAGCTGGGTTCCAACAATAAATATGTTTTATGTGTTCCGAGGCTGAGGTCTCACTTGATCTCAGCCCTTCCTTTCACAGCCCCTCTTTTCCTTTGTCTGAATCTTTATTGGAGATTTTTTTATTAGAGATTTTTTTTTTTACTTCATTGAAATATATTCAAATATGCCATTCTGGCAAACACGAGTGGAAAAATCAGTTACTGTAAGCTCCCAAAAGAGCACAGATCACAGTCCATTCATGGGAACCAGAGGTTTACAGTTCCAGAAGCCTCCAGCACCTGTTTTTTCTTCCTTCTTTCCATCCCCTTGTACATGACTAAGTCTGGGGGCTGCACTGGGATTTACAGATGTTCTGCGTTTGGAATCTGGGTAAAAGGTCACAATGCCGGCTAGGGATGGGAGCGGCCATTTTGGGAAATTGAATAAGCAGCTGTTGGCGAGGTGTGGATCCGGTGATGATCAGTAACATATGACTGTCCGGCTTGTGAGCCTGGCCGAGAGGATATAGAGGAGACGTACTGAAAGCCTGGAACATTTTTACAGACATTAAACAAATGAGACTCATGTTTATTTAATCCACATGTTTAGTCTTTTCTAAAGTCAATATATTGTCTGCTGACGATGTGACGAGCAGCATTTTGTTTGAGCAGATTTTATTCCAGTAGTGGAAGGTAACAAAGGGAATTTACATGTCTGTATTTAAGTACTATTTTCATTTGTATTTTATTGAGTATTTGGCGCCGCTTCATAATTGTACATTTTCATGAAGTATTGTCCTTTTCTTTGTCATACTGTGATGTACTTTGCACATTTTACATAGACAACATGTCAATGAAAAATGCAGATTTTAAACGTTGTTAATGCACGTCTAACAACAATCATAATCTGAAAGACTACTTTTGGCAGTTAAAGGACATTTAGTGACAATAACTGCATTTTAACTTTTATTTCAGTGAAAGGTCAAAATAAAACAGAATGTCTTCCAGTCTGCATCGTCCCAAACGTAGCATCACACCACACACTCTACTACAATTTCCCAATACAATGTACGTCAAGCTCCCAACCAGCTTTTCCTGACTGACACACAGCTGTAATTCATTCAAACTTTGCTTTGCGTCACATTTTTCTCAAAATCTGAGCGACAGAAGGCTCTTTAGTGCTGCCTCAGAGAAACAGGTCATTTCTGTAAGCCTGATATGGCACAGACATCGGTATGTTAGTGAAAGCCAGATTTTGTTTCAATTGTCCTTACTGTACACGACGCTAACGTCCCTGCCAAGTTCTGCAATGTCTCAGAGGACTGCATCAAGGCTCGCACATTCTTTACATGTACCATCATGACACTATTCACCAGACAGTCATCAGGTTCAACAATTACTGTATTTGTGCCAAGCGTTTTTTTTTTTTTTTGTTTCCAATAATCACGACACTACAATCAGACACCTTTCAACTACTTGGCCTTTCATCACACATGAGAAATAAAAACAGCAAATGAAACAAACATGTGTATATTCACTGATAAACCTGTTGTACTGTAAATGACAGTACATGAGTCATCACTGCAGCTGAAACACGACCAGTCTACAAGTCTGAACAAACAAAGGTAAACCTGCCTGCATTGACCTTAATGTCCCCATTGAACAGAAACGATTTCTTAAAATTCAACCTGAAAAACCTATTTTTAACCAGAACACGTCGGTCTTTGAGTGGAAACCCCTCCCTGTCGAGGCTTTCAGGCAAATAACGCATGTTTGTCACATTCCACACACATAATTGAGGGAGCTGACTTTCCCATCTCAGCACTGTCAGCAGTCTCCCTGTTACCTTTCACCTACTTAGTCTGGGCTGCAGACAGGAGAGGGTTAACCCTGCTCCTTCTTTGTGGTCTGGCTCTGGCTCACGTATGGCTTGCGAGCAACCCGGCAGAGGCTCTTGAAAAACCCTACGCCCCGTAATGTGGGCATTCTCTGTGCTGTGAACTTTCCCCTAATTCTCACAGTCCTCAATGCCTCCCAGCAGCAGATTTTTTACTTGCGAGCACCTCAGGCCAAATCGTACGCATGTTCCCCTCCTGACGACATTCATTCCTCACTTTATCCAAGGAGTGATGATTAAGAAATGCTGATATGCTCTTTCAAATGACTCTCCTTCTCTGTGCATTGAGAAATCTCTTTTAATCATGATTTCTGACCCAAAACAACTAGATGATTAAGCAAACCTTTAACTGTTTAGTTAACTAATTAATTTAATGAAAAATACCAATTCTCTGGTTCCAGCTTGATAGGGGAGGATTTGGTGATTTTATCTTTATCTTTATATATAATTTTAAACTGAATTAGTTTGTCTTATTTAAAGAAATCACCTTAATAACTAAAAATAATCTAGTTACAGCCCCTACAATCTGATTTATCTATTTCAGTTAACATGTCTGTGGTATATAATTCATGCCTTACTGATGTTAAAAAGAATAGAAAGCTACATAATAAGTTTAGGTTGGACATTATACATTAAATACACTCTTACTACTATTTTTGCATATTAATTTATATTCCCTGAATTATTTCTAAGTCTTATGAGTCTTGATTTGAAAATCACGGTGCGTCTTTCTTCAAAGTACGAATGTTAAATACACTAAAATGTAAAATACTTCCTTTGTTTAACATCACTTTATCTCATTATTTGTCAAATTAAGAGCAGCAAGATAGCACATGATCCAAACAGGGGAGTACAGAGCATTGTGGAGAGACTATGTGGAGAGACGATGGAGCAATGGAGTGATTCATATGCTGAATGACGGGGAAAAGGAGATTTCATCAGACTAGTCTGGGTCAGTAAAGGAAAAATTAAAACATGAAACATCAAGTTACGATTCTGTGTACTAATAAAGTAAATAATCCTCCACCCAGAAGTTAATGAGTCTTTCCTGTTAAAGTATGGAGCTCATCTTTCACTGATATCAGTGTGTGTGGTCCCCATAATGATACTTGGCACATCCATTTTCCTAAGTTGGAAAATGATTTTTTCACTTCAAATCGCTCTAGTTTATGGTAATTAGTATTTATTAACTGATGTCTTAAACGTTATGGTTAGGTAAGGTTGCATTCACATGTATTTGGGAATAACTTATCCAATGAACTCTCAAATCACACAGAATATCACACAGAGTATTGAAGAATATCAGCAATAATTTAGCTTCTAATATCATTATCTATACATTATCATTATTACACTTGGTGTGAATTCAACAACACTTTGCTATAAAGTCATATATAAAGTCATATATTTGTTTCTCTGCATGAGATATCAGCCGTTCAGTGTCCACCAGCTGATAATGTGGTTCCTGTCTGCCAGTGTGCAGAGATGAAAAACGATCTTTTTGTTATATCATGTCCCTCCTCCGCCTCTGGCATGAATAGTTAGCGGAGAGGTGGAGGAGGGACAGAAACCTGAGAGTAACTGCACCCCTCCCTCTCCCCAGCTGGCCAATAGCAGACAGCTTACAGCGTAGGCTTGGGGGCTGAGAAACTATATAATAGTGTGCTGTGCCTGTTCAGCCAGGAGCCTGAGCTCTAAGATCCAACTCTTCAAGACAGGGCAGGATACTGCAACAAGAAAACACACATTTTAAAGCAAGATTTCAGCAGTTTCAGACAACAGCAGCAATGAAGACAACGCTGGCAACTCTGACACTCTGCCTGGTGGTGCTCTTAGCCACAGGTTTTCCTTTTGAGAGGAAAACCTCACCCTCTGGAGGTGCTGCCAAGGAGAAGCGTGTCCAGTACGCAGCCTGGGATGACGTTAATGTCATAGCCCACGGCCTGCTGCAACTGGGCCAGGGGCTGAAGGAGCATGTGGACAAAACTAAAGTCCAGATGAGGGACATGTCCACCAAGATGAAAGTCTTCAATCGCACAGTGACCGAGCTGGGAAGAGAAAGTCAGAGGCTGCGAACGGAGGGGGAAGCCCTAAAGGCTCGAGCCCAATCACTGGAGGACAGAGAGGGGCAGCTGTTGAATGTCACGGCCGAGCTGAGGGAGAAAGCAGAGGAGATGCAGCAGGAGAAGAGGACAATGAGTGAGAGAATGAACCGGCTGGAGGAGAAGGTGGACAGCATGCTGCAGGGAGACGCTGTCCTGCCTGATGGGAACGCCGGTGCCAGGAACAGCAGTGATGCTCGCAACATACAGGTGAGCAACAGTTTGTGTCTGTGGTCTCACTATGATCATTTGCTCAGGAAAGCGGAGGCATATCAAGATAATGGCTTTAGTTAGTTTGGGAGGAAAATGTAGGTTTTCACTGAATGCAGACATCATTCCTTCACTCATGCTTCAAGACATTTCCAGAAAACCCCACAAAGTAGGAGTGTTGGTGCAATGCTTTACTGTATGTGAGGACTGCTGGCTTTTATGGTGCACTCACAGACACTAAATCAAAATGCACAGAAGGCCAGCAGTGGGTGGTGGGTGGAGAGGTGGGGGGTGGGTTAACGAGCTCAGGCATGGAGTAGTAACGTGCAGTACGTGCAGGGAAACACTAAAGACTTCCAGACAAAGGAATCTGCAAACATCAGCTGCAAAAACGTGTGTATATTTTTTTCCAGGGCTGGCTCATTTACAACCTGGAGAGCTTTATGATCTGGGATGCCATAGACAGAGTTGAAGGGGCTTATGGAAGTTGTGCAGCGCTCCCTTTAGAAAGCATTAGACCACAAGAGCCTGAAAGGCTTTATAGTGGAATGGAAAATCCCGCGCTGAGAGGGAATTACATAACCACACCGCTGCCTGTTGTAGAGAACAAATGCTTGTCACTGAAGGGTGAAAATGTGTCTGCGGTCTATGTCTCCTTCTTTTCAATGAACCTCTGCAGGTAGCCCTCTTGTTGTGTTAATTATAGGGGTTCTGTGGCACCATCGGCTCACTTTACGCACAGGCATTATGCTGACAAAATGCAAAACACGTGTTACCTTTGTGTTATTTTTCTTTTAGCTGTTGTTGGAGGCTCAGAATAGACGCATTGACGACCTGATGGAGCGCATCCGACTTCAACAGGAGAAGCTCGACAAACAAAATACGCGCATCAGGACCCTGCAAAGTCAAGTAAGGAAGCCTTACATTATACGCGCATATAAAGCTACTAAATAGACGTTTGTGTTTTGCTATGTTAATTGTTTTATATATATATTTTTTTTCTGCAGTCTCATCACTGACTGTTAACTTTTTCAGGTCCAACAGTCGAGACTGAGACTCTCCCCCAGGAGCGACAACACTGACGGCTTCGTCGAGCAGCAAGACTCGCCAGTCGGTAAGTAAAGGCAGAAAGCGTCCGAAATCCTCTCCTGACACTACCTTAAGTCGACTTGGCAAAATCTGACGCCAAACGTGGCAGGCCATCTGTTGAGTGTACGGCTACAAAGAAGCTTAAATCACTAGCAATTAAAATCAAAGAATCTAATCAATTTGCGACACGCTCCTCCGCGCAGCGTGACTCCACAAATAGCAACGGGCGGACGTTTTGGCAGGTGCGTTCAGGCCTCTAAACCTCTAAATCATACATTCTCACTAAATACAGGATTAACAGCATTAACAAAATAAAACATTGAGCAATTAAATAAGTTGCTTAAAAGTGTAAATCTTAACATCCAATGTTCAAAACTGTAAACTAAAACATTTAGCTAATCAAATAAATGCGTAGATTTAGAGTCTGGTTTCTGTTGCATTGCACTCAAGAGATACTACTGTTGAAAGTCAATATATTCAGAGAAGTCTCTGTCTCTCATACTGTAGAGTACAGTAATTGTATCAGGCAGTTAGTGCCCTCAGTCTATAGCCACGCTAAGCATGGTGTTCCTACTCTTACCAGAACTATGACTGTACCAGCATGAATGACCACTTTCATCCAGACTGTACGGGATTGGATGCCAACCAACTGGGGAAAAGTTTATAGTCTTCACTTATTAACCGTTTAGTCATAAATAGCATAAATAAATAAAAATGCAAACACAGATTAGGTAGATTATGACGAGTCAAAATTAGTCAGCAGAATAATTAGTCAGATCTCAGTTTCTAACGGCTATGAGTGCAAACTAGGTGAAAGGTGAATACGGCTGAGGGAACACTAGAGTTCAGTCAGCCAATACAAATCACAATAATACCTCAAAGCTCTGACATCAGCAGCATTTGAGGAAAAGGAGGTACAAGTTCTGGCGAGGTTTCAACTGGGGGAAAGTTCACTGGTCTCTCAGAGCATTCAGACAGGGTCACTCAGCTCAACCAGATTACTCTCGCCGATCATTTGTGTGGTGGGGTGGAGGGATCAGAGGAGGGGAACTGGGAAAAGGCAAAGGGAGGCATTGTGCGTTTTGCACGCTGTCTTCCTCAGATTACTACCCTCCTGCGTGAGCCAAGACAAAAAAAACCAAAGGAAAACAAGAGGGAAATTGGACAAGGCAGTCTAAATTTGTCTGTGAACTTTGTACAGATATCCTCCACTGTTTTGAAGACACTCATCCCCTCCCCTTTTTTAAGACATCCCTCCTTTTGGTGTAAAACAAACATTTGTACATCCCTCACTGAGCAACCTTTCCCCTAGATCTGTCAGTCAGACCTCCCCCCTCCTCCTCCTCCTCCTCCTCCACCACCTCCTCCTTGGTAATCCTCCCCCATCCCTGTGCACAATACCTCCATCTCCTCCTTCTCTTCCATTGTAATGAATTAGAAGTGTGCCAAAGTTCAGGAAAACCCCTGACCCCGAGGCAGACCGCAGCCACAACTAGTCATCAAGAGTTCATTCCTCTAGGGGAAAGGTCGTTACACACAAAGAACGATTTGTAATTTTGTGATCAGCTGATGACCAGCCTTTGAACAACAACAACAAAATAAAAACATTAACAACACATTTCCTTTGGCAGGTAAAGATTTTAAATTGCACCACAGAATGTCATCCATGCTAAAAAGGATTACTGAAGGGGTGCTATTAGTCTCGTGCCTCATAAGGCACATGACAGCTCCAATTGGCTGCTTTGTGTGGCTGCCTTCTTCTCATGTGTCTCTAAAGCAGGAGCCCCTACCTCCACACACCACCATGTGATCACTCTGCACGCATGCACTGGCCATGCACATTTTCGTCACTAACTGGCTGCTGTGCACGTGAAGGAGCTGTGATAAGTCAAAGAGGAAGGAGGGGATGGGGGGGCTGAGGAATGTAAAGGGTAGTAGTGTGTAACTCAATAGGCTGGATGGCCAAGCATCTGTAAAGAGAGACGTCTGCTTGGGAACTGGGAGAAAGGTCACATTTGTAGCAGAGAAAGCAGTCGAAAGCTTTATCTGGTACACATTTATATCTCCAGACTTTGTGATAAGCTTTGCTTCACTCCCTCAGAGCGTTTTATTTGCAAACACGGCGCGTCTGCGGTGCAGAGAAACACGTTGCTGTGAGGTTCCCTAACAGTGAATGACCTACTTATAAACGCTGTGTGCAGTAAACAAGCTCAGGATTACAAATGCCACTTTAAAGTAACATATGAGGGAATAATACCTAAAATGCCTTCAAAACAGGAAACATACAAAAACAGAAATAATCCGTGTTTGATTCCTGCAAAAAAGATGCTCTTAAACATGACAGCAATCCGGTAAAGCTCAACTTTTTATAGCTGTTTGAAGGAGTAACACATCTGTTAAATATGCCATGTATAAGCAGCACGGCTAGGGGGAAGGTGATCACACTGTTTAAACTGCCATGTTGTGATAATGTAGTGTCTAAGCTGTTTGTTTTAACATGTTTTCCCTCTTCTTGTTCTTCTTCTAGAGATGGCATCAGACTGCCATGAGCTGTTCCTAAGAGGAGAGACCTCCAGTGGGGTCTACACCATCCAGCCAGTAAACTCTGAGCCCTTTAAAGTCTTCTGTGAGATGACAGCTGGTAGGTGGAGCAAAACTTTTTCCCATTTTGAAGCTGCTGTTTTGCATACAGAACATTGTCTGATCAGCCCCTCTCTCTCTCTCTCTCTGTTTCAATCCAGATGGTGGATGGACAGTAATCCAAAAGCGTAAGGATGGTTCGGTCGACTTTGACCAGCTATGGCAGGCCTACGAGAATGGCTTTGGCAACCTGAACGGTAAATGCTCTTTTGAGTTTTGTCTCACTCTGACTAACAGGACAGGTGCTAACTGTCAGGTCCAAGATAAGATTAGTTTACACAGCATTACTGATTTTTACTACCACTGCATGAGAGGACAGGAGATAGCCTCCAAAAGCATCTTAGCACTGATTAGCTTATAATGGAAGTGCAAGTAGAGGTCAAGGCACTGGTGGAAGTTTCTCAGCTCTGCATAGTTTTCTTACTCTTCTCTTTTTCTTCTTCTCCAGGAGAGTTCTGGTTGGGTCTGGAAAAGATCCACTCTATTGCTAAAGATGGCGGCTACATCCTCAACATCAAGCTGTCCGATTGGGGGGATGACCTAGCATCTGTCCGCCTGCCCTTCAAACTGGGTGGAGAGGAAACCAAGTACTCACTACTGATTCCAGAGACTGGCACTTTCAGTACCTTGGAGAGCTCCCTGGGGGCAGACGCCACCGCTGGTCTGCCTTTCTCTACCAGTGACCAGGACAACGACCAGAAAGCTGATATCAACTGTGCTAAACACCTCTCTGGTAAGTAAAAATGATGCATGACCTCCAGACACAAACTTATTATACGACTCTTATGTGGTCTGATAACAATGCAGCAACTAACCTTGTGTTATCATGTTTTTTAGGCGGTTGGTGGTTCAGTAACTGCGGTCGCTCCAACCTAAATGGTCGATACTTCCAGAGCCCTCCACCCAAGCAGAGGCACCAGAGAAAGCAGGGTATCTTCTGGAAGACCTGGAGGGGCCGCTACTACCCTCTAAAGTCCAGCATGATGATGATTGCACCTGCCGCAATCGAGAACAAGTCATAAAGAATAGAAAAAGACAAAGTGAAAATATTTGGGACTATTCCCTCTTTTCTTGGTGCTTAGTTGATGAGGTTTCCATTTGCTTGGTTGTCTCCCTGTGAAGAAGACTTCATACCAGACCCTCATAACAGAGTTTCCATCGCTGTGTTCTCTGAAAAGATGACCAGATTCCTTCCCCGAATATGAAGCCACAGAGACAAAAATAAAACATGCATTGGATTTTTTTTAAAAAAATGTTCCATTGCAGTCTCCCTGTGTTGGCATGAAGCAGGTGCCCCTAGTCTAGAGGGCGTCACAGAGCGAGTCCTGGCCTGTCCACCACGCTTCCAGCAGCACAAGCAGTTCCAACAAGTCGAGACACCTCACCAGGTGTCAGCTGTGTATGCGAGCTGATGTTGAGTTTAAATGTGGTTCTGTAGCAAGCAAACACCACTGTCGGCTCAGACAGTGGCTTATTTTGTAGAGGATGCACGTAGGAGTGAAATTCAGGCTGATTAAGCAAGCCTTTTAAGCCAACGGTGCGGACCAAATGGTGACTTAATTAAAACAAAGAGTCATTTTCCACACAAATACGATGAGATTAGTGTTGAAAAGCATTATGTAAACAAAACTAGGATTACAATGCAGAGACTGTGTTAACACTGATTCTATCGACCATTCCAGCCTTTTGTACAAATTACTGTATTTTCTGTCTGCAGATTTGAATCGAAGCAAAAATAGTCTTCACTGATTTCAGTTTTCTGTGGAGGTATGGATGATATTAAGTCATATTGACTACTATTGAGAGGCATTGTTTTGTACATAGTATTTGAAGGAATGTTGTCTCGTGTTTTCCAAAATATAACTGTTACTGATTCCTCGTGATATTATCTGTGTCCGTTTGACTTGAGAGTTCGTTATTGTGGATGTGACGTTTTCTTATTTAAATGTTGTAAAGAATCTATATATATATATATATATATATATATTTCTGCTGCTTCTTGTTTGTAATTTATATTGTTTGTGTTTGTTTTTCTAAGAGAAATAACAATTTTTGGCCAATAAAACTGATTTAAACTAATATTTTTTGGTATTTTGTCTGTATTATGTGCCACCCAGAAGGTATCCACAAGTTTGCAGCAAACACAACATAAAAAATGCTGTAGTTGCCTGATTTGTTTGCTATTAATGGTAGATACATCATACAGTACTGTTCACAAATGGATCCTTTCTCTGTCATGCAGTAAAGGTTTATTCATGACTTACTGTATATTTCATCAATTCAAATCAAAATTCCTCCGTTTTGTTTTTTTAGATTAAAGTAACCGTCTGAATACACCTAAATATAAAAGTTACCTATAAACCACATCCCTAAACACATAGTGCAGTGCTAAACCATTTCATTTAGCCACACGTGTTTTGAATCTTAAGGCCCTCAGCAGCTTACTCATACAGTATTACCTGGAAGCGAACTTTAGTAGCTTCAAGGTGTCAACTTTGATTTTCACTGAACCACTTTCTACTTCTTTGTTGGGCTTACTGTTAAGTTGCTTCATCCTCAGTAGTCCTCCAGGCTCCGACAACTGGTTCAGGATCAACCTCTGTGACAGCTGATCTAATCGAGAGTGATCTCAACTAACCTCCGTCTTGGTGTAGCCAGTGAAAGTCAAGGCCTCGCTGTGACATGGCAGGTGATATAAAAATGAGGGTGCAGCCGCACTTCCTGCGGGTGCAAATGAAAAGCACAGAAGATTACTGCAATGGGATGGGGATGGTCATGGTCATAAATATATGATGTGTACATAATAAGTAGGCTATCCCAAATCTTCCACACTTTGGACCAAAATTGATTTCGGGGAACTGAAGTGAACTACTAAAGAGCTATGAGACCAATAAAGAGTTAATTTTCAGGAATTACATACAGCTCCATAGCAAGTAAACACAATTTGATAATATCACATTCAGTTTCAAGTTTATTTATAATTCAGTTCAGAACTAAATTCTGCATATACACTGCTCAAACTTGTGGGATATTGATCTGGTCAGTTAAGTAGCAGAGGGGGTTGTTAACCATTTACTTTGGTGTTAATGAAATAAACAACAGGTGAAATAGAGGGTCAACAATGGGACGACCCCCAAAACAGAAGTGGTTTCACAAGTGTAAAACTCAGGTAAAACATCTCCACTAATTCTCTCTCTAGCGTAAATACTGCTTGAGAAAAGTGGCGCCACTCTCATGGTTATGCTAGCTAGCAGTTTAGCTTAGCCTGGATAATTTGGCCAGCTATCTTGCTTTATAATACACTCACCAGCACTCCTTATAGTCGGTTTGGTCTGTCCCAAAGCTGAAGTGAAAAAACACCAACTTTACATTTTACCAGGAGGCCAGGAGACATGCGGAGCACTGTTTCATGAAACCAGCAGACTTCTCGAAAAACCTCCCAGCCAAGGAAAAGTCCAGCTTCTAAGCCCCCATAAAAAAATAAAAAATAGCTGTTTTGGCACATTTAATGTCGTACTAATTAAACTTGGTTGGCATAAATTATTACAGAGCTTTGTAGGCTCATATTTGCCAAACATAGCTTTTTGCTAAGCTAAGCAAACAGTCTCCAGGTGAAGCTCATAGAGGGTGTAGCTTTATATTTGCTAGGTTTGTGCTAAGCTGACTGGCTTCCAGCTATAGTCTTATAATTGCCATAGATAGCTTTCTGTTAAGCTGAGCTAACTGGTCTCCAGCTATAGCCTTGTATCAAACATAGCTTTATGAACAGCTAAGCTAGCTTGTCTCTAGCTTTTGACTTGACAGTAATAAAAGCACAGGTGTAATACTGATGGTTGCCTTTGTGCATGCTGGTTCAGTGTCATGGCTTCCTGGGCTAGCCTTATGAAGCTGTCAACATTAATATAGTGTGATTTACCTGCAATGACAAAGAGCTCTCTCCATTCTCATTTAACTCTCTGTAAGTCAGCACATTTACCCAAATGTTGTCATATTGCCTCATATCTAGCACTGACATTGCCTTGTTTGTGAAGAGTGACTTTAAATGAGGGCAGCCTGGTACTTGTGGTGTTATCAGATCAGGGTGAGGAATCACTCTCCTTGTTTATCAAAAGGGTTACCGTGGCAACCGTGCTCCTCACAAAGGAAGGATAGAAAGGCAGCTTCACTTATCTGGATAGCTTCAATGTACAATGTAATGTACTTCAGGTGCAGCTGTGATGTGAAGAACACGCGAGAGCCGGTGGGTATAAACAGAGGCGTTGGGAGTAAGAAGACTGCAGCAAAAGAAAGCCTGTGATTGATTCATACATTTATTCATTATCATGTACAAATTGTATTTCGGTGGTACAAAGCTGTTGTAAGACTCCAGTGCTCACCCTCCGGTTGTCTTTATTGCAGTAAAAAAAGGAAATACCAGCATGATCAAGAGTCAAGAGGTACTTTGGCAAATATAAATTATGTGTTAAGAAGGCAAGCAGACATCTCGAGCAATGTGATGTGAGGGAAGAAAACGGCACAGAAATATCAATGAGCGGCCTCCGTTGACGCTCATTAAAAAAAAAAAAAAAAAAATCCATAAAAATATCTGATTTTAAACAACACACACTTAAAACAAGTGGACAGAGGAAGAGCCTTGATTTTCTTCCTTTTTTCATCGTTACACTAACTGCGAGGTGCAGACTCACAGTATGCATGGATATTGCGATTCTATATCTTTATGAGTGTCTGTGTTTTTGTATGAAATAATCTGTATTTTACATATGTACGTATAGTGTGTGAGTTCATGTCTGCACATATGTGTATAGATTCCATTTCCTATCCATGAACTGTAACCCCATTCCTACCACTGACTTAAGTGAATGAGACAGGGAGGGGCGAAGGGGAGAACAACACGATAACATTTGGCAAAAACCATCATGGCTGTAGAGATGAGGACGCGGGTGAGCGATGAGTCAATGTGACACGACCTGCAAATATTTCTCCATATGTCCTTGTCTTTGTTCAGCTTTCAGGGTGAGACACCAAATCTCTGTGCTCGTAAACCATACCCCAGACTGTACACGGGGAGGGAGGGCATAGAGGAGACAGAGCAACGGGCGAGTGAGTAACAGAACAAGACAGAAAGAGCAAAAGAGGGAATATAGTGAAGTGAGATGACTAGTCCACAGGAGAGAGTGGCCCTGTGGCTGATGTGTTTCTTGATGACAGGGTGAACGGTTGGCGACGGGTTGGGGTGGGGAGGTCACAGAATAAAGATGGGCGGACAACTGGAGGAGTAAAGGAGGAAAACTAGACGTCGCTTCTCCCCTGTTGTCTCATTTAAATTCAGAGGTATTGTTGTAGAAAGTGCAGCAGCATTATCTCGTAGTGCTCTCCAGATTCAGGGCAGCGAATACTGTGCCGCTCATTAGGGTAAACCTGAAAAATAGAAACAGAGTGCTCTAGATGTTTATTTTTTGATATATTACTCAAATTCTGCATGGTGTCAAGTTATTTAACAGCCTTAAACTTTACAAAGTCTAAGCCAATACAAAAGTCTGAAAATTAAGACAGGAATTAGTAAATTCCTTTTTTTGGAGTGTAGATTTATGCTCTTAAAATATAAGAAACAAGCCTCTGACACTAACCTGAAGCTGGTAAGGCTTCCCAGCACGGATTATCTGTGACACTAGGAAGTTGGTGTGGAAAAAGTGCACGTTCTCATCTAGAAATCCATGAAGAATAAGCAAACGGTTGGGCCTGGAACAACAAGGGTTACATGGTTAAAGTTCTTAAAATATGACAGGCAATAATAATGCATGCAAGGCATCTCTTGAAAGAACATGTGCTGCTCAACATTAGTAATGGGTCTTAACTGTCCAAAAGGAATTAATAGAAAAGTTTAAATAGTTCAGCTGCTAGGCGTCAACACCCAAGAGCATTGCTCCAACACGCTGCTTGTCAGCTTAATCTCACCTGTCACTTCAACACTTAATAATATTACGTCTGTATGAAAGATGTCTTCTAACAGCTTTTAAAAGCTGCGTTGTTTTTAAATTGATGACAGAAAGACAAAAAAATATATAACATATGACAGCAGGACAATAAAATACAAGTAACAGGTAAAATGCTCAACTTGTCTTTGGTGCATTCAAGTCCAATAAAAACAATCAAGCACAAAACATCTCTGGAGTTACACGAGCATGACTACAAGACAATTCAACCCTCAAACAAACAAAAGTGTGTGTTTGTACAGACTCGCTAGGCAGCTTGTCCACGTGCAGTGCCACAGATCCTTCCTCGTAGCCCTGCTGGTTGTTCTCAGGCACGTCCATGTAGCGCTCTGTGTAGCCTGTGTCGTAGGCCATCCACACAGTCACCGGGGCACCTGCAATAGCCAACTGACGGGGAAGATGTAAATAAAATACATTAGTTTCCCCACAGTATATTGTTACTGTGATTGTTTTAAGTCTAAGTTGGACGTACAAGGTTCAACTTTAAAATTTCCCCTGCACAGGGATGAACATATCTGCAGACATCACTGACTAAAGACTAATGGCTGAACTGTTGACTAACACAGACACCATGTGGACATAAGTGGCAACTGCAACACAAATTCAGTTTTTTGAACAAGCATATAACCAAATAATTCTCCCTTTTTGGCGCATTAAATGGTGATAAAAACAACTGCTTTCTTGTTTCTGGCTTAAGGAGACAGCAGAGAAAGCCTGCTCGAGTGTGGCTTAACGGTAATAAATAAGGCTGAAGGACAAAAAAGCCTCCTAACCTTGAAGACGTTGGGCCGCTGGATGAGGCCCATGAGGGAGAGGAAACCACCATAGGACCAGCCATGGATAGCGACACGGCTCAGGTCCACAAAGTTAAACTTCTCCGCCACATACTGCAGCCCCTCCACCTGGTCTTCAATCTCCACCTGACCCTGGTGAGGCAAAGAGACGGCGATAAAAACTGGCACTTGCACAACGTGTAACCATATATTTCATTCTCGTTTTATTCTTTCACTCTTTCTTTACCATTTTGTTTTTCAGAGCTCCTTCAAATTCAAGGCCCCTCTGACAGGAACCCCTCCCGTCGATGACGACCACAGCATAGCCCAGAGAAGCCAGGGTGTTCAGACGGAGGTACTTCATCCCCTTGAAGGAGTTGTTGACCAGCTGCACCTAAATACACAGACACACCAAATGTTTCCCAAAAGGCTTTTTCTTTTACAGTTATATGAGTTCAAAGCAACATTGCTGGACACAAAGGGACAATCTGAGTAGATTTCAGTCTCTCAGATTGATGGTCAATGGTGAAAGTCTGCACTTACAGTATATAGGCTTTTCTACCTTAGTGGCACTCAAAGAGCTACGATATGGTAACGTCATAGACTGAAGCAGTATGGAGTACAGCTACAAACCTGTGGGCCTCCGTACACAAAGAGAACCGTTGGGTGTTTCCTGCCAGGCTGCATGCTGTGAGGCTTGTATACCATGCCATACAGACGGAAGCCTGAGTTCCCTGGAAAGTCAAAAATCTCAGGTGGATTGTAATCTCCTGGGCAACCTGGAAGAAAGACATGTGGTGACTGGTTAAATACAAGTCAAAACCACCGGAGGTTGAGGGTCAAATCAAGTAGAGTTTGACCTTAAAAATATCTGAAAAACCTTTGGATAAACCACTCACAAAGATACAGAATAAATAGCACCATATTTGTACATGGCTGACATCATGACCAGTAAGTCATTGGAAGCTGCTGCACTGGGATGTCACTTTGACACCGCCTTTGACTCTGACTCACCCGCCAAAGCAGAAATACTCGTAAATGCAGCCGGTTCTTTTATTTAATCACAAGCGACAACAATCACCTCACACAAAGCGCCCAAGATGACGTACATGCCTGAGCACCACATTATCTGATTGCTGTCCAAGATGTCTGGAGGACGCCACTGTAGATCAAAATGCCTGTCCTTGCTCTAATCAAAACCAGACTGCAACCTTCCCCTCCAGACTCCACTCAGCTCTATTGATTGTGTGAAGATATTGAAAATAAAAGCACAGACAGGTGGACAACCTTCACACATGCCTTGTGTGATGTTTGAAAAATGGATAGCTATTTTCATCCTTTTGTTCTTGTTAGGAACTTGATAAGCCGTCTGATTTTGTAAGAAATTAGTAGGACAGCAAGTATGTCATGGGGTTGAGATTCTTCTCTGTTGATATCAACGCTCAGAAAAACTGAGGATACTGAATTCAAGCTTGTCAGTTATTCTCAAGTGTTGCATTATTAATTTTGAAACAAAAGTTATTCTTTAAAGAGCAACTTTTCCTATCATCTTTAATATCCTAGTGCAGCTGGTGTGTCTTCTGCCACTTTTATTAATTTGATTTTAAGGAGTCACGGCAAGAGGAGATGTGCTTTGGTATCTATGTTTTATCTATATTCACCTGGTGATTCCATCATGCTGGCCCAGAACTCCGGTACCACACGTAATGGGTCGCTTTCTGAGCTGGTCAGTTTGTAGACGTGAACACAGGGGGGTGTGCTCACGTTACTGTAGTGGCTGACAAAAAAGTCAAAGTTCTGCAGAGTGAGAGAAAAAAGATTAGGTGCCAAAACTTATTAATAGAAAGAAAATAGATATGGTAAACACATAGTGTAAGAAAAATTAAGAAAATGTGTGGAAGGGATCTAGCTTACGAAGTCCAACATGAGATATTGTAAATTTGATTTGATCTATTTCATAAAGTTTTTAATGTGCCTTAATGAAAACAGTTGTTTCTGTCTTGCAGTTGTTGTTTTAGCAAGACAGAAACAATTGTTTTCATTTCTTTCAATTGTAGGTGAGTTAACATTTCAAATTTTAAATATACCACTGATAAAGATATTTAATCAAGAGCAGTTTTTGAACAATGCGGTTTACAGTGGCTATTTCTTTACTCTGGACTAGTCAGCAAGGGAATACTGTATGTGTTAAAGTAAGCAACCTTGAGACAACATTGAAAATATGGTTAGATAAACAGATGTACTGATGGGACGTGCACGGAGAAATGATAAGATGGTTATACCTGACTAACAGAGCAGCTGTGAGAGAAGCCAGGTTTGGTTAGTCTGACCACATCTCCAGGCGACTCATAGCTGACCACGTAGAGGTGGTGCTCCAGAGGAGTGTCTCTAGTGCCCTGGAAGTACACCAGCTTTGTTGCCTCATTCACCCAGATCTAACGAAAAACAGAAAAATCAAAAGAATGACGGTCAAGGCATGACTGTGAGAAATAGTTGCATCAACAGCCAACATCTAAAATGACTTCTCTAATATCAAATCACGGCCAAGCTTTAGTTTTTGTGCTGA
Organism: Chelon labrosus; assembly: GCF_963514085.1. Classification (NCBI taxonomy): domain Eukaryota; kingdom Metazoa; phylum Chordata; class Actinopteri; order Mugiliformes; family Mugilidae; genus Chelon; species Chelon labrosus. Next base: position 10,071,423 of record NC_140342.1, read on the forward strand.
ATCCTGTAGTCTCTAAAAACATCAAGAAATTTGTTGACGATGACGTTTTGTACTATTTTGGCTAACTATGGTTAACTTTAACAGCTTTAACAGTGTTTGTATCCATACTGCGTGATCAATGTGAACCTATTTCGGGATATTTATGATTTAGTTTTACGACACTGCAACGGTCGGTTGCAGTTGGCTGAGGTACAAGCATAACACAACCTTTCCTGGAACAAGTGTTTGCCGACATCAATCAGCTGTATACTTCAGTGACTGGATCTGATGTAGATGTAAACGCCTTCAATTACAGCTGAGAGTCAGGGCTTTATAGTCATTATTGAATTTTAAAACCAGCATGCTGTAGTCAATACATCGAAACTCCTCAAATACTTTCATACTGCCCTGTAAACAACTGTGTATATTTTAAATGTGATATTTTATGTATTCAGCACTAAGAAACTTTGTCTAACCTTGGAACCATGTCTTGCCAGCACTTCCCATTCTCCACTGGTCAATGTAATCTCCTCCTTGATTGCACATTTGAAGTCCCCTGAGAAAAAACATAACTGAATCAACATGCTATTTGACATTCATAAAAACTCAGCTATAAACCCATAAAACGAGTGGGATAAAATAATATTTGCTATAAGATCATACTTAATTACATTTCCTGGTCTCTTACCCTCTACGTGTTGGTAGTCATCTGTCCAACGGTAGCAGCCCACTTGTAAGAGGGATGTGATTTTATACAGATGACTGAAACCCGTTTTTGACTCATTTACCCAAATGAAAGTAAACTCATCTTCTGTTGTTTGAATAAAAGGATAAAAAATGTCATGAACCTGTGGAAAGAAAAAAGACATCAATTAGAAGTGTGCTTGAAAGGCAGCCAATGTAAACAAAGACTTGTCTCGAAAGAGATTTACATTTATCCAGACATCTGTGGTCTCTTCATAGATTATGTACGGCTGAGCGTTGCTGGGCACGGCCTCCAGACTCTCCTGCCTCAGAGCTGGGTCATCTGTCACAGGGATGAAGAGGGCCGGAGGCAGCAGAACCAGCTGTAGTTTCCTCTGACTGCGGTCCAACAGCACTGCCCAGCCACTAGAAGGACACAAAAGATTGCTTTAAAATGGAAAACAAAAAAAACTAACAAAGATATCATTAACCTCCACAGTAATTTCTGTAAAAAATAAAATAAAATAAAAAATAAGGAAAATTGTGTGTGTTAATCCATCCCAAACTAATTGATATCAGAATCCACAGAACCAAAGTTTGGACTGAAACACTCACTATTTGCCGTCACTTGTCCATCCTACTCTTGCAATGTACTCTGTCCCAGGAAACAAGGAGGTGAAGGGGACAGCCAGCTCTTTATCTTGTGTGCTCACAATCTACAAGTACACACACACGCACACTATTAAACACCAAATGACTGTGCTGAAGAGTAAAAAAAAAAATGACTAGAGAAGGTAGTGAAAGACTTACTCTTCCTTGATGGTCCGTCTTGATCTCTGCCAGTTTTAGGGTAGCCTGTGGATTTTTGCTACCTGTATAGAAAACAAGAGCAAACTATAAATGTTGGAAATAAAACATTTCCCTACACCAGATCCGGTGTGTGTGAAAGGCTACTCTGACCTGTACGAGGATATCTGTAAGCGTCTGCTTTCCGCTCCTCCAGCGCCGGAGATGGAACATGAATAATTTCCACTTCCGTCTCATCCACCTCTTCATACAGAAGGTACACCGTTTTACCTCCACTGGGGTCTGACGGGACAAAATTATTAATTTGCTGAAAGTGTAATGTGTGGGCACTAGTTTGAGTACATTAACAATAGTAAGTAGCATAATGCTGACCTTCTACTGCTGAGGGACTCCACCAGTATCCAGTGAAACGGTCAAACTCCTCCTGGATGACAAATGTTGCTACACCTGCAGACTTAGGGTCCTCCTTAACATTATCTACACCTGAAAGAAAAGAATCAGTAAAAAGAAGCTTACATCCATGTAACAGTACATTTATAGCCCTACATACATACACATAAACTGATACTGTAATATCAAAAGACTGAATGTGGAATCTCAATGTTGTAATATGAAATGAGAAATCAAGAAGGAGAAAGTGAAGTGATGTATAACAAGACGTTTTCTATATTGCCGTCTCAAATGACTGAAATGAAATATAGAGTCTTCTGACCTTTATGACAGTACGTGAGTCTCCTTTCCTCGCCTGTCTTAATGTTGGCTATCCACAGGTCGTTGTTGTTGATGAAGGCTATGAAGTCAGGGTCTCCGGGGCAGATCTTTGGGTCCATCCGGGTCCCTGAGCACTGGGTCTTTATTTCCACAGGCTTTACAGGTGCAGACTGCTAAAACCAACATGAACAATATTAGTCAAAGGCAAACTGAAAAGTGACACTGAAGTTTGTTAGGTTACACAACAAATATCCATCATGGCCAGATATGTTTACTTTTAAGTGATTTGCTTGATTTAAAAAATTGGCCATTTAGTTATCATTTAGTTTCATTTACCCAGAGTTTTTCTTGTTAACCTATCAATACCAACAACTACCTACCAAAAAGGAGCTGAAAATCTAATTATTTTCAACAGTGAAACGACAGATTCAGTGAGAATTCAGAGAAAGAGCTCTCACTATCAGATGCCTCTTGATATCCTTCTTCCACTAATATGGATGCAGAGTGTTTATAGAGTATTTACATTTAACTTGCTAGATTAAATAATATTTATTAATATTTAATTAATACATTTAATTAAAACATTAATTAAAACATTCCAACAACTAGAAAAATAACAGTGGTGTACTCACAATGAAGCCATTGTTCCCTCCGTCTTGACAGTAGAAGAGGCTGTTGCTGGCCTGGAAGAGGAACAGGCCTGTCTGGGAATGGTAGTCATAAGAAGTGATACCAAATGCTCCCAAACGTTTACGCTCTCTGAGCAACTCCTCCTCGCGGGAGTAGGCCCCTTGGTGCGGCGTAGCCTTAGAGAAACAAAAAGGAAATTTTATGTAGGAAATTAGGATTCACTGAAGAGATGTTTTTTTAAAAGATTTGCTGTATATATTTTATGATTACTGTAAAAAACAGATTCTGACCCAATCCCCCAAATCATTGCGTGTGTGGTGGTTGCACTGGACAAACAGGAAGAGAAGAGGAATTCACCTGGAAGTGATCCAGCATCTGTTTCCATGACAACACTAAAAGGGCCTCTTTGCGTATCTTCTTGGGAATCTCTGAGTAGAGTAACGAGTTCTCTCTGCTTCCGTAAGGCATTCCTGGAAAGAAAGGCAACAGATGCAGCTCCAGAAAAAAAAACAGCAAACAGAAATCCCTGTGATAACTGCAAAAGGAGAAGTTTAACACAGCGACTGTGTTAACGTCATGAGGCAATCATATTCTGCTGCCTAGAGCAAGTCGAGTGAAAGGAATATGTAGAAAACAAAAATCATGGGCCTGTGTGTGTGATTACACAATCACACTTCAATCAGCTTACCGAGGTAGTACAACCGGTGGGAGTGGGGCCCATTGTCATCCTTCTTCTGCACAAACTGGAAGTCATGGGGGGCCTTGTTGGCGATCATGCCCGAGTACTTCCTGCTACAGTGGATAATATCACGGAGGCCCTCCCAAGAGTGTTTCTCCACAAAGAACTGCGATGGCACATCCTCCATCTCCACCACCTCTGTGCTGTCCGAAAGGCCGTCCACAGCCGTCATGCTCACAGTCACACAGCTGGATAGGGACATCAAGAACTGGTAAGTGGTGGAATGTGCATTCTTTTAATGGAATTGGCTACCATACTATTCATGCATCTCCCTGACCATCATAACATGAAGACTGTACCTTTTCCAGATACCCTCTTTATTGTCACAAAGTTTGACCTTCTTGACTCTATGCATTCACCGGTCAACACGCCTGACTCCAATCCTGTAACCTAGGAACAAAGTACATTAATAAAATCATTTTAAATTCATAATTTTTGGATTGGTGGGTTATAAAGTCTTGGAAATGGGGGCAGCAAATCCTCATAGACACAGCTAGATATGGACAACGGATTGACAGCACCAGCCCTGTCTTATAAGACATTAGTGGCTGTGGAAAGAACGGTTTCACATTTTTTTCTGTCACATCAATTCTTAGACAACAACACAAACATTCAGAAGAGACATCAAAGAGAGAGGAGAACAACACTGGCAAATTGTTAAGATTTTTTAGGATAATGACACAGAAACATGGAGCCATGTATTTTAAGAGTACAGGCCTAAGCGGTGATAAAAGATTACAATTCCCTTTAAACTTCTTTGGCAGCACACACACAGCTGATGTATTTACTTGTCCTGCAGGTGACTTACAGGATTCAGGGAATACCCCACATTCCTTTCTTTATAATCTGTGCTGAGGATGGGATTAGTGTGACGCAAGTAGCTGTGGGAAAACTCATATACAGCTGGTCTGGTGATGTTGTGAGGCACCTTAGAGCTCACCACAAACACCATCATACACCTTAGCATAGGTCACCATTCCTTAAGAGTCACTTCGACAATTACCAGTACCCTGGTTTATATGACATCCTTTTCCAGCTGGAATGCTGTGTATGAGGAATTATGAATGTAGTTTAGCCAAAACGTCTGACCTTTTATGGGTGTGTTTTTATGTGTAAGAGGAGGTGTATCTGTAATATTAGTACTGGCTGCCTTCTACTAAAAAGTACATTACATTTAACTTTAACTTAACCTGGGCTCTGCCTTTATTAAACGTGTTCAAATTGGACAGAGCTGCGGTTCTAGCAATAAAAAATAAAAATAAAAAACACATCTGGACGGTCACTAGGTTTTGGCAAGATAATTTTAAGAGTGGGGGATAAATCGAGTGAAATAGCAAAACACCGGTACCACTGACGTTAACGGTAAACGTAAGCTAGCCTACAAAAGATCTTTGTTCTCGGGTAGGAACTCCTCAGTCACACCGGGGAAAAACACCGGTAAATTCATTAGGGTTAGCCTATTAACCAAACCGACCTTATTTACATTTGACAGCGATTGAAGAAAGCAGGCGCAGTTGGAAAATGGCAACTATCAGACGATATCTGTTTTAAAAAATCTTGCTCTGCTACGTTTTGACATGACAGCTCCCCTCTGTCATTTTCGCTCTGAAGCTAACTCGCTAGCTACAGGGAACCTAGCAGTAGGCTAGGAAGCCGTTAGCTAGCGGTAGCTGGTTTTCTGTAAAAACAGACTAGCAGCCTAGCGTCACTAAGAAACAAGCTAAAATCAGGGAAAATACTTACCAATCTGGCCACTGTTGCTCCAACCAGGCTGTAATCTTTATTAGCTTGGCGTCAATAAACAGATTTTGCGACTGTTAAAGGTTGTATCCATGGCCCAGAATGGCCACACACAAAATGTAGCTGGATTTCAGATAGGGAGGAGACGGAACCTAAGTCCCGACGGTATGCACGCCGGAACCTTTTCAGAGCTGCACTGCTGCTGTGGCGTCAGCGACAGATCTGATGTCAGCGCTTATTTTAAACATTGCCCTTATTAAACCATTTCATATCACATCTGTATATTGTTTGACAAGTCAGGTTTCGGTAGAGCAAAGAAAAGCAGAAGACCGTTACCATGGGATACCAATAATTCGTCCAAATTTCAGATTTGTAGGCCAGATCTGAAATCGATTCAGTGCTTTCAAGTCAAACCAGTATTATAATCAATATTTTGATGAACATGTGGATCATACATATGCTCTTTACATAGGAATTTAGTCATAGTTCAGTAATTCAATTCTATATTTTTAACATTACGTTCCTTCTTTACTAAACACCATTGAATCAACGCCACATAACAGGTTTGTGTCCATGTGATCCCTTTAAACAAGCATTTCATTTTGTTATGAAAAAGACAGCAAGACAGTCAAGTTGTGTGGAGCACCCAGTTTTTTTATTTATACAAATACAGCCATTCTACTTCAGAGGGATGAAACGAGAAGAGTGTGTGGCTCCAATACCAGGGCGACCGTGCTTGACTGGTTTGTAGGTGATGGAGAACTCTCCCAAGTAGTGACCACACATCTCGGGCTGTGGAGAAGACAAATAGCATTCTGTTAGTAACCAGTAGCACGCTCTAATCCACAGAGCATGAGATGCATGGAGTACAGGCCACAATTCTCTTTATTGATCTGTTGAAAATGGAAAACATTAAACTGTAAGAGGCAGATGGTAGCAATTTTGAGATATGGTCCATTTAATTTGTTTATTTTAGGGAGGACTGCATGGTGTAAATCTAAAACTACAAGAGTTTAGTGTTAGTCCACTTTGGAAATGCTTCTGAAGCATCCTGCATCCATGATGGCTTTAGTATTACTGCTGGGCAGTTTTATCGAATGTTTTTAGTACTGTGGTGGTGAAGGTGATGTTTAAGACTGTTGTACATGAGAGAATTATATTGTTTCCTTATTTCAACCAAGTGGATGGCATCACTGGATTATATGAATGTGGAAATGTGCAACGCAACACAAACACACTAATGAAACTAGATGTCAGTTGACGTTAATATTTGCCCACCTGTTTGGATTCCATTAAGAGGTACTTAGAGATCTGTGCTTCAGTGGATTTGTATCTTAGTATGAATTACAACTGTATTGATAGACTTATACAATGTTTATCATAAACAGCCATGTTTCTATACTGAAATGACTGTTAGCTACAAAACGAAAAACATTCGGCCCTGATGAGCAGAACATGTCATGATTTCACATTAACAGAATGACATCAGATCACGTGAGTGAAAACCAAACCATCTTAATGGTCTATATATTACTGAAAGTACTGTAGCATAACATCATTAGTGTAAAGCATGTCAGACATGCTTCCTGGAAACAAAATTATATCACAACCACTTCAACTTAATCAGAGAGTGTGAACCTAGAAAGTTTGTGTTTCCAGTTCATACATATCTGACCACCAGGCTAAAAAGCACCTCACCTTGATTTCAACCTGGTTGAAAGTCTTGCCGTTGTACACTCCAACCATGGACCCGACCATCTCAGGCAGGATGACCATGTCTCTCAGGTGGGTCTTCACCACCTCTGGTTTCTCCATGGGGGGAGCCTCCTTCTTTGCCTTGCGCAGGCGCTTCAGGAGGGACTGCTGCTTACGGCGCAGGCCACGGTTCAGCCTCCTCCTCTGGCGGGCGCAGTACAGCTGCATCAGCTGCTCACTACAGAGGAACGACAGAAAGGACAGTGACGTCAATACAGTCTGTGGCCATCACAAAAGTAAAGAAATACTGGTTGGGCCCAAAAAAAATAAAAAAAATAACTCTTCACATGCAGCCACACCCTGACAGTGAAAAGATTTAGTGGAGTACAAACAGGTTACATGACAATGCCATGTTTCCCATTACTTTAAGAGCAAAACATCTGGCCCCAGCAGTGCCAGTGTAAATGCAGTCTCCTGCAAGCATCCGCCTTGTACAAGTTAACTGAGTTCACTTATAAAACCCAATACGTTATGTTATAAAAGTTTGAGGACCTCAATTCCACATTTTAGTCGTAAGGAAAAAAGGACTGTCAAAACACTTTCTCAGTATTAACACTTTTATTTGTAGCTCCACTGGGGCGAAATACAGGCCCAACCACTAATCCTCAGCAGTGTTGTCACTCACTAGGACATGTCCAGAAGCTGGTCCAGGTCCACACCTCTGTAGGTGAACTTCCTGAAGGTACGCTTCTTCTTGATCTCGGTATCCGCCTGGAAAAGACGCGCATTGCCTTTGGTTAATATGTAGCTTCAACAGCTAACATTTACATTAAAGCAAATATGTTTAAACCACAACTGCGCAAAATGTCACTATTACGCACCGACATAGTCAGTTTATGGTTTCTCTACAACAACCACAGTATTGGTACAAAGACATGTTATATTTAGTTCGAATCTGAAGCATTCAACCACCGGTTTAGCTTAGCCACGGCTATGGCTAATACGGAGCACATAAACATAGCTTTATCTGTAATCCTGAATAGCCATTTTTCACTGAAAGGTTACAGGACATGTGTAACTGTCTGGTGATATAGTCGTCTGTCCAAATCTGCAACTTTAGAGCTCCGATGCACGTAGATTGAGATTCAACTAGCTTCGTGATCGGGCGAACACCTACCATCTTGCCTGATGTTCCGGGGAAAAGAACGGCCAGAAGTCTCGTTTGGCCTGATATCGCGCGATTTAAGTCAAACATCCGGTGGTGTTATTTATCCATCCGGCGTTGGTACCCTCTGTGAACGGCAGGTGGAGCCGTTTCATATCAACTCCATAGCGGTTTTACCGACGTGTCCTGATTTCATTTTTAGTTCGTTTTACCAAAGATTTCGCAGTTTAAGATCTGCATATCCGGAATATAGACAGTAACTGAACAAAAAACGACATTCAACTGTATTATTAGCGTATGACGAAAAAAATTATAACTGGACAATGCAACACAGCCGTGGAAAGTAAAGATAAAGAATTTTGAGGGACTTGTATTTTCTAGTTGATGTAACTTCACCACCCCTATTAACCCTTATAAACCTATTAGACGGTTTAATTAAAAAAAAAAAAAAAAAAAATATATATATATATAATAAAAATAGCTTCCTCATTCCTATTCCGTCATATATTCCCACTTTAAGTCCTCATTTATCTTGTGACCCTTTGACTCTGAAGCCAGAAGCCTTGCATGGAAGCCATATAAATGATGTGTAAACCGTCATTACAATTGTAGACATGAGCTATTGTTTAAAATCTGTAAATTATAAATTATGAATGTGCCTTAAACTAATTTGCCCATGTGATTTACGCATATAAATTCTAATTTAGACCAACTTAATGAGCCATGTTATAAAATAACCTATTTGCAGCCATTTTGGTTTCAGCTGTGTCTGATACAACATGGCTTCACACGGTAAGCAAGTGCCTGAATGGGCAAGAAATCACAAGGTGAGTCTTCATAAAGCTGGAGGGCAAAAGTACAAAAGCATCGGCCTAAACTGCTGAACATAAGATAGAAAACAGCTGCCACACTGGTTAGGTGACTTAAACTAAGAGCCACACTAACAATAACAATAGTTGTAGTGGTTTTCCTCCTGTTGCGCGTGGTAATTTGTCGAGGAAGTTGTGGTGTTCTTTCACAACCTTGTTCATGTAAATGAACTTACTTGGAATTTAGATGTGCAATCACCTTCTTGCAGGTAAACAGTTGCACTGGGGTTGTGAGTCACCGCATAAATCATATTCCCTACACTTCAACATAATTCTGTTATTGTATAGTATAAATTAACATTTTAGGGATGTATTTTTGCCCTGCGAAAGACTGGCAACCTATCCAGGGTGTACCCCGCCTCTCGCCTGATGACAGGATAGGACAAGTGGATACAGGCGATGAAGATGAGGGATGTATTTTGCTTTGTTGTATTCAGAATTCTTTATATTTATGTCCCACAACAGTGTCTGGAGATGGATGACTTACAGTATTTAGACACAGTCTCAGGCTATGATTATAGCTCTCTAAGCCGGCCCACTGAGAGTTAATGTTTCACAACACTTCCTGTTTGTATCATTTTGTGATGGACTTGTAGGCTTACATAAAGCATATATTATATTTCTTAGTTACATCTAAACAATGCTGCTCTATTCCCATTAAGTGGAAGTGATAGATGGAGGACTACTGGAGTTCCTCTTTCCCATCAGCACAGTCTGGCTTTCCTCCACACCTACAGGACCACCTAAATCCGCTGGACAATATATCTGTCTAGGTCTCAGAACCTTTATTTATCCATCCAGTCACTTCTATTTGTCACTATTCATGATGTCTGTAGTGTATATTCAACTTTCACTTTAGTTAGGTTTGGCACAGCAAATGCACATATTTCCCTGCACCTTTAATGTTTTTAAACCAAGTTGTTTTTCTGCACCCTCTTGTCCAGCCCTGACACCTAAATTTCCCCTTGAATGGGGAATTAATAAAGTCTTATATCTTAGACAGACCCATCCTTGTGCCAGGTGTTTCCCTTCGGTTTCGGTTTGTAAGCTTGATTGTTAGGAAAGCTATCGCGTGGCATACTGTAATGCAAGTTTGGTCAATGAATGTTCAAAAAAGATCAGAGCCTAATAAATTTTTGATTTTTACAGGGTGCGCGACAAACAGCGACAACTAGTGGCCATAATTCGTCATCGCAGCAGCACGTTTCCATTCACAAACAAACATGTTGAATACAAGTTTTTATTACAATGTACTCGCAACATCATAACATCTCAGTTCAAACATTTTCCCCCCCTCACTGGCATACAGATTATCCCAGAGGAAAAAAAAAAAAATGTATAGTCCAATACCAAATGTAATTCAAAATCAAGGTACAAAACAGCCCCCCTCCCCCCCGTTCAAATCACAAATAAGCATAAATAATCATCATAAATGATCAAATATAAATTGTATGATTGGTTCGCACATCAACCAATATTTAAGAATGATTCACTTAACACATTATTAATTCACCGTCAAAAAAAAAAATATAAAAGAATCCAGTATTCTTGCTTGGAATGTTCAAAACTTCACTCGAGTATTATTTTATCTACTCCCCCACCGTCTTAAGTCCAAAGACAACAAGCCTCTCTCCAGTTGGACTGGTTATGCAAACAGAGGAACTATTTCCTCCATTAGAGGATAAAAAAAAAATAAAAAATTAAAAAAAGAGAGAAAGAGTAAAGGCAGAATTCAAAAGGTTAAGACTGTTTGTTTGTTCTAAGAAATCTTTTCTGTTCCCTCATCTGTCTCAACGACCAAAACTGTTTCTAGCCACACGAGTGACCAACACTGAAGGGATGATCTGAAGTAACCGAACAATAAGAAATGTACATTCTCATTCAAAGGAATTTTTAACACAGCTACAAAAGAAACACAGGTGTTTTAAGATAACAAAACAAAACAAAAAAGAAATATATAAATCTCCCTATTGTTTCACTTTTATTTTCATGTTACTCTTGCAAAGACCTCGGGATCTCCCTTAATACAGCTAATGAGTCAGCAAATAACACTGGAGGGGGAGGGGAAGGAAACAAAAAAAAAAAAAAAAAAAAAGAAGTAGGGGTTTGGCACGTAAAAAAAAATCCCTGGGATAGAGAACTACCCAAGCCAAAGGATTGGCTTTTCATGGTCACTTTAAATATAAAAATCACAGAAATACAGTTCATCATGATATGTGTAACAACGGCTTTGCACAAATAAGGGCAAGAAAACTATTTCTTTCAATACTAAAAAAAAAGGACATGACCTAAAAAAAAGGTGCAACATCCCATGGATATACATATAAAAAAAAAATAAAAAATAAACCACCTGCCCGCCTTGAGGTTTTCTTGCAGAACATGCCACCTTCATACAATCTCCCTTTCCCCCTTCCTCAGCTCCCTCTTTGCCCTTAGTAATCCGTCCCTTCGTCTGGGTACACCTGCTCCTCTTCCTGGTAACCTTGGTAACCCTCATCTTGGTAATCTGGGATGTAGTCGCGGACACCACTGGCTCCGTTCTGCTCCTCCGGGACCTCTCCGGCTTTAGGACAGTACTTGGCGTCATAGATCTGGCGCCCCAGGCCAAAGTTCTGGCCGCTCTGGTTGGCTCCCTGGCTGTACCCCATCTGTAGGGACATGGTGCTGTTGTCGCACTTGTCTGTGCCCAGCTTCTGGTCGTAAATGGCACGCCTTGTCCCCGGGGCCGTCATCCCAGCCTACGGTCAATAGAGGGGAAAAAGAAAACCACATTTAAAACTGACTTTGTCCCAGTAACATTTTAGGTTATTTGTCATGTACACAGATTAAAAAGCTCCAAACAGAACGTCTGATTTCACTAAACCCCCATGATCAAGTGTCAGCCCTGCCTTGTTGACAATCCAGGAGTTCACAGCTTTCTACAAGACTAAACATGACGCTCGTTTACAGCAGCAAAAGAACTAGGAACAAGCAAAGCCCTTGAGCTCATTTCCACTGCAGTCCCACAACATTTAATTTACGAGGAGTTTTAAAACGTGTTTCTGTACCTGACTCGCCCCCTTGTTGGTTCCCATTTGCAGACTGATGGTTGTGTTGTCCATTGGGGGCTGGATTTGAACTTTAGGGTCATATAAGTGCCTCCTGGTGCCATACGCGTTCATACCAGCCTGACTGGCACACTTGTTGGTTCCCATCTGAAAACAGAAATGTAAAATTAAACCCCGGATACATCAAATGTATGACTTAAAACAACCTGACCGCACCACTGGTTACATAATCATGATGGTTTCAGTCAGCTGTCTGTCCTTGCTACTGTTCACTCACTCAAAATTTCAATACAGTGAGTCGTATTGCAAGTTTTCCTCACTCACCGTTTAGGCAAGCCTCATATCTACTTGACATCCTCCCTGGCAACGGAAACGACAGCAAAACAAGCTCGAGAACAATGACTGCCTCTTATACACAAGAATGCTACGCTCGACACGGATCGTGTTTAGTTTAGTTTCGCCCCGTGAAGTTGTGATCTCAGCTTCTCGAACACGTGAGCTTGAAAAGCAGCCACAGTCTTCACACTAGTAAAACGGATGTCGTAGATTTTAAGACATCTTTGCTAAAAAACTTGGGTAAAATTTGATCCGACCTAGCTCAAGTTCAACATAAACTTCACTCTAAATAAAAAGGTGGTCGTCTCATTTAAAATAAACGTTTAAATGGAGGCAACTCATGTTTTTTAAAACGTTTTCATCTAAAAGAAGTCTACCTGTAGGCCGATCACGCACTGTCCAGCCTTCATCTTCTCCTCGTCGAACATCCTCTCCTGCTTGTCGGCATACTTCACTCCGATGTCCACCCGTGACTGGCAGCCCTTGGTCTTGGCCTGAGAGAAAAGACGACGCAGATGTTTTTCCACGTCAGACGGACTAAAATCCAACCAAAAGCAAAACAGAAACAGTAGCCGCGTGCGGCAGATTGTGTGCCGGACGGGTGGAGGCTCACCATGCTAGCGAGGGCGAGCAGCGTCGTCTGGACCTGCGTCATGTTGCCGTTCTCGAACAGGTCGTTGGCCTCGAAGATATCGTGAGGCTTCAGGCCGTAGGTGGTGGTGGCTTTGATGAAGTTCGTCAGGTTCTCCAGCTTAAAAAACAAAAAACACACCAATATAAACAAGGTCAACCGCCATGTTTGAACAGGATTTATGCTGATAGCCGTGGGATTTTTGAATGCCACCTCATATCTTTACTGATAAGCTATAGCTGTATAAACAGCTGTCCGAATTTAAAGAGATCTCAAATATGAGTGTGTATAACCATGAGGTGGCATGATTCAGTGCACCGACAGCACAGGGAAATATTTGTGAACTATGTGCAAGAGCAAGTCACAACTGCATGCAACGTCATGCATCACTAGTTTCAAAGAACTGCTACCAAAGGAGCCCGTCGCACCCTTAGTAGGTTGAAAAGCATGTGTCATCAGCCAGCTCACCTGATGCCAGTTCAGTGCTGACTGGTTGATCTTTCTCACAGAGCCTGGCTGAAGTTTGTTGATGAGTCTGCAACACAAAGGAAAGGGAAAAATAGACAGATTAAAAACAGATGATAGAACCACTGGCGGCTGGGCGTGAAGGACTCCCTGCTTACTCGCACAGGATGACTCCATTTTTCAGGCCTTTCTGGAAGTCGGCCCCGATGCTGCAGCCGGAGATGTCTTCGATCCAGACCCGGAGCTCCTCTTCTTTCTGGTGGTCGTACTTTTGCGCAATCTGGTCGGAAAGAGAAAGAGAAAGAGAGAGAGAGAGAGAGCAAGAGAGAAAGAGGGGTCAAAGGTCACATGTGTTCCACAAGGTGGCTTTTTAAACAAGACGTGCATTCACACTGCTTCTTTGTTTGGCTAGCAGAAGAAAGGATAAGGCCCGTCTTGGGTGAACCCCCACTTGAACACACACTTGATATTTGAAGTTCTTTTAAAATCCAACAACATTTCACAGAAATTGTTGTGGTTTTTATTTTGACAGCTTGTTATCGTGTTCCACGGCCCTCCTGGAGTTTCCATTTGCCTCAGGGCAACATGCTGTGTCTGCAGAAGGGATATGGTCTTACTTAGCCCTCAAATCAAATTTAATAAAATAAAAAAAAAATAAAAAAGCGACATGACCCAAGACACACACACCGACGACGGACATCCTGTTCGGTAAACTGCTGAATTCTCCACAGGAAGGCAGCTGCTGCAAAAGGCCAAGGATTTTTGAGGAGCTTAGACACGGTACAAAGGCCGACTTTTTGGCAAACGTGTCCCTTTCAAGGTGTTATTCCCATTTACAAGCTTTTCCAATTGATAACGTAAGAAACACCCTACGCCGCCCCTGAAAGAGGCCATTCACGGTTCCGATCACGTAAACCATGGTCGTGTGTGACAAGATGGAGAGCAGACACTGGGGTAGAGTGAAACAGGTAAACGTTTCTTCTCCAGTAAAGAAAAAAAAAAGAAAAAAGAAAAAAGTATTGAATGACAAACCGACCAACAATGTCTCTCTGTCCCGAGGGCAAGCTCAGCCGCAGAGTAACCTACTACATACACAGAAGCCGGCTGCGCTCCGCTCACAGCTGGTTGCACTCTTCAGGAATGTCAACCTTCTAATTACATTTCCTTCAGTCACTTCTCCGCATATTAAAAAAAAAACAACCCTGGTTATTTTAATTGCCCGCAAAGAATCCAACGCATGCGATTTTACAACGAGCGAGGAATGCAGCCCACGGAGCATGAAAGAGATGAATGAAGCGGATCCAATGAATGAATATAAACTCTGACAATATACAAGTATATGACAACTCTTCCCTGTCATTACCTCATGTCTCTTTCGTGCAACTCCTACTGGAGTTTGTTTTATTCAGCCTCCTTACCACCTCAACCCTCTATTTACACCAGTTGCTTTTTTCAACTTTTGGTTAGCTACTTAAACCATGAGGTATTTACTTTTATACAGTTTCTCTTTTCTATCTTATTCTATTTTTTGTATTTCGCACTGTTGTTCCCTGCCGCTGTAACACCGTAATTCCCCCACAGGTATAAAAAAAGTCCCATTCTTATCTTATCTTATAATAGTTACTGCAGCCAGACAGAGAGTTACGTTTTCAGCAAAAGGTAAAAAAGGGGGAGGGGGGGGTGAATTCCTCACATTTCACACTGTAGTTAATACGCCACTGATGGCAGGAAATGCCAAAGAAGTGAGCTTCTCGCCCCCCCTCCGTCTTGAAGGACATCAGCGGATAACAGACAGAGGAAATCTAGGCTTTTACGTCAGGCATGAGTCGTTTCGTGGAGATTTGGGGAGGGGACACGACCCTCTCTCTCCCATACAAGGGCACGGCTAAGGAATGCAGAAAGGAAAAAAAAACAACAAATCAGCTGAAGGTGAGAAGCTCTGAGACTGTGTCAAGGGTGAGCAAGACCGCAGCCAGATATGATGCCAGTTTAAATGCCCTTTTTAGAGAGGAAACGGCACAAAGTCAGAAGCCAGCAAGGTGGAAGTCAAACCAAGCCCTGGCCCCACAAAAGCTTTACATAGTAGCATTATCTTCTCGGTTAAAAATGGAAAACCCATCTTGGCATCAGCCCTGGTATTTTAAGTGGATCAGGATGTGCAGAGATGTGTGCAGACAGGCTCAAACAAACAAGGTGTTTCCCCTCCACAAGATCCCCCCCCCCCCCAAAAAAAGTTTACACATTACCTACAGAGGGGAGTCACTCGTCTGGTTTGTGTGCTTTCAGTTGATACAAGGGGGATTTTTTTACAGAGGAGTAAAAGTGGGGGGCGGGGTGAGGAATTATAGGGGACAGCAGAAAACCGTAAAAAAAGCAGCACCTTACCACAAGGGAGGAAGTAGGAAACTATTCTTGCCATTTAAAAGGCGGAATGAAAAGACACAAGGGAGGCCAACAACGGGGATGGATTGAGACTAATGGGTGAATTACATTATCTGCTAATGCGGGCCACAACGCAGGAAGCTGCGCAGGGAGAAGAAAAATTGGTGGAAACGGGGATCACAGATTTTTTTTTTCTTTGCCACAGCGACAGACTTCTTTGCCAAACGGGGCAACGCCCATAGCGTAT